>NC_079227.1:31064372-31364372 GCF_029633865.1 Lampris incognitus | reverse complement strand
GTAAGTATAAATATGTAATTAATGCCAGTGCAAATCTGTGAGAACGCCCGAGTTCAAAAGTGATGAAGAGTAATTTGATTTCTGCATGAAGGCCAACACTGATGATGGTAGTTCATGCACACACACACACTCGACAGCTCAGTGCAGAGGTGAGGGGGGAAAGCAACTTGAAAGAAGCTGAGGCCGATTTGTTAATAGAATTTACCTTGGAACAAGTTTTAGTTGAAATGGGACAAAAAACAGTTACGGTATGAACAGCTTACAGTGGCGGTCCTAGACCATTTCAAATGGGGGGGGGCAAGGCTGGGGCCACATGCGATTTTAGGGGTACCAAATATATTAAGCACAACTGTTACATACCACCAGCACCCACGTAGGTTTGGTTGTCAGTTAGAGGTCCGTTACCTAAATGGTTTGATTATACAACATGATTTATTTTCTGGTTCCACATTTATTTATTTTTTTCTGCCTTACAAAAATATTCGCCACAGTTAGGGAGGCCAGAGTGGGGGGGGGGTCAGGCTTAATATTACGGGGACACTGCCCCCCCCTTAGAACCGCCACTGAGCAGCTACTGCATCCCTGGTTGTTCCCAGTAGCAAGCAGAAACTACCATAGGTATGCAGAGTGGTGCCTGTGTAGTCATCGTCCTTCCTTTATTGATAGATGAATCGATCACGGTTGTGGGGCAAAGTTCGGTTAAGCCATCTCAGATGGTTGGTGCAAGGCTCATCTTTGTCATCTGATCTAGCTGTAAGTGAAGAGTCGTCCACATAGACCCCGTCCACAGACACCCACCTGCCTGTGGTACACTGTCTTGACAGCAAACGGAGCCGCTTGGCTCATCTTTTTAAAACGCAATAACACGCCTGATCATTTCTGTTGCTGCCAGAGCATAACCAACCATCTGTCATATCAGGATCCCATCCGAATCCCTGAGGATCCCTGATAGAGGCCTTGTGAGACACCATGCAGCCATGTTTGACCCTGTGGGTTTGTGAGGGGGGGGGGTTAAATCAAAGGATTCTGGGAGATTTGAAACCTGAACCTCGGAAAAAACTGAAATCTGGGGCGTCCAGTTAGCGCAGCAGTCTATTCTATTGCCTACCAACACGGGGATCGTTGGTTCGAATCCCTGTGTTGCTTCCGGCTCGGTCGGGCGTCCCTACAGACACAGTTGGTCGTGTCTGTGGGTAGGAAGCCGGATGTGGGTGTGTGTCCTGGTCGCTGCACTAGCGCCTCCCGTGGTCGGTCGGGGCGCCTGTTCAAGGGTGGGGAGGGGGAACTGGGTGGAATCCTCCCACGCGCTACGCCCCCCTGGTGAAACTCCTCACTGTCAGGTGAAAAGAAGCGGCTGGCGACTCCGCATGTATGGGAGGAGGCATGTGGTGGTCTGCACTCTGCAGCCCTCCCCGGATCGGCAGAGGGGGCGGAGCAGCGACCGGGACGGCTCGGAAGAGTGGGGTAATTGGCAGAGTACAATTGGGGAGAAAAGGGGGAGTGTGCAGTACATAATAATGAGATTAAAGGGGGATTTTCAAAACTGTTTCGTGTTTTACTTCTCTGATTGTAGCCACGTGCGCGCGCGCGCAGGTACCATAGTGCAATACTGTGCAACCTGTAAAGGCTGGTGTGGATTTACAGCATTATCCTGCAACCCCAGCCAGCCTTTCACCGTCACTCTTACCCTCCTTTTACCCTCCTGCAAACCCATCTTACTACCGTCCATCGTCTCGCGCTGATGTGAGCCGAACCCGAGACAAACTCCTCCAGCACGCGGCGCTTCTGGTTCTCGCGATTTTATTTGGCCGCCGCGTCGATTGAAAACGGGGGGTGGGGGTGTGGGGGGGTATACATGCATGTGTACGTGTAGGTATATATATGTGTGTGTATGTACCGGACTCCGGGCAGATGGATCGAGTCTAAATCTGTACGGAGACAGAGAAGGAGCTGGCGGCTCCTGGCGGTGCAGCGCTCCCATTGGCTGACGTCTGTAAAAAAAAAAAGGGGGGGTGGGGAGGTGTTCGCTCCGTCTCTCCAACACCCCCCCCCCCACCACCACCTCCTCATCCTCAGCGAGGACGGAGCGATGCGGAGACAATAGAGGGAGAGGGGAGAGTCTGCGGAGTGCCGGAGGTCCGCTGAGCAGGGACTGCCCTTTCGATGGCGCCGCATAAGGAATAGGACGTGAACGGAAGCGGGTGCGTCGTATCGCGCCGATCCGGCCTAGTATGAGCCCACGTCAGCCATCCGTCCGTCCGTCCGTCCATCCATCCATCTCTCGCTGCACCTGCCCGGCCTGACCGGGCTAACGGCGCTTCATAAGCCCTCGAATGGGCACCGGAGCCTGAATGGTGAGTGGACTAACGGGACCGGTATCTGCGACCCGGATCGCGGACGTGCGCGTTGCACTGCAGCATCGCCGAACCCAGCGGGGCTCAGCATCTGCGTGCGGCAGCAATTGTCACTCGATGTCGTTCGGATGCGTTTTTCTTTTGTCCGACGCATGACTGGGTAGACACTCCGCCACCAAATGCGTGTTGTTGTTGCTCCTCGGCGGCGCCACTGTCACTCATATCTGACGACCAGTGCCCTCCGCTAATTACCATGTTGCAGACATCAAATGTCCGTTTCTAGAATTGACGAGATTGATCATTTAACAATCCCCTCTTGCCCCCCCCCCCTTTCTCTAAACACACGCAAACCCCATGTGGGTTTTCCTCATTGCTGTTAACTGTCCTCAGTGGTCCGGTGGTCTGTATTTTGGAGACAGTCAGGGATGGGGGGGCTATCCCAGTGTCGGCCAGGTGTCTGGAGCACTGATCTGGGCTCCATTACACCAAGTGACATTGATTTTTCATCAGAGTCAACCCAGTCAGGGAGGATCTGAGGACAGAGAGACCCAGAGAGACGGGGGGGGGGGTGTCTGTCTCCGTTACAGCAGGTGGGTTTCAAAGTAACATAGCTTGCAGAGTGATTAACCAGATTGGACGGGTTTGCTGCTGAGTAGTAATTGTTGCAAATTCAGGGGGCAGCCGGGAACCGCCGCAGCCGGGACGCGAACCCGGATCTCCCGCACCACGGGCGACTACGTTAACCAGTCGACTGGTTAGCGTAGTCGCCCGTGGTGCGGGAGATCCGGGTTAACCAGTCGACTAAAGGGTCCGACTACGTTAAACAGTCGACTAGTCGGACCCTTTGGTCGACCGGTTAACGTAGTCGCCCGTGGTGCGGGAGACCCGGGTTCGCGTCCCGGCTGCCCCTTGAATTCGCCACGCGATGGAGGACGGTATGGTCTTGCGTCTATGTTATGTCTCTCTTGCGTTTTCCTCCTTCAAGTCATTTTGGTCACTCAGCATGCATAATGAAAACCTCTATTGGGTTTGCCTTGCAACTAAATACAACAGAGAGAGAGAGAGAGAGAGAGAGAGAGAGAGAGAGAGAGAACGGAAAAGTTTGCCTGAAAGAAAGCAACAAAAAAAAAAAACCCCAAACAAGAGAGGCGAACCTTTATCGGCCGATGGAATGAAAAGGTCTAGTCATCGTGTGTCATCTGCTCATAGTCATCTGTCCTCTTTATCTAAACAACATATTGGTACCAAAAACAAGATGCGGCGCTGTCAGCATCCCCAGAGTGCCACACAAGAGCAGTTCGAGTGCTTGACAGAAGGGCTGGAGGCGTGAACAACCTTGCCAAGGGGGTTCAACCTGCCAGATTCTACACTGTCCCCCAATGTCTTTTATTTCTTTACACATTCTGAGGCAGGGTCGAGCAGCGTGCGTGCGTGTGCGCGCGCGTGTGGTAAGACAGCGCAGCTGACCAAAGGGGGCATAACAAATTTGCATGCGCGATTGTGCACGTATATGTATGTCCCTCTCCACACACACACACACACACACACACACACACACACACACACACACCCGAGCCGGATGAGTCACATATCACAAGTAGGAAGGGTTGACTGACTGTTGGACCTGTCTTTGCTCTGGGTCAGTCTTGTCCTAATCAAATCCAAATTCAATACCTGTATGGCTTTCTTTTTTCGGATTTCCCCCCCTTTTCTCCCCATTGTACCCGGCCAATTACCCCACTCTTCCGAGCCGTCCCGGCCGCTGCTCCACCCCCTCTGCTGATCCGGGGAGGGCTGCAAACTACCACATGCCTCCTCCCATACATGTGGAGTCACCAGCCGCTTCTTTTCACCTGACAGTGAGGAGTTTCACCAGGGGGACGTAGCGCGTGGGAGGATCACGCTATTCCCCCCCCCGACCAGAAGAGGCGCTAGTGCAGCGACCAGGACACATACCCACATCCGGCTTCCCACCCACAGACGCGGCCAACTGTGTCTGCAGGGACGCCCGACGGGGATTCGAACTGGCGATCCCCGTGTTGGTAGGCGACGGAATAGACCGCTACGCCACCCGGACGCCCTGCCAGTGTGGCTTTCAAAGGCGGCAAATGCGTCTCTGTCTCTATGTTTCGTCCTGTCACACTATTTGTCTACAATAGGGGAGACGCCGTGGGCCGTCTCAGACGAAAGACGACTAAACGTGGCGATGTCTTTGGTCGAGGCTACGTAACGGTGGTCCTACGTCGCACTGTGAGACGGGTTGAAAGACGGTCGTTATTGTGGTCTTGCGACCGAAGATAACCAGGGACAAAAGTCTTGACAGCGTCAGAAATGTAGGACGACCATCTCACAACGTGGCTGCTGCTACGACCTACGTCTACTAACCAACCAATAGAAATGCAGCGCGTAATGACGCACTGATCCAACGCGGCGCGCAATCTTTGCTGCCGCTAAACACAAACAAACAGACTGTTAGCGTCTGTGACCCAAATGCGATGGATTCAGCAAAACACTAGGAGGCTGGTAGGGGCTAGTTCCCATCGATGCAGAGAACGGTCAACTGAGCATGCGCGAAATGCCTCTACCACGCCTCCACACGCCCTGCGTAGCACCCAGGCGCTAGGATTCTAGGAAGACTCGCCCCTACCCTGCGTCTGATTAGCTAATTTTAACCCTAACCCAACCCTAACCTACCCAAACAACGGAGGCGACGAGTACTTGCGCATGCCCAGTTAACCGTTCTCTGCATCGACGGGAACTAGCCTCTACCCTAGGACCCTACTAGATAATTTTTACAAACACGCGAATGCGGCGACTATTGAAAAGCCTCGATTTCTGCTTGGCGCCATGTTGCTCTACCAGCGGCGCATATTGATTACGCGCGCTGATGACGTTTTTATGGACTTCCGCCGTAGCCTGCGATTCAGTAGGCGTTGTCGTACAGTTTACAGTCGGGGGTGGGCGATCTTACCCAGAAAGGGCCGGTGAGGGTGAAGGTTTTTGTTCCAACCAAGCAGTTACACACCTGTGTCTCCTAATCAAGTTCCTCGGCAAGGACTCTACCGTTGATTAGTGGGATCAGGTGTGTAACTGCTTGGTTGGAACCAAAACCTTTCAGCCACACCGGCCCTCTCTGGGTAAGATTACCCACCCCTGGGTCATCAGACTTGATGTCGTACCCAAGTTTATTAGATCCACATCGCACAGTGTGGCTTGCAATAAACTTATAGGATTGCTAAACTCTCACAGTCTGTAGGAGGCTTAAGGCTGGACTGGTTAAAGCGTTTATCACATGGGCGGCGCCAAGGCATCGGGTATGAGGAGGCTAAATCCGTGAAACATTACAGTAAAAAGAACAAAACCTCGTTTTAAACCAAATAAGCTTACCTTGCTGAGTGCAAAGGCACATTATTCATATCCTGTTTGAAATGCCCTGTGAACCGACCCGCCGTCGTTTGAATCCGTGGCGCTGGATCGTCACTCATCTAGGCAACACTTCCGGGGGGCGGGGCCTTTATCTATTTACTCTGCTGCCCGGATGGAAACTCAGCTCTGAGAGGCGTGGTCCGTCTTTCTGCTCTTATTGGGCAATGATACAATGACGTGTCTTTGATCGACTTGTTGTGGCGTTGTTGCTGAGCGCAAATTACGTCGTCGCCCCCCCCACACACACACACACACACACTTTTTCTACCCAATTGTACTTGGCCAACTACCCCACTCTTCCGAGCCACACCGGTCGCTGCCCCACCCCTTGTGCCGATCCGGGGAGGGCTGCAGACTACCACATGCCTCCTCCGACACATGCGGAGTCGCCAGACGTTTCTTTTCACCTGACAGTGAGGGGGACGTAGCGCGTGGGAGGATCACGTCATTCCCCCCAGTCCCCCCCCCGAACAGGTTCCCCGACCGACCAGAGGAGGCACCAGTGCAGCGACCAGGACACATACCCACATTCGGCTTCCCACCCACAGACACGGCCAGTTGTGTCTGTATTGTTTTCCTCCACAAAGTGCGCGCCTCAAATAACAACCCGTTCTCAAATACCGGCGCGTCGTCACACCCCTCGCGTGTGAAACGCACCGGGCTTTCAAATGATTTAAACCCATCGCCGGCAATAGTTGATTCCCAGAGCAACCAGTATTGACCCGACCGCACCAGAATAAAATGTTGGCATTTTACGTGTCTTCCAATCACAGATATGTTAAAATCTCGATGTTTCTGATGCAAGAGTATTTTAGAGGGACAGCTCAGGTTGGACGGTTTGGAGACAAAGCAAGAGAGGCCAGATTGAGATGGCTTGGACATGTGTGGAGGAGAGATGCTGGGTATACTGGGAGAAGGATGCTGAGTATGGAGCTGCCAGGGAAAACGTATTGCAGTATAATGTCTAGGAATAGGATGCCAAATGAAAAATTATATTCTTTGGATCAACGTTCTGTGAGGCTGTATAATTTAAATAGAAGGGAAACTGAAAGGGACAGAAAGCAGTGAGACTATTAGCGATACATATTCATGTTTCTCAGCTGTCCTGTCATTCGTACCACAGAGACCGGATGTGAAGTCCTGTCGTGAGCCCAAAAGTCGCCGCCCCCCGCTATGAGAGCAAAGGGTGGTTTCCTTCAGCGGGCGAGCCGACTGACAGGATTCAGCAGTCGTTTCTAAACACGGGGGGGGGGGATTTTGACTGGGATCTGGAGGCTCTACAGTGCAGTGTTGCTTGCATGTAAAACCACTGTAGATGCAGATGAGCTATATAGTGTAGCGAATTCGGGGGGCAGTCCGGGAACCGCCACAGCAGGGACGCGAACCCGTGTCTCCCATTCCGCAAGCGACAACGTTAACCAGTCGACTACAGGGTCCGACCCGTTAGTCAAGGACCAACATGTCTACTTATTCATGCACGTTACACTATACTGACCTTTCTGGAAAATACCATGAACTGATTTGGTGGTAACTATGGTGGATTTTTGGTTTTGAATCTTAATTGCATCAGCTGGTCTCATGTGTGTCACAGACAATCGCAATACAAAGATACCATAACGACCACGGACGACTAGACTCGCTGGCTAACGGGTCGGACTGGTGAGCGCAGTGGGTTCGGGTCCCGGCCGCCCCCTGATTCTCTCCAGTATAACTACTACTTTTTTCTTTGTATTCTGTGTTTCTGCCACCTCCTTCACCAGCACAGTCTCACGCGGAAGTTATACTTTCCGCGTCCGCGAGTACGTGAGGTCCACGAGGGTCCGCGTGCCGTAAATGTCGTCATCAGAGGGTGTGCGCGTAGGACATCTGCGCACCTCCAATTTTTTTCCGTCCGCGCGGACTTGCGATTGAGCGGCCGCACACACCATTCCCTTGCTTTCCGCTTTTTTCTTTTCTTTTTTTCTACAACTGTGCTAAATACAGAAAACAAAGCAGCTCTTCTTCTTGCACGTATGTCGCCATTTTGCCCGGAAATACGTAACGCCGATGTACCGCGCATGTGCGAAACGCGTACTCCAAGTGGATTCCAGTAAGCAGTATCAACAGAAGCACAACGCGCTCGCGCGCGCACATAATAGGTGTGTGTGTGCGTGTGTGTGTGTGTGTGTGTGTTAACACGCCAGGGATCTGCCAGCCTTGGCGTGTGGAGAAAGGCCGGCGCTACGCGGCGAGGAGCATTTGGATGGCTGCGACTCCTTTTTGTTATTCATATGGCGGATTAGAAAAACAGATAACCTCACAGACGGCCATTTAAACCCCCTCAGAGCGTCCTTAACATGGCCTGGCGCCGTGTGGGGGTCTTGTCTCTTGCAAATCAGAAGGAAGGCCACCTGCAGCTCCTACGTTTGCTCTGGTTATTTCAGGACACACACGACACGTTTTGATCTATTTTTTTCAGTTTAGGACTCAGCTGGGGGGGGGGGCAGTTGTTATTACCTCAGCATCCTGAGACGTGTCAGCAGGTCGGCTTCGCCCCGCTGGTTGCGTAAGCAGATCTGGTCAGTCGCAGCCACCGCTCCCTGTGTTCGCTCGGGGGTGATCGGACCCCGACGTTACCGAGCGTCAGAGACTGACTGGGGGAGGGGTGTATGGTTCTGGGGGTGGAGGTGAAGGTGGAGGTGGAGGTGGGAGTGGGGGTGTGGCGGGGGCGTTGAAAGGGATGTGGTTAATTTTTTGTTGTTTTTTGGTTCGTTTGGTTCTTTCCATCATATTACACATCCGCTGTAACATTGTAGCCTCTCCTTCTTCTTCTTCTTCATGCTCAGCGCATGAAGAAGATATCAAACCGACGTCATAGGATAGGACACACTTCCCATTTCTGCCGGTCATTTCAGATGTCTTGAGACTGCTAAGGTGCGTTCCAAGAATTTCACCCCCTTTGTTTGTCTATTGAGAGGGTATAAAGGTGATTTTACTTTTTTTTTTCTTCTTCTTCCATTTTTCTCCCCATTTGTACTTGGCCAATTACCCCACTATTACTCACACCCGGCTTCCCACCCGCACACACGGCCGATGGGGTTGTAGGGACGCCCGACCAAGCCGGAGGTAACACGGGGATTCGAACCGGCGATCCTGGTAGGCAACGGAATAGACCGCCACACCACCCAGACGCCTAAGTGGTTTTACTTTATGTTCTTTTTTTTAAAGATGATTTTACTTTTTATCCGACATTGAGAGCTCATATGACGTCACAGGCACAGACACATAGATTGTAATGTCTGGTGGGCTGGGGGCGTCCGGGTAGCGTAGCGGTCTATTCCGTTGCCTACCAACACGGGGGTCGGCAGTTCGAATCCCCGTGTTACCTCCACCTTGGCCGGGCGGCTCTACAAACACAACTGGCCGTGTCTGCGGGTGGGAAGCCGGATGTGAAGAGTAGCGTAATTGGCCAAGTACAATTAGGGAGGGAATGTGTCGACGCCTCACTTCCTGTGACCTGATGACTCACCCACAGATAAGTCCAGCACCTCCTCTGCAGAAACACCGATACTGCCACTCTCTTTGTGGTGCGCGCGCGCACAGGAGAGAACGTGACTGTGGGGCTTATCAGTCGCTGCCCCCCGACCACCACCGCACAGCTGCCACCGCACAGCTGCCCCCCGGCCACCACCGCACAGCTGCCACCGCACAGCTGCCCCCCGGCCACCACCGCACAGCTGCCACCGCACAGCTGCCCCCCGGCCACCACTGCACAGCTGCCCCCCCCCGGCCACCACCGTACAGCTGCCCCCCGGCCCCCACCGCACAGCTGCCCACTGGCCACCGCCGTACAGCTGCCCCCCGGCCACCACCGTACAGCTGCCCCCCGGCCACCACCGTACAGCTGCCCCCTGGCCACCACCGTACAGCTGCCCCCCCCCGGCCACCACCGTACAGCTGCCCCCCGGCCACCACCGTACAGCTGCCCCCTGGCCACCACCGTACAGCTGCCCCCCCCCCCCCCGGCCACCACCACACAGCTGCCCCCCGGCCACCACCGTACAGCTGCCCCCCCCCGGCCACCACCACACAGCTGCCCCCCGGCCACCACCGTACAGCTGCCCCCCCGGCGACTGTTCGATAAAATTCCTCCGCCAAGAACGGACGAGGTTTTGTGGATTAGCCACAATGTTTTGGACCGTGTATCGAGGTCAAGCTGAAGATAACACTGTGGTGTCACGACCAATCTCGCCTCATTCGCGCGCGCGCGTGCCTACACACACTCACGTAACACACACACACGCACACGCACACGCACACACACACACACACACACACACACACACACACACAGGCAACTCTGTAACCTCTCATTTTCATTTCCTCTAGAAGGCTCACCTACCGGTGGAGCTGCTGATATGAGACGGGGAAAAGGGCAGTTAGATAACTACATTCCTCAACACCAACAATCCACTTAGCAATAATTAACTTCACGATTAAGTGATTAATAACTGTGATCGGGATATAGGAGGCCGACCCAACATGAATGGGATTATCCATTTAGCCGTAATCATGCAGCCCTACCGCACAATGTGTGTGTGTGTGTGTAGGTGTGTGTGTGTGTTTGTGTGTATGTAGGTGGGCAGGTGTGTGTGTGTGTGTGTGTGTGTGTGTGTGTGTGTGTGTGTGTGTGTAGGTGGGCGGGTGTGTGTGTGTGTAGGTGGGCGGGTGTGTGTGTGTGTAGGTGGGCGGGTGTGTGTGTGTGTGTGTGTAGGTGGGCGGGTGTGTGTGTGTGTAGGTGGGCGGGTGTGTGTGTGTGTAGGTGGGCGGGTGTGTGTGTGTGTGTGTGTGTGTGTGTGTGTGTGTAGGTGGGCGGGTGTGTGTGTGTGTAGGTGGGCGGGTGTGTGTGTGTGTAGGTGGGCGGGTGTGTGTGTGTGTAGGTGGGCGGGTGGGTGTGTGTGTGTGTAGGTGGGCGGGTGTGTGTGTGTGTAGGTGGGCGGGTGTGTGTGTGTGTAGGTGGGCGGGTGTGTGTGTGTGTAGGTGGGCGGGTGTGTGTGTGTGTAGGTGGGCGGGTGTGTGTGTGTGTGTGTGTGTGTGTGTGTGTGTGTAGGTGGGTGGGCGGGTGGGGGGAGACGGACACGGATAGCCGAGCGTGGCAGCATCCTGCCTTGCCATGTAAGCCGTCCTGGCCTTCGACAGGTTACAAACGGCCCTCTGTGTACAACTCCTGCAGAGCGCAGCACCACAGGCAGGCTGCACGGCTCCTGGCTGCTGTGGACGTGTGCACATGTTGGAGCGCATGAGTCTCCGAGGCTGAGCGTTGTTGTTTTTTTGAGAGAGAGACAGGGAGGGAGAGATGGAGAGAGAGACAGACAGGCAGACAGAGAGCCAGGGAGGGAGAGATGGATAGAGAGACAGAGAGAGAGAGAGAGCGAGAGTGAGACAGAGAGATGGAGAGTGTGAGAGACAGACAGACAGACAGACAGACAGACAGACAGACAGACAGACAGACAGACAGACAGACAGACAGACAGACAGACAGACAGACGGAGAGCCAGGGAGGGAGGAATGGATAGAGAGACAGAGCGAGACAGAGAGATGGAGAGAGTGAGAGAGAAATGGGGAGAGACAGGGAGGGAGAGATGGATAGAAAGAGAGAGAGAGAGACAGACAGACAGACAGACAGACAGACAGACAGACAGACAGACGGAGAGCCAGGGAGGGAGGAATGGATAGAGAGACAGAGCGAGACAGAGAGATGGAGAGAGTGAGAGAGAGACGGGGAGGGAGAGACAGAGAGAGACAGAGAGAGACAGGGAGGGAGAGATGGATAGAAGAGAGAGAGAGAGAGAGAGAGAGAGAGAGAGAGAGAGAGAGAGAGAGAGAGAGAGAGAGACAGACAGACAGACAGACAGACAGACAGACAGACAGAGAGAGACAGGGAGAGATGGACAGAGAGAGTGAGAGACAGAGAGTGAGGGGGGGGAGAGATGGACAGAGAGAGTGAGAGACAGCGAGACAGAGAGAGACAAAGAAACTATATGATGTCTCTATGTATGTCTCTCTCTCTCTCTACACCTCCACTGGAAATTCATCACCTAAGCTGACTCATTTCTCCCCCCCTGCCGGTGTCAGCGGCTCTTCCTATCGGCTCCACACACACAACAACAACAACACAACACAACACAACAACAACAACACAACACAACACAACACCACCCTGCCGCTGTGTCACAGTGGGCCCACGGAGAAGGATGACATGCACTTCACAAGTGTGTGTGTCTGTGTGTGTGTGTGTGGTGCCATCGCTGATGATGATGATGATGACCTTGATGATGGGACCCGGACCCCCCCCCTCCCCCCCAGCGGACCTTTTTGTTAATATTTTGAGTCTATTTCACCTTCAGTAGTTCATATCAGCTGAGCGGGTCGTGTAGCGTGTGAAAGCGGAGAGCAGGAACAAGCTGTCCTTGTTGCCAGCCGACAAACAAAAGAGGACTTGTGGGAAGTCAGGAGGGTTTTTTTTGTGTTGTTTTTGTTTGTTTGTTTTAATTTTGAGCTTGGCAGAATGGCATATTCATAAACCTCTGCTTCCGGATGGGGAACGCTTGCTGCCCAGCATTTTTAAGTTACGTAACGACCGATGAGTCCATGTGTGTGTGTGTGTGTGTGTGTCCATATTTTTTTCTCTCCTCCACACATGTGCAGATCTATACAGTGAGGCACAGGTCAGGACTTGGCAGGTCTCTCTGCACCGAGGGGAAAGGGGGAAAAAAAAGACCAATGGCTAAGAATAATCACACTGCAGCAGGAATTGGATTTGCTCGGGGCCGGTTATTTGCCGATTGTGTGTTTGCGTGTGTGCGACTCAGCTCAGCCCCGGCGTTCCCCTCAACCTACTTGCATTTCCTTCAGCTTTCATCGGCGACAGTTAGCATTTTCAACAACTATCATATTACAGGCCAGCAGAGCAGACTCCGCACTTTAGATAGGAACACCAAGAGCATGCTGACCTTGAAGATGAGAGGAATTCAATCCATCCCTCCTTCCATTACATGTACACTAAATGTGTACCTACATATTGCGTCCATTTTTTGTGTTTCCGCCCGCATGTCTACAGTATGATAGACTCGCCCCAATTAGCCAAAACATTAAAACCACCTGTCTAATATTGTGTAGGTCCCCTTCGTGCCACCAAAAACAGCTCTGACCCATCGAGGCATGGACTCCGCAAGACCTCTGAAGGTGTCCTCTGGTATCTGGCACCAAGACATTAGCAGCAGATCCTTTAAGTCCTGTAAGTTCTGAGGTGGGGCCTCCATGGATCAGATTTTTTTTCCCCCAGCACATCCCACAGATGCTCGATCACAATGAGATTTGGGGAATTTGGAGGCCAAGGCAACACCTTAAACTCTTCGCCATGTTCCTCAAACCATTCCTTAACAATTTTTGCAGTGTGACAGGGCGCATTATCCTGCTGAAAGAGTAAGTAAGTAAAATTTCATTTATATATCACCTTTCAAAATCTAGGTAACAAAGTGCTTTACAAAAGGGATAAAAGGTTAAAAGAACAAAGATGAGCACGATACAAACATTACAACAGACTTGACTTGACATTACAACAGCACAATAAGAATAGTTAGAAGCATCTAAAATCAAAATAGTGTACTTGACTCAAACACAAAAAGACTTAGAAAAAGATGGGTCTTCAGCTGTGACTTAAAACACCCATGAGAGTCTGCTGACCTGACTCCCAGGGGGAGACTGTTCCACAGCCTGGGACCAAGGACAGCAAATGCATGGTCCCCTCGTGTTTTCAATGTTGAGTGAGGTACAACTAGCAGGCCTCATTCAGAGGACCTGAGGGCCTAGCAAAGGTATACGGTATTAGTCGTTCACTAATATACTCTGGAGCAAGAAAGCCTTATAGATGATGAAGATCTTGAATTGAATCCTAAATTTAATTGGAAGCCAGTGTAGTGACATCAGAACCTGGTTGATGTGAGCGATATGAGGTCTTAGTGCGGAGCCTTGCTGCAGAGTTTTGGATTAACTGTAACTGGGTAACAGCGTCTTGGCTTAGGCAGGAGTAAAAGACATTACAGTAGTCTAAGTGGGAGGGCACAAAAACATGGACGACCATTTCCAACTGCACTAAAGATAACAATGGAATATTTTTGCCATATTCCTCAGGAGAAAGTAGGACTGATTAACTGCCTTGACAAATTTATCGAATTTCAGCTGGTAGTCAAAAATGACTCCTAGGTTTTTGGAAAAAGATTTTTGTTTAGTGGCCAATGAATCACTGTGTTGGAAGATACAAGAAGAGACATGATCTGCGGTGAAAACCAGAACTTCAGTTTTACTGTGATTTAATTGAAGAAAATTTTGAGACATCCGGTTACTAATCTCGGCCAGACACTTGTGCAGGGTAGTTAAATGTGAGAGGTCACCAGGCCTAATGGAAAAGTAGAGCTGTGCATCATCAGCGTAGCAATGATAAAATCACAACTAAACTGACGGATCAAGTGTCCTAAGGGGAGCATATATAATGAAAATAAAATGGGCCCAAGAATTGATCCCTGAGGCACCCCACAGCCAAAGGAACACAAGTGGATACCTTGTCATCAGCGGATACAAAAAACTTCCAGTTGGATAAATAAGAGGACACCCAGTTCAGTGCAACACCAGATATTAAACCAATTTTTCTTGCTGATCAATTAAAATGGTGTGCTCAATAGTGTCAAAGGCCGCAGACAAATCTAGAAGAAATAAAATAGCAATTTCACCATGGTGAAGCTGCATGAGAATATCATTCGTGACCCTTAGCAAAGGTATCTCGGTGCTGTGCTTCTGACGCAAGCCTGATTGGTATTTATCAAATCTGTCATTTTCTTCAACCAGCCCCAGAAGTTGCTTGCAGACCCAATTCTCCTAAATCTTAGATATAGAAATTGGTCTACAATTCATTGGTATGCTAGGATTTAAGTGCGATTTTGTTAGAAGGGGTTGAACTGTGGCCACATTAAAGGATTCAGGAACATAGCCTGATGAAAGGGACTGGTTCATAATAGCAAGCAGAGATGGTCCAATAACGCTAATTGTTGTTATTTAAGTAATTTGAGAGGTACATTCTCAACAGGACACACGGAAGAGCAAGTGTGGGGAACAGTATCAACCATATCCCCGAGGGAGATGGGAGAAAATTGATCTAGTAAGACTGGAGAGGTGTGAGGTGGCTCAGTATGGGGGCTAGGTGTGCTGTGGGACACGATAGATTCTCTTATTCCATTGAATTTGTTCACAAAAAAGGATATTTTTTCACAATCCTGCACCAAAGGTGGGGGCATGCTGGAAGCTGAGTTTTTTAAGAGGCGGTCAATAGATTTAAAATGAAACCTAGGATGGTGTTTGTTTGTGGTGATGAGATTATTGAAATAAGCAATTCGTGCAACTTTAATTTTTTTATGCAGCAAGATCCTCAAGCCTTTCATTTGAGTATAGTGGACATGCAGTCGTGTTGTGTGGTTTTCCACCTATGCTCTGCTTGTCTACATTCTCTTTTCACAGAATGGATGTCATTTATCTAGGAAGATGAATTGGTGTTAGAAAGCGATTTGGTCTTGAGAGGGGGTGGTAGCTTCTAGAGCAGATGCTCATATGTTATTAAAAATTATTAACCATGTCATCAGTATGTGAAAATGAGGACCCACCTTGATCCAACACAGAACAAGTAGAAGAAAATATCTATTGAGTGACTGTTAGGCGACATTCTACAGTGTGTCAGTAAATGTTGTATCCAGATGAACTGATTCAGCCTTCTTTGATTTTCTTACCTGGATTATTGAGCATGCATGAAGACATTCTACAGTGTGCTTCTGGGTTAAAATGGCTTGATGTATACAAGTATCTAACATAAAACATTTATGGTCAGAGATAAAATCATCCAATTTTAGAGAGCTAAGTGTCATGCCCAAGATAAAAACTAGGTCATGGGTATGGCCACGGATAAGGGTGGGATTCTTTATATGTTGTAAAAAAATGAAAATACTCAGTTACACTAATAAAATCCCTTGCTGGGGCATCTGTTGCATCATCTACATGAAAATTAAAATCACCAACCATAATTACTTCATACTTGAAAATCGCAGCAGCAATAAAAAAAAAATCAGAGAACTCAGATAAAAAGTTACTGTTCAGTTTTGGTGGACGGTAAATGACAATCAAGAAGAATCAAGAATCAAGAAGAGCTTTATTGTCATTGTCCTAAGCACAACGAAATTGCAGTTGTGTCAACCTCAAAATGGTGCGTGCATAGAAGAGATAATATGAAATATCAGCAGTACAAAGTACAGAGTCTAGACAAAGTAAATGCAAAATATAAGCAGTATAAAGGTATAAAATACAATACAGTTAATGATAAAATACACCTTACAAGGTGCAAAAACATCATCAGCAAAAATGCAGTAAAGGTGCAGTGGACAGATATGAAGTGGCTTAAAGTGACATGTAAGTAAATATATATGCAAATATTGCACGTGCCCAATGTTGGCAGCACATCAGTCTCGTTGGACTGAAAAGATGTCTGAGTTCATTAGTGCCACAGCTTTTGGAAAGAAGTGGTTTTTCAGTCTCTTTGTGTGTGTGCAGATTGATCTGAAGTGTCTACCTGATGGGAGGGGCTGAAACAGATGGTGTCCAGGGTGTGCAATATCATTTATGATGTTTTTAGCCCTCCTCACACAGCGGGTGCTGTGAAGATGTTCTAGTGAAGGCAGCTCAATGCCAACAATGTCCTGTGCTGTTTCCACAACATGCTGGCAGGAGTTTTTTTTGTCAGCTTTGGTGCAGTTGCTATACCAGGCTGTCATGTAGTTTGTTAGGATGCTCTCGATGGAGCATGTATAAAACTTGATAAAGCAGTTTTTGGGGGAGATTGGCTCTCCTTAGCCTCCCCAGAAAATTATGGCGTTGTTGTGCCTTACTCACCACTGCTGAGGCGTTGTCAGCCCATGGGAGGCCCTCTGTGATGGTGACTCCCAGGAACCTGGAGCTGGGGACTCACTCCACAGCCTCTGTGTTGATGTGGACAGGACTGTGTGATCTTTTTGGAGGTCTGAATGTCCATGATAGTGTCCTTGGTCTTTTTGGTGTTTAAGACCAGGTTGTTTTAGCACACCACGCTATTAGGTTCTTCACCTCTTGCTTGTATGCCGCTTCGTCGTTGTCCGATATGAGCCCAATTACTGTTGTATTATCCGAAAACCTAACAATAGTGTTTGAGTTGTGGATGGGTTGGCAGTCATATGTGAACAGTGCATAAAGGAGGGGGGCTCAGCACACAACCCTGGGGGATGCTTGTGCTCAGGATGAGGGTGGAGGATGTGTGCTTTCCAAGTGTTACAGTCTGGGGGCAGTGGATGAGGAAGTGCAGTATCCAATTGCATATGGAGGGAGTTAGTCCTAGTTTGTGGAGTTTGTCGACTAGCTTGTTTGGTATGACGGTGTTAGACGCCGAGCTATAATCAGCAAAGAGCATCCTGACGTTGGTGTTGGGTCTTTCCAGGTGAGAGAGGTCTGTATTTAGACCCCACACAGATGGCGTCCTCAGTCGATCTATTTGCCCGGTAGACAAACTGTTATTGGCCTAGATCAGCTGGGACAATGTGTTCGATGTGGTCAATGCTGCTGCTGGGACAATACAACATACAGGATTAGTGCAGCGGATAAGAACATGAGAGTCTCAAAGCTGTTAAATTGTTTTAAAAGTAAGAAGAGGGCATTTAAAAATGTTTTGAAAAACCACAGATAGGCCACCACCATGGCCACTAAGCCTAGGGGGGATAAAATAGCTAACATTTGGGGCGGGGGGGGGGGCTCCAAAATTTAAGAAAAAAAAATCTAATTTCTGGGACAAAAGAAGTCGTTTAATACAAATGTCTTACTAGAGAGGGACCTAACATTTAACGAACCAAATTTGACAAAGGGGACTTTAACATCACCAGTGTTCAGGAGCGAAGTTATAAAAGTGAGCCTAACCAGATTTAAATAGGTTTTGCATATTGCACTATAGCATTTGTATGGCCTATTGATTATAACTGGTGATAGAGAGGCTCTCTGGATTGTCACAAGAATTATTTGGGCTGCAGGGGAAGCCAGTGGTACAAAACATGAGGTGAAGAGGTCGCTGGGGATGAAGAAGAGCAATCAGTAACCGGTGTGTAGCCCAGAGCTGTTTTGGAGTGAATAGTGGTCAGTCAGTGATGTGAGGCTATAGTAACTGCATGAAAAAATATTTGCTGAAAGTGCACTAGTGCCATGGAAGCTGTGCGGATACCATGTCTGCTGAAAAAGGGAGCTTGTTCCCAGAAAAGATTAAGATTATCAATAAAATTGTGTGATGGACAGACTGACTGCAGCCATGTGTGAAGAGAGAACAGCCAACTAAAACATCCAATACCTCAGCCCAATGTGAGAATAGGGCCTGAGATGAAGGCAGACTTTCCAGTTTTTTAATTTGTTAAAATACTGTTTTAAAACGTCAGACTGCTGCTTGATGATGTTGTTTGTGCCAACATGGATAATAACATTATGAACATATGGGTGTTTGCTGAGAAGACACGGGATCTGCGGCATAATGTCTACAATTTTAGCACCTGCAATGGATCACTGGCATTTTTTATTTAATATGTCTTAGGACGGACTCACTGATGATCAGGGATGTAGGAGTGTGCAGTGGGGGCTTGCGGTGGAACGATGTGTTCACAGCCCGGGGAGCAACGTATCTGCCAGCTGGTTCTGAGGAAGTGACAGCCAGCTTCGATCACTGGCCGGAGAGATTGACCGAGCAGCCGGACAGTGCCACCGGCACACATCGAGGCAGTGGCTGCAAGGTAAGATGGAGGTCTCGTGTCAGTCCAGTCCCATTCGTCCAGGATGCTGTACCGGTTGGTGGGCTGAAGCTCAGGAGGAGCAGTGGCCATAGGTGGGACATCTGTAGTGACAGCCAAAGGCCCCGGAGTAGCGTCCACAGCGCAGCCCAAAGCAGCGAGGGTGAGACTGGACAGAGTACGGACAGCCGCAGGCAGGGCTCAAGCAGCAGTTGCACCAGCAGTGGGATAGCCTACGTAGGCAGCAGCCATGGATTTATCCACTGGGTGGACCAGAACATCTACAGACAGAGCTCCGAAGTTATTTGATGGGTTGAGAGCTGGAGGTGAAATCAACCGGACAGCTCTTCTTGCAGTTTCTGACCACCACTTCGGCCCAAGCGGCCTTGGAGTTCAGGGTCAAGCAGGAGGATGGTCTTGGCAATCCTTCTGCTCACAAGCAGCAACGCACTGTGTATCCTGACATCTATCTATCATAGCCAGCATTAACTTTTTCAGCAATCTGAGCTACAGCAGCTGTTCTGTAGGATCGGATCAGACTTCCTAGCCTTCGCTCCCCACAGGGATCAGTGAGCCTTGGGCGCCCATGACCCTGTCGCCAGTTAACTGGTTGTCCTTCCCTGGACTACTTTTGCAGGTACTGACCACTGCATACTGGAAAAACCCCACAAGACCTGCCATTTTGGAGATGCTCTGACCCACTCGGGGATGTAACATCTAGCCATCACAATTTGGCTCATGTCGAAGTCGCTCAGATCCTTACACTTGCCAATTTTTCCTGCTTCCAACACATCAATTTCAAGAACTGACTGTTCACTTGCTGCCTAATATGTCTCGCCCCTTGACAGGTGCCATTGTAATGAATTACTCAATGTTATTAATTTACTTGTCAGTGGTTTTAATATTTTGGCTGATTGGTGTATTTCAATCATATATGGGCCACTAGACCCAATTCAACACATACCTTGCACACTATACAGGCTTTGGTCAATGAGAAGGAAGTATTATTTGAGAAGGCTCATGGCAAGCTGCAATCTTCTGACTGCTGTACTAAACCCAATGAAACCTTAATACAGCATATACATCAAACATATTTTTAATTTCTGGATTTTTTTTCTTCTCTTTTCTGCAGTGACACCAGCTGTTAGCTGCTTCTCTTGTCCTGCCCGACTGTCAGTCAACCCTTGGTCTCCACCTCGGTCCATCCCCTGAACCAGCACCCCCTCCACTGCTTCCCAACATGAGTTCCTCTCCACTGGTGTCACGTGCCAACATGGACATACTGGACGAGCTGCAGCTGATCGCTGCTCAGAACCTTGAGAGTTTAGAGGTCAACAAGTACTATGAGGTCATCAGGGAGCTGGGTAAGGGCACCTACGGGAAGGTGGATCTGGTCGTCCACAAGATCAGAGGTGAGGGACAATGTATGTATGCATGTGCTATATATGGCGTATATTCATACATGCCCCCTCACTGTAAACATGTTCAAACTTTGCCCATACTCCTTCGATCTCACATAACAGGTACAAAAATGGCACTGAAATTCCTGAAGAAGAAGACCACCAAGCTGAAGTCTTTTCTAAGGGAGTATAGCATCTCTCTCTACCTGTCACCGTGCCCCTTCATTATCAACATGTTTGGCATCGCCTTTGAGACAGACGACTATTACGTGTTTGCACAGGAGTATGCTCTGGCGGGCGACCTCTTCGACATCATTCCCCCGCAGGTAGTCACCTTATTCCGGTTATCGCTACCCACAATTATTCCTCATCATATAGTGTTAATGAAAATCACATAATGTTATGAAATGTTCAATTGAAGCTGATTGAGAGAATAATGCATTTGATTTTCAGCCACTACCAAATACCGTGCATGTTTTTCTATCAGCACACGAATACAACATTATCCCTATCTTGATCGTTCTCTCTCTCTCTCTCTCTCTCTCTCTCTCTTATACTCCTAATAACCTTTAGGTTGGTCTTCCCGAGGCAGTAGCAAAGCGCTGTGTGCACCAGGTAGCCATAGCTTTGGACTACCTACACTGCAAGAAGCTTGTCCACCGGGACATCAAGCCAGAAAACATCCTTATTTTTGACAGAGAGTGCCGCAAGGTCAAGCTCTCCGACTTTGGCATGACCCGCCGAGCAGGCTCACCGGTCAAAAGGGTAAACTGCTCATCTCAAAACTATAATGCAACTATAATGCCCATATCATAGAAAGTTGAATCAGCCCATCTGGACGCAACGTTTATTGACAGAAACGTTTCATCACTCATCTAAGTGACTTCTTCAGTCTCAACTGACTGGAATCCCCACCCTTATAAACAATACAGTTGATTAATAAAACTGAAACCAACTATCAGTTTCATATGCACATGTGTACTATCCACAGAGGACGGGGGAATAGTTGCAATCACAGCACTGTAAGATGGCGACAGATGTTCCTCCCTATCAAATAGGGAGGAGCGCTGGTTTGAACAGGGAAAGAGGCCACCTATGTGAAGAGGAAACGACCATCACTGAACCGGGCCGGGGGGGGGGGCTAAGAGTACATCTGTTGCCATTTTATAATGCTGTGATTGCAGTCATTCCCAAATCCTCTGTGAATAGTACACATGGCCGTTGAAACGCTAGTTAATGGTCACGCCTATTTGTCAATGAAACCGGTCGTTATGCCACTGTATTGTTTATAAGGGTGGGGATACCTGCAGTCAGTTGAGATTGAAACTTAGATGAAGGATGAAACGTTTCTGTCAATAAACGTTGTGTCCAGATGAACTGAGTCACCTTTCTTTGATTTTCTTACCTGGATTATTGGGCATGCATAAAGACATACTGCCCATAACACCACATTGCTTATAGAGTAATGTCTAACCGATAATGCTGGGTTTCATGTGAAAACATCATATACTTATTTTGGTAAAAAATTGAAAAATTATTAAATCATCTGACACCAATTGTTTAGTTTCTTTTAAAAACTCAAAAATAGAATACACTACTATGACACTTTTAGTATTTGGCAGGTAGATTGCTTAAGACACGAGTCATCTTTAACAATAGTGAGCTGCGTTCAAGCTAGCAATCATCTATATTAAACTCATTGTTATTACAGTCTGATAAGTCAAAGGTCATAAGTCATCTCCTGGCTGGACGACGACAACGCCCTCCTTGCTGGCGCCCCGGCGTCGGCCACCAGACCTCTGGAGCTTGTTCAGAAAGCTGCAGCTCGTCTGGTGTTCAACCGCCCTAAGTTTTCCCACACAACTCCCCTTCTCATGTCCCTACACTGGCTCCCAGTAGCTGCTCGCATCCAGTTTAAGACTCTGGTGCTAGCCTACAGGGCAGTGAAAGGTCTCCTTCCTATCTCCAGGCCATGGTCAAGCCCTACACTCCCGCCCGACCACTTCGCTCTGCTGCCTCGGGACGCCTGGTTGCCCCGTCGCTCAGAGGCCCCTGCTGCCGATCGACCCGGTCATGGCTCTTTTCTGTCCTGGCCCCACAGCGGTGGAATGAACTCCCCACTGATGTCAGGACAGCGGAGTCGCTGCCCATCTTTCGGCGCAGGTTGAAAACTCACCTCTTTAAGAACTACTACCCCGTTACTTGCTCTCAGCACTTATTGTATTCACTCATTAAATTTTTTTTTTAAATCTCTTTCTTGCACTTTTACTTTAGCACTGGTTTTGCTCTTAGATGCTTGTTTAGATGCACTTATGACCTCTGATGACTAGTAGATCTCCTGATACATTAAATGTACTTATTGTGAGTCGCTTTTGATAAAAGTGTTGGCTAAATGACTGTAATGTAATGTAAACTAGGTACCTTCTTGAAAAATGTTTTGGCTGTTTTCAAATGATTTATGTTCAATTCCATTTGTGTCGTATACCATTGTGCCAATGTGTTACAGTAACATTATGGTTTTGTACTCTGCACCATGTTAATATGGGCTTGAGTTTAATAAAGTTCAAAAATGATTTTACTGGTACAGACGCGGCATGTTTCCTTACGGGAGGAACATCTTTATGTAAAGCCTGCAAAGTAAAGCAGACCATTATACCAATCCAACATTTTCATTTTGCTGTCCCCTCCCGCCCCCGTTCCCCACTCCAGGTGAGCGGCACCATCCCTTACACCGCCCCGGAGCTGTGCGACATGTCACGCAATGAGGGCTTCTGCGTGGACTACAGCACGGACGTGTGGGCCTTCGGCGTGCTCCTCTTCTGCATGCTGACGGGCAACTTCCCCTGGGAGAAGGCGCTGCCCTCCGAT
Source organism: Lampris incognitus (assembly GCF_029633865.1). Taxonomy (NCBI): domain Eukaryota; kingdom Metazoa; phylum Chordata; class Actinopteri; order Lampriformes; family Lampridae; genus Lampris; species Lampris incognitus. Next base: position 31,341,455 of record NC_079227.1, on the reverse strand, counting down.
GCCTTCTACCAAGAGTTTGTCCGCTGGCAGAAGCGGCGGACGAGCGTGGTGCCATCGCAGTGGCGCCGCTTCACCGAGCAGGCCCTGCGCATGTTCCGCCGGCTGCTCTCCGTGGAGCAGGAGCGCCGCTGCTCCGTCAAGGAGGTGTTCGGATACTTCAGCCACTGCTGGATGCTTGACAGCGAGAACAACAACAACGGCAACGTGGCAGGGGCTGGTGGCGAGAGGGAGAGGGAGCGAGAGAGGGAGAGGGGAGGAGGAGGGGTCCGGGGAGACCCGGACGGCACCACCGGCACCATCTCCTCCTCCTCGTCTGGCGAGGAGGAGGATGAGCTGCTGGTGGAAAGGATGAAGCAGCAGACTCTATCCCCATCCTCGCCTCTGTCGCCAATGGCAGTGGAGCGGGGGAGCGTGGGGCCTACCAAGGCCGGGGTCGTGGAGCCCGGCGGCGGGGGCCACCACTTCGTGTCCGTCTCCACCACCAGCTCGGTGTCCTCCACCAACAGCTATGAACGCGTGCCCAGGGAAAACAACTCCCCGGGGGGCCGCATGCTGGTGACCACCCCCATAGAGATCTGTGTGTGAGGGAGACGCGCACCTTTATATACCCATCAGGCCATCATCACCCTGGTCAGTCCATCAGGTCAACGAGCATGCATGCGCAAACACACACACACACACACACACACACACACACACACACACACGATACATACAAAGAGTGAATATGCGAACACACGATCCTGTAACACAAAGCTTGGAAAAAGAATGGCGGAGAAACGGAAGACCGTTACACAAACCGTCAACACAACACAACAGATGTCCTTTGTGTATATCGCTAAGTAGAACTAGAAAACACACATTCCTGATCATGACCGTCTTTAGCCGAGCTTTTGGTCAAATTTCTTACATGGCGGCAGGAGGTTTCCCAGCCAGGTCGGTCTCTATGGAAACAGGGCCGTCCCGTTCAGTTTGGTGAACTGTCTCGGCGCTCTCCGCAATACAGGGACGAAGGCAAAAACGTTGAGGAAAAAGACTCCCAGCACTACATAACACCTGAAAAGAAGACCAAAATGTATTTCCTAAAGCAATATTTTAAGCAAAAAAAATACAAAAAAATACAAAAATAAATAAATAATAATTAAAAAAAACTGAAACTGGAAGAATTCTGTAAGGTCATTACAGGATGGGGCAAGCTATCATTTTTGAAAGAAAAAACAAACAAAAAACAAACAAACAAGGGGGCAAAGAGAGGTTCTATTGATTTGTATTTTTGGAGTTCATGGAAATACCTTGTCAGACAAAAAAATAAGCAGCCGATGGGTTTGATGTTTAACGTATTACAAAATGTGAAAGTGAGTGTTTGTGTGTGTACCACTGTGCGTTGTAAGTATGAATCGAAAAAGATGATTTAGCGCAACGACCTTCCTTTCTGAGTTCAGATCTTTCTTGTTTATTTGAATCTTATATAAAAAAACGCCAGACTCTATTTTTTCTATTGGTTTTGTAAAATAGCTGTTTTCTGTTCGACTTATTTAACTCGACAACGAGGCTTGATTTAGGGCACGTCTGTGCCAAACCCACCTGTTTGTGCAACTTCCGTGTTCGCTTTGCTGCTGTAAATACTGAACGGATGTACGTATCACAGCTGGAGCGCTCGAGGCCGGCAGATGGCGGAAGGGGAATCGTTTGTTTTGCGCAGCGCGAGTGGGATTATTTTCCCGCCGTTGGCGGCGAACCAAGATGTCGCCGAGCCTCTCCCTTTTTTTCTTCTTCTTGCCCCTACTCCTCACACATCCGGCTTCCCACCCGCAGACGGCCAATTGTGTCTGTTGCGACGCCCGACCAAGCCGGAGGGAACACGGGGGATTCGAACCGCCGACCCCCGTGTTGGTAAGGCAACGGAATAGACCGCTACGCTACCCGGGCTCGCCGAGCCCTTCCGGATGGTTGACGCTAGAGCCAACGGGGTGTAGGCACGGAAGTAGACGCGATTGGCTGTTGCGTCGGCCAACAGACAGCGCGGAACCTCGAAGCGCGCCGATTTGAAACAAACGACGCGCACTGACACATTTAGCTAGCTAGCTTACAACTGACCTTAACATTGCCAGATCGCACTGTAACGATAGCTAACGTTAACGCTTGCTAACGACGGAAATTTCAAAGCGTTTAAACCTTGACCAACAACCAATCACGCCTACTTCCGTGCCTACACCCCGTTGGATCTGGCGCCAACCTTTCCGAATTCCGATAGGACGACGCTCATGATGTACGTCACTTCCTCCCTGTCCGTCACGTCCTCCCAGTTGTCCGCCTCAAATCACATGCTTCACAGTTAAAAAAAAATGGAGTATTTTCTACTCACTCCGAGCTTTTCTGTCTTCTTCGACGAGAGCTAACAGAAGTTTTTGTCAGGAAAACGAAACCAAAACAGAACAACGCTGGTTAGCGTTTTTGTCAATTCGACCTGAAAAATGTTCGGCGAGGATGCACCGTCACATTTTAAAGAAACTGCATGATGAGTAGCTCAAACATACCTTCGTGAATATTTGAACAGGCTTTACAAAGAGAGAGGGAGGGGTGTGTGTGTGTGTGAAAATATTGTGATGTGAAATTTTGCTGTAGCACAATTTCTTGCATTGTGTCCCGAGAGTGAATATCGCTGTTGTGATCTCTTGGGACAACCTAGGGCTATAAATCGGAACAATAATTACTTTTTATTCAGTGTATTGTGTTTGTACGCTATTAATGTTGTGTATCCATCTCGGGACAAAGAAATGTTATGAGCTGAGCATGAAACTGACTGGTAGGGAATTTAAAGTCTCCTGTCATCTTTAAGTCCTCTTTAAGAGGACCCCCCCCCCAAAAAAAGCCTTCTGTTGGCAAAGTAGAATGACATGCAGAGATGTTTTTTGATTTTGGAAAAATAAGATTATGTTCTTTGACGGATCATAAAGGGAACTGAAATAGTGTGGGGGGGGGGCGTTGGAACGTGTCAGAATGGGCATTTCATGCATTGAAATTTCAAGACATAATCTGCATGAATTTGTATGTGATAAAGCTCTATTGTGAAATAATTAAAAAAAAATCTGTTCACTGTTTCTGTCACAAGCCGTAGCACTCCATACCTCAGATATTGTAGTTTTAAGCAAAAGCCCGGAAAAGTCAGGAGCTTTAATTAAACATTAATCTGCTTCGATCTGTTAAATAATCTGGGTCATCCTATCCAAAAGACCGTCTACTGTCTTTCAGAAAACCCCAAATCGGGCATCGGTCAGAAGCCCCGAGTTCTCCCTGTGACAAACAAGCCCTCACATCAGCGAGCTCCTATGCAGATTACATCTTGTGACAATCTGACGTCATCGCCAGTGCGCCGACTCCAAACAATGGCCGGCCCCGATACGAACACTGTAATAGTGTTTTGACTCCGCAGGCCATCATTGCTCACAAGTAGTTGCCAACATCGATCCCGGAAAACTACGTAATCCCCCCGAGCAGGGTTTTCCAAAGGCCCCGTTCATGCCATCCAGATTCAGCTGGGGGGGGGGGGGGGTTCGGGGAGAAGTCCCATCCACGTTGTGTGGAAGAAGCGAAGATCTCCATGGCATGTTTATCATGTAGTGGCATTCTACTGGATACTTTAAAGCAGTGTTTCTCAACCTGGGGTCCGCGGACCCCTAGCGGTCCGTGGTGTAATTGCAAGGGGTCCGTGAAAATAAAATATCTTTAAAAAAAAGATCCTACGACATTTATAGAAATAGGATTATTTTACTCAAATATGACTGAGACCTTTATCCACCTAAACTATAAAGGGTAACAGGACTTTTTTCTCTAATTACATCTGTTTCACAAGTGTAATTTATTGTATTTTAATAAGAGATCTCGCTCCCGTTTGCATTGTTAAAAGTTACTGCATAAGAATTCTGTTGTTACATATATCTGAAAGTTACTCAATACATATTCTGTTTTGTTACATATATCTGAAAGTTACTGCATAAGAATTCTGTTTTGTTAACTATATCTAAGTTACAACTGAAAGTTCTTATTTTTGCCCCAAAGAGTGAATAAATGCTATAATGCAATTTAAAATGCAGTTTCTACTGTTTCTATCCAATTGCAACCCCCCTCCCCCAAGATCAGGTGGAGGGGTCCTCAGGGTAGATCAAAAATACGCAGGGGGTCCAGGATCCCAAAAAGGTTGAGAACCACTGCTTTAAAGGAACAGTCAGTAGCCCCCCCCCCGCCGCTTTCGACAACCAGAAGGAATCGCAATGTTGGTAAATTTAGCTTCCTCTCAACAAAGGTTTCTGTTCCCCAGACTTGTCCCCTTGGGCAAAATGACACAACTACTGCTAATAATATCTCACACTTTCACAAGCTACCTAACACAGAGGTCCCACAGAAATGTCAAGAAAAAGAGATATTTAAAAAAAAAAAATCACATTTGGCTTCATATTTAATGACACTGCTGCTGCTTACCTGTCCAACAGTAGCATGGCCATCGGTTTTCATGGCTGAACAGTCTCCACGTTGGAAACGACACCTGTTTATTCTACTTTCTGACTTTTTTTTCAGGATAAGGCTTTTTGATTTTCGTCAGAGTTGTGCTGCAAAGCGAGCTCCCCCACAGTGGAAAATGTTTAAGTGTGCAGGAACCCTTAGTTTTGTGGCAGCACACTGGCTTGAGAAAAGGCGTAGCGCCCTCTACTGGATTGTTGGCCAAACTAAAGGTCGCGGCCTAGACTGCAGCTTTTGAAGGCAGTACTGGGCAAAGCTGTCGTTTTGCAATTAGTATAAATCAAGCAACTCTTTCTGACCCACCTGATCATGATGGTCTTCTTTTTTGCTGCCGCAAAGTCAACATTTTACCGATTGCACCTTTGAAAGTTGTCCACCTGACCCCTGACCTTTAACCAACACTAACTACTCTTTGAACCTTCTCAAGACTAGACGTAAGGTGGTTTTCCACCACCTTGGGTGAGCAGCCACTGTTGTAGGGGAGGACATGTGAGCTGGGAGAAATAAAGTAACCTGGGCATGACAGTCGCACCATATTGGAATGAGAGAAAGACGGATGTGCAGGTCTCCCTCCCCTCCAGTTCCTCCGTCACCTGCGCCGGCTACCGCTGTCCCCTCAACGCCACCATGATGTAATGTGCTGCAAGCCGCGTCCTGTGTCTTTTCTCGTCCGGTGACATGTTCTGAAGCGCCACAATCCCAGTGGGGGTTTTAGTGAGTAGTTAAAAAACAAAACAAAATCACAGCGCTAGAACTCATGTCAGGTTCTGTCTTTACAATACAACCGTCTTCCTGTAAACTCAGATTTAGATAACAATAAAACCTGAATTCTTGTTGAAATAATATTTGGTTTGAGTATTTTTCTCTGACACTGTGCGATACAGGCAGTCTACTCATCTTGCCACAGATTACGTCACATTATTATTTGTATTCTTACAGCCAGTTAAGAACCAACTGCAATTAGGCAGCTCTATTTCAATACCGCCAGTGGAGGGATGGCCATTTACTGGTGGTGTTAACCATGAATTGGGATCACGGAGACGGTGACCCCATTTACGCTTGGCATTGAAATGCATCTTGGGCGATGGGACGACTATCCGCTCGCGTTAATCCGCATATAGATCCAAGTGTAAATGCAGAATAGCAAGCTGGATCTGTTTCCTATAAGTCACATATGTTGGCCCTCTCCTCCATAAACGTTCTGTCCCCAATGGCAGATGAAGAGAAGAACCGAGTTTAGCAGACAGATTTGACACCATCTGGGCCGCCCCCTTTCAATGTTATGCCAAATAAAATGTCTCAAACACCGTCTGGACCCAAATCTGATAAACACTCTTTGGGTTTGGGTTTTGTACTGACCAAATAGAGCAACAAAAAAAAATAAGAAAAAGAAAAGGTTGATCAAAATATTTATTTTTAGAATTACATGACCTCGGACACTCTCGGAGGTAAACCAACACACAGTACAAAAATGCTGCCCCAAAAGAAGGTTGATGGAAAAACGACACGGGTTGGCAGTTCTAATTCCATGTGTGGCCTAAGAGCACTAAAACACGGGGACACAAGGAAGAGGTGCTGGAATGCGGTGGGTAGTGTGTACCTGTAGACAAGGCTTCACATCTGCTAAGATCATGGTATCCTGCTACATGGATCATTGCTCCAGTCAATGTGCGATCCATAGAATTACACCCCCCCCCCAAAAAAACAAAGCAAATAAAAAAATCAAAGTCAAATCATTAGAACACCGGCGGCTCAGCCCTGAGATTTAGAAACAAACAAAACACTTGGAAAAAAAAAATCAAACAAGTTTTGCAAGATGAAACATATTCCAAAGGTTGAGTTTAATACCATTAATAAAATAACGTCAAAATAAACATAACTGCAGTGAGAAATCAGACTTATGGCACGACTTCAATTTAAAAGATGTGGGGGTGGTGTGGGTTGAGGAAATTTAGGTGCCCTGTCTCCTGCCCTGCAGAATTTATGATGCTGGCAAATCCTCAGTTGTCCCATTGTGCAGACTACCTTGTGATTTTGGGCTAAAACGTGGATTTGACTCTCCAACGTTCACTCACTGCTGCGATCCACACACTGGTTTCAGGCAGCGCGACACTGCCCCCTGCTGGCGATATGCAAAAGCACACACAGACGTTTTTCCACCCATATTGATCACATTAAGTCGTCTCATAACAGTCTGCCCAGTCGAAAACATGCTCCTGAACTCCATACCCAGTGAAACAGATACGAACAAGGTGGGACCAGATTTAAGTGACTACAGGGTCCAGGAAGTCTGAGACGTAGCTAGAAAGTGAAGGTTTATTTGGATTTGGCTTGCTTGTCTAGCATACCAATTTTATTTATAACAACAGAGTTTGCAGCAGAAAAGTGCATGCAAGCTGCCTTTAGTCATCAGGATGTCCAAAGGAAGGCAGTGTACATCCAGTGATTTGTCATTGCACCACACGCTGGTGAGTATAGGAAAAACAAACCATATACCTCCAGTAGGTTGATAAGGCTTTTTTTTTTTAGAGAAAGTTGTGGTTTAAAAAAAAAAATTAACAAAGTACTGAGTTGACATACGTGATCTCATCAATGGCAGAAGGGCCATTCCTAACACAGTAAAACTACATACAGATGTAAACCATTGACGTCCAATGTGAAAAATTGAAGGACTGTTAACAGCCGCCTCAAACATTAGTGATGCAGTCAAAGTCAAAAGACGCAAAAAAACTGGCAGCTAAATGGTCCTGTGATTTAAGAGGACATCGACGTCTGCCTTTACGTATATATCATACAGGAACTATGGATGAGGTTAACCAGGTTTAGTCAGCAATACAGGCTTGTGTCGGTTGATGCAGTCGCACTGAAAGGATAGATAGAAAACGGCAACTGAAAAACTATTGCTAGAAGTCGCCCCTAATCGGGGAACGCTATTAAAAACAGGATGTGTGATGAATGCCACCACTTTCCTTCCAGGACAAACTTGAACACAATGACTGATTATTCCCAAAAGGGCTATACAATAAACCCACATTTAAATGCCTTTACACAAAAGACATGGTTTTTGCCTCGTACACAGCTACCAGTGTTTTCTATTCAAGACCTTGGGGCACTGCGTGCAATGAAACTGTCTCACTTCTATTTGACTGAAGGTCACGGGTAGACCATTTACAGGGTACACATTCAGGCCTGATGTAGATGGCGGGGGGGAAAAGTGCTTCGAGATGAAAACAAATGATAAAAAAAAAAAAAAGCTCCCATCCTCTGCAATATGGCCACATTATCTACGAGTAGACAAAGACGAATAAGTTGGCTCTGTCGGGTGAATTTAAAAGAACTACAGAGGAGTGCCTGAACCAAGCGTGGTTGGTGCCGGTCGGTTGAGAAAGGATAATACTGCAGCCGCAGCAGAGGACCGGACACCATCCCAAGTGCTACTCCAAAGTGCTTCTTGCTAAAAATCCCACCGTTATGAGGGGGATGTACATTCAAACAAATCTCACATGCTGTTAGTTTCCTATACACTGTTCTTACTACTAATCCACTGGGTTGACTGTCGGGACAAGCATCACCCTTTATCTTCACGTTGAATTTTTGTGCTGTTCTGCCAAACCGAACAAAATGCCATAGGTGATAAGCTGACAGGGGGGAAGTCTACTCTATCCAAAAGTAGAAACCCTGCTGTTTTAACATTGTCCACTGCCATGTAAAACAAAAAAAAGTCACAAATAAATTACCGCATATGAGTTGAGAAAGCTATGTGTGTGTGTGGGGGGGACTCCAACTGTCTACATACTGCTTGATCGCTGTCCTGACTCAAATGGACCTACCATTTTCTCTCAACTGGCTAAAGTTTTCAGCATCAAATACCTTATCAATAACTTAGAAAAACAAACAAACGCAGAGCAAAGCCTCTTAAACAACTGTTAAAACAAGAAGTCCGTATGAAACTCCAGGAATAAATAAGCCAAACATCATCACATACTTACAAAGTCTTAAAGTTAAATATCTCCAATTGTAATTCAATGAAAAAAAGAATCCTCATAAATAATTACAAATCGATAACACATTAAAAATACTGATGCGCTAACACATCGATAATAAAAGAAAAGCATTTTGTCCGATGGGTGACCATGGCCTTGCAAAAAAACAAAAAACAAAACCCTGTTGGTCAATGGCCCCGTCTTCCAAGGTCACTTACCATTTGTAGGTACCATTGGGTTTGACTGGAAAAGAGGTATCACTGAACAGTGACAGCCACTTCCTCCCAGCCAGCCTTGTAAGTAAGTTAACAGTGCAGTCCAAGAGCGGAGAGTGACGTTTAAGGTTTGCGGGTGCTTGGCTGGGCCGTCAGTCAGAAGGAACGCTGTTCCACGGTCGACATGGTTTCCAGAGGGCAGCGGGGGTGGGATCCCTGGCAGAAGGTTGTGGGTGAACAACGCCTGGAGAAAATGGACATGGAAAAAAAAAGAAAGAAGATAATCTCTAAGTGATTGGTATCAACGCTACGTGCCTTGCCTATACCTCGCAAGCCGGACGGCTTACACGGCGGAAAAGAATTCCAGCAGAAATTCTTTCCGGCCACAGGTATGCATCTGTTCCCTGTATCCCACCCCTGCACAGGTGGAACTCATTTTGTGTGGAATTGCGACCAGGGTTTATTAAAACGCTCACTCTCTTCAGGTGAGATGCTTGCAGAAGAGTTTGGAAAAAGTGAATGAGTTTACAAGGTCACAAGTTGGGAATAAAAAAGAAAAAGACATATTCGACAATAGGCGTGTTAATTTTTTATTTAATAAATTTATTTCTAGTTTTTCCCTTTACCCCACCCGATTAACCCAATGGCATACGGCCGGAACTCTTGTCGAATAACTCCCCTGGCTCACGTTTCCACAGGAAGGAGACAGTCATAACACCAGCTTCCTTCAAACTCTTGTCGGCCGCTCTCGCTATTTTACACGCTGAAGCCTCACATGGATTGCATTACCCTCAGGCCGTGAAGGAGACGTAGGGAGAATGCTTTCGGTTGCTTGGCTGCAGGCGCCCGGATGGGCCAGAGGGGTCGCTGGAGAACGACGAGTTCCCGAACACTACACCGATCTACACCCACTATCCCTCGGGTAAGGGTGGCCTAATGAATGCCTTACCCCGTGGACGCTCTGGCCGTGACCGGTTACGGCGAGTCTGGGATACGAACCTCCCAGCCACATGACGAGCGGGTTGCAAGAACGGCGGTTTATTCCACTCGGCCATCAGAGCGGCCCAGGCGTGTTAATTTTGATGGAGGAGTTGGATGCGCCTTTCCAAAAAGAAACTCTTACTGTGGCGCTAAACCCAAAAAACATATACTTCAAAAACCAAGGATGTAGGGTAGCACTCACCAGTTTGAAAAAGGACAGGGGCAGTGCCTCATTTTCACCAATTTATTTTGGCCAGCAAAACATTTTGTGCGTTTCAGCCTACTGCTGCAGGTCTTCATCAGAGCATGAGTATAACTAATGGCATGTGAGCTATATAGGGCTTCATAGTGGTCACGTGATACAGGACATGAAATGGTCACATGACAATGTTGACAATGTTTTGCTGGCCAAAATAAATTGGGGAAAATGAGGCACTGCCCCTGTCCTTTTTCAAACTGGCGAGTGCTACCCTACATCCTTGGATGTGGTTTTCGAGGCGTGTCAACTGCTCAGTGTAAGGCAGTGTGGAAGCTTTTTACTAACCATACAAGGTCTCCGCTCACTTTGTCACCTGTCATCCCATCGGTTCCCTGGGGGGGCGATGAATGTCTTGTTCTGGTGGGGGAAACGTGCGCTCGGTTAACAACCACAATGGCGTTTCTAAGACGTTTTAAAACGGGAGCCCAGCAGAAATCCCACAACAAGGGGCATGTAGATGAAAATGTTTTTGAAATCGGTACTACCTTAATGCTTCTGCGTGCGCTCACCTTGTGCTTTTTGCATCTCATGGAGAAGTTTTCCTCGATGAGCACACAGTCTGCAGAGACAGGGAGTAAATGTGGTCAGAGGACGCCGCACTGATTCATGGTGAAAGGTTTTGTAGCAGTCAACTAGCCCACACATGCAAATTCTGCCTATACAGATGTAATAACAACAGCTTCCCCACACACCACAACATACCTACTTAAACAAATCATAGACACGTGTTTGAGAACACACACAAATGCATGTTGACGCATGTACGTTGGATATGTTGAACACTTGAGAATCTATTCCACATAACTTGTATTTGCTCGACCTCATAACAGTTATTCACACCCCACTATGACAGTGGGAGGGAAAGTGAGGGCGCTATACTGCACCAATGAGAGCGACTCTCTTTACAAGTCCGCTATTGTGTCAGCCACTTCAGAATTAGGTCGAAACACGCTCGTCATGAGGAGAAAAAAAGTAGTCGGCCATTTGTAGCAGCTGGGGATCAATAGTGTAAAGATAACAGATGTCAATAAAGCCACGCGCACTGCCTCGACACACACGCGCCCACATTGCAAGCTAGGGCAGGGCGACACAGCTGAAAAACGTATCGGGATCAGTGTTTCCTTTCAGTCGATATTGATAATTATTGATCATTTTTAATGTCCTATTTTTAAGGAAGACCAGGAGAAATAAGGTTGAATTTATTTTGAATGTAACCACCTTACTTTGAATTCAACCACCACAGTATTCTGATACCGGTCACATAAAAAAAACAAACCCTGCTATACTGGCGAGCTGACCTGTCGTTTTTAATCAACAATTTCCTCACCGTGTGCATTTTCTCACTCCACACTGTTTCTGTTGCTGTGTCACATGTCGACGGTGCAATCGAACAACACCTGTTAAACGACTGGCTGTTTGCGTGTCACTCATAGCACACTCCATTAGCAAGGGACACGATAGGCTGTTTGCAAGCCAGGGAGGGAGCACATGTATTTGATGTGCTTTCATGGCGGTTTACATTTTAGGGCTTGTGTCCACATAGCATTTTTTTTTTCCTGAGCGCCAGCATCCTTTTTCAATTGTTTCCCGTGAGAGAGGAAAAGCGCTCCCCAGCGCCATACCAGCACTTTTCTGGCAAAGAAAAACGCTATACAGACACATGCCCTAATGCATTTCAGTGAAACTATCGAACATTTTATTGAACAATTTTCTTATTGCGAATAATGAATTGTCTATCACCGGTACATATCGCTATAATTTTATCACCCCAGCACACACCAAACAGAACTGCAGTTTGAGCCGCCTTCTACTTGTCGGGGAGCAGGACCTACCAGACTCTATAGCACATCTGTAGTGATACTTGCTGGGACAGCCTTTGAAGAAGCAGCCCAATGTGGCACCTGGTTTGCAGCAGCCTGAGCACATCTAAAAACATGATGGAAAAAAGATGTCAGTCTTTACGTCGCACACTATCTGGTAACACTCACAGAGCAAACAGAACACCCTAAATAAAAAGAAGAACCTCTTAGTTTCAGAAGCCTTTTACAATCAAACATTAAACGGACGAATGACTTTCGGTAACGCTAACAACAAAAAAAGTTTTGATTTCATTCATCTAACAAGCATGCCAAAAAAAAGCCAATAATTTGTGTAACACATTCAAAACTACAAGCTTGGACCCCATCTTTACCGTCTCCTGGGCCACCTTGACAGCCTTCTCTAGCCCATAGACCTTGCCCTTCACGAGGAACACGCCTGCAGACCAGACACCACAGTCTTCATGGAGCCAGTACTCACAGGGCTCCAGGGGCACCACGGGGGGGCTGTACCAGTCCTCAACTGATGCAGCATTAGCGTCCCCCTGGGCCCGTTTACTTGCAGGGCTGCCACAGGGGTCACTGTTGCTGGTCCACCGGTGTCTCCCCAGTGGGTCCTTCTGCTTCAGTTGAGAACCTGGTCTGCGAGGCCATACAGCTAGGGGACGAGTGCACTTCCTTCCCTTGCCTCTCATGCTACAGGAGGAAGAGTCCAAATAGCTGTAGTCTTCCTCTTCCTCTTTGAGGCCCGATGTGCTCACTGGTGTTTTGGTGGTTGGCCGGTAGCCCTCAGGGTAGTAGGGGCCATGGAGGTCCCCCAAGTCTACGGCATTGGCCGACTTCCCACAAAGGCAACAGACCAGAAAACTATGATGCTGGCTGTGGACAGAGACCCGACCCAGCTTCAGACAGGAGGTGCTGGGCATGACCCCGGACACTAAGCCTCCCGTGTGTCCCTGCAGCTGCTGTCCTTTCCCTTGTTGCGGTGTTGTCTCCTCGGGGTAGTTGATTACAGTGCACAGCGACGTCGATGACTGCCTGTGCTCCACACGGATGAACGGAGAGAAGCTGTCCAGCCTCAGGTCCCTTTTTTCCTCCTTGAAGTTGACATACTTCAACTTTATTTCTGGCTCTTTGGGGGAGAACATGGAGGAGGACTGACTGGGTTTGTGTTTCTTCCTTTTCCTCCTGGGAGGGCACAGTGCCTTCTTTTTGGTAGCAGGAGAAATTTTTCCACCTCTAGCCTTGTCTTTCTGCTTAGTGGGGCTTTTCTTTGGAGATTTAGTTGGTGGGGGTTTTCTTGCCACATCAATCTTAGGTGATGGGTCTGGACAAGGAGTACATTTAAGCTGGTTTGTCTTGCGCTTTACAGCAACCTGAGGACTTGACTTACTTGAGGAGGGTGAAGGAGATGAAATACACTTCGTTTTTTTGTTTGACTTCCTACACAAAGCAAGCTTAGGGCTAGACTTTGGTAAGAGTTCAGGATGTGAATAATTCCCTGGCTCCTGCTTTGACTTATGCACAGCAAACTGATGGCTAGATATTTTTGGGGGTGTGCTGTTAAGTGAGTTTTTGGAGTTATTAGTGATTTCAGAATCTGAGGTAGACTCTCTGCAACTGTCCGTGTTAATGCTGCCAGTTTTACTGCTTTTGGGTAGGGTCTCTGCTTTTAATTTCCTCTTTTTCACGGAAGTTTTCACAGTGCCTTTCTTTTTCCTAACAAACAAGGCATCATTCTTCTTAAGACTGATTAACTCAGAAACACTATCTGTGCTGTAGGAGGCCTTTCTTTTCTTAGTGGTGGCCCCTTGCCTCGACACTTTGCACCGGCTAGGGTTGATGTTCATAACTATTGCCTCTAACCTTGTTCCTCTTCCAGAACGCACAGGCAGTTTCTTTTTCCTGAAAGTGCACTGCAGTGCTGCCATGTTCATGTTCCCATTTATGTGGGGCGTGACTGTTGTCTGCTGCAAATTTTTCTCTGAAACTTCTGACAGAAAATTCCCCTCATCTGTCAAGTCAGTCATAGGCTGCAGAGGTGCCTTTCGTCTATGGACAGGCAGTTTGCATTCATCGCTGATATCCAGCCTCGGTGTACTGTTGCAACTAGACCTTGAACCCAGGGTGGAAAGTTGGATGGTGTCTTCCTTATGCAGCCCATCCCAGACAGCCTCGCCAGCCTCCTCCAGGAAAGAGTTGCTGCCACTGGGCGAGCTGGAGGCCTGGGGCAGGATGAAAACATCCTCCATATCATCCAGTGAGGTAGCAGAGGGAGAGACTGGGTCCTCCAGAGGACTGATGAACTCCCTGCTTAGTGAACACAGATCTTTGACAGCCATGCTGTCCTGGATGACCAAAGGCTCCTGTGCTCTGGAGATCAGGAAGAACACCTCAGAGGTTGACCTTTCTTGGTCCTCGTCAGTGTAGGCTGTGAGGATCTCTGGCGACAATTCCATGCAGTCTCCCGAACTTGACCGGCTGTTATCTTGACCATTCTTAAAGCCGGTACAGTCTTCCGTATCCCGAGGAAGGACATATTCCACTCCATCTGGTAGGGGTTTATCCATGCACCTGTCACTGGAAACAACTCCACCATTGGACTCATGTATGTCACATATTCCCCCAATGTTCTCATGTCCATTCTCCAACTGAGCATGAGACAAGGATTTAAAGAGTTCTGTCTGTGTGGCAAGATCCAGAGGCCTTTCAGCCTGCTCCAAGTAGTGCTGACTCAGTGCATAGCTGGTCTCCCCCAGCCCTTTTTCCATCTCATATGACGAGGGGAGGGAGAACTTGCCGACAGAGGGTACACCATACAGAGCTGAAGTCTGGGACATGGAGTCATGAGTGGAGAGGAGAGACCTGCTCATATAGGAAAGGGTCATTGTAGTGTTGGAGAAGGCATTGTCTGGTTGAATCTGATCCCCTGATTGGAGCCTGATGTCTGAGGTGGCAGTCTCTGTGAAGGGTAGTCCAGTTTTGTTGATACCAGAGTTTGGGTACCAGCCGGGGCTCTTGACCATATGTATGGCGTCTAGGGAGTTGGCATTGAGGACACATTCCTCACCTTTCCTGGTAAGGTCGATCACAGTGGGGAGGCTGCAGGTGGATAGGTCTTGAGGTTGTAAATCATCTAAACTCCCGGGTGGCTGCTCCATAGCAACTGCAATTGAAATAGAAGTTTATTAAAGTTAACAATGGACGATTTTTCTTTGTGTGATCAAAACGTAAAAGTAAGACAAACTGGACAGCTTGGAAACGGATGGGTCACGCCAACTAACGATAACAAAGAAGCTCACTGACGCCCATTAAAGTGCGTCTCATCTCTGTTTAAAAACGCCAAGAAGAGCGAATGAGGCACACGGACAGCTAGGCCAGTCAAAACAGCGGTGGGTAGAACGTGCTCAAGTGATCTGTGAACGCTAACCACAGGCAACTGACGCGCGCCTGCAACTCAATACGAGCCATGGCCGAGGCTAGCTTACGGTTAGCTTAACACTACAGCCAGTTTCGTGTAGGCGCAGATATGGAAAACGTCACGGCAGTTTCCCATAACTGGCGAGTCGTGTTCTAGCTGACCGGCTGCGAGGGACTTGAAGGAATACTCGCCAACAACGCCGACAGGCTTCGTCGCCGACGCCAGTTAGCGTAGCTAGCACCCGCCCCGGCTAGCGTTAGCCACGGCTAAGTGTCAACTAGGCCCGGCTGGGCGAAACAAAGACGAGGCGGCGCAGCCAAAAGGCGCTGGTTAAAACTTACCCCGAGGAGGAGAAACGAGGGCTTCGAAAACGGCCGATTCAAGAATCCATCCCGCCCGCCGTCTCTCTTTACGCAGACCGGAAGAAGGGGGGGGAAACAAAAAATAATAACCCACCGATTAAAAAAAAAAAAAAAAAAGAGGAGAGCCCAGACGGAAGAGAGGTCGGACCGCTTTCACCGGAACAGGAGCGCTCTCGCTGAGAGGTAACCTAACGGGACGTGCCGCGCGGCGGCTGTCACTCAGTCCGTGCCCCCGAGCCGGTGGAAACCGCGGTGCATCGTGGGAGACATGTGGGGGAGCCCCCTGCTCCGGCCTGCCCGCCCTCAGAGGGCAGCAGAGGAGTTCTCAGCCCCATCCCAACCCTGTGCATGGGCATCAGCTATAAATAGCTGACGCAGCCCGGTAAGGTCTCTGAAAACAAACAAACAAACAAAGAAATGAAAATGCACACCACTACTGTCTCTTAATCCTGTAAACATTTTCATTTAGTGTTAGATAAGTATAATTCAATAGTGTAATGGTATTAGCGAAGTATATCCGTTTCAGTTGTGTAGTCAATTACCATGATATTCTAGAATAAAAGTTTGATGGTAATTATGTAATTTATTGGTATGATTATATTTATGAATGATTATAATTTTAAGTATATTCTATCTGTAAACCACATTTGTATTTGTTTGAGACTTTTTTTTCTGCTTAAAACTGGCTACCATGTACGAAGTGCCTTTTAGATACGAAAGTGATTCTGTCCTAAATCTGCAGTCTGATGAATGGCAGGATGTTGTTATTGTAACGCAGGCTGACATGGTTATTTCAAGACCTGTCAGCACGTCTATCATTTCAGAGGTATTGTCTACATTTGTCTGACATATGGTCTGTGGATGGGGTTCCCCCCCCCCCTCCCGTCTCTTTTGGTGCACCATTTCACATTATACCTCTTCCAAAATAAGGCAAAATATTCTTTGCAAAAGAAAAATACAATTGCCCCAAAACTTTGTTGAAACCGAGAATGTTAAAATACTCTTTAAAAGTATTTTACAAAATCTACTCGTTTATATTAGGGAGTTTTATAATAGAATAAAAAGTAAAGCCAGTTATGGAAACAATGTTGAATGGTAAAACATGGGGCCTGGTCTGTTGAAGCCAAGCAAAGAATAATACACATGACCAAATCAGAATCAGAACCAGAATCGTGGTTATTGGCCACGTAAGTTTACACTACATGGAATTTGACTCCGGTTTCACGGCTCTCTCAGTGTACTTAACATAGAATAACAACACTACAACACAACAATCTTCAGATATATACACAAGGATTGACTTATACAGGTGAAATAAGAGGTGATGGTGCAGAGAATATATCAGAGAAGCTGAAATACACTACCGTTCAAAAGTTTGGGATCACCCAAACAATTTTGTGTTTTCCATGAAAAGTCACACTTATTCACCACCATATGTTGTGAAATGAATAGAAAATAGAGTCAAGACATTGACAAGGTTAGAAATAATGATTTGTATTTGAAATAAGATTTTTTTTACATCAAACTTTGCTTTCATCAAAGAATCCTCCATTTGCAGCAATTACAGCATTGCAGACCTTTGGCATTCTAGCTGTTAATTTGTTGAGGTAATCTGGAGAAATTGCACCCCACGCTTCCAGAAGCAGCTCCCACAAGTTGGATTGGTTGGATGGGCACTTCTTGCGTACCATACGGTCAAGCTGCTCCCACAACAGCTCAATGGGGTTCAGATCTGGTGACTGCGCTGGCCACTCCATTACCGATAGAATACCAGCTGCCTGCTTCTGCTCTAAATAGTTCTTGCACAATTTGGAGGTGTGTTTAGGGTCATTGTCCTGTTGTAGGATGAAATTGGCTCCAATCAAGCGCTGTCCACTGGGTATGGCATGGCGTTGCAAAATGGAGTGATAGCCTTCCTTATTCAGAATCCCTTTTACCCTGTACAAATCTCCCACCTTGCCAGCACCAAAGCAACCCCAGACCATCACATTACCTCCACCATGCTTAACAGATGGCGTCAGGCATTCTTCCAGCATCTTTTCATTTGTTCTGCGTCTCACAAACGTTCTTCTTTGTGATCCAAACACCTCAAACTTGGATTCATCCGTCCACAACACTTTTTTCCAGTCTTCCTCTGTCCAATGTCTGTGTTCTTTTGCCCATCTTAATCTTTTTCTTTTATTGGTCAGTCTCAGATATGGCTTTTTCTTTGCCACTCTGCCCTGAAGCCCAGAATCCCGCAGCCGCCTCTTCACTGTAGATGTTGACACTGGTGTTTTGCGGGTACTATTTAATGAAGATGCCAGTTGGGGACCTGTGAGGCGTCTGTTTCTCAAACTAGAGACTCTAATGTACTTATCTTCTTGCTCAGTTGTGCAACGCGGCCTCCCACTTCTTTTTCTACTCTGGTTAGAGCCTGTTTGTGCTGTCCTCTGAAGGGAGTAGTACACACCGGTGTAGGAAATCTTCAATTTCTTAGCAATTTCTCGCATGGAATAGCCTTCATTTCTAAGAACAAGAATAGACTGTCGAGTTTCAGATGAAAGTTCTCTTTTTCTGGCCATTTTGAGCGTTTAATTGACCCCACAAATGTGATGCTCCAGAAACTCAATCTGCTCAAAGGAAGGTCAGTTTTGTAGCTTCTGTAACGAGCTAAACTGTTTTCAGATGTGTGAACATGATTGCACAAGGGTTTTCTAATCATCAATTAGCCTTCTGAGCCAATGAGCAAACACATTGTACCATTAGAACACTGGAGTGATAGTTGCTTGAAATGGGCCTCTATACACCTATGTAGATATTGCACCAAAAACCAGACATTTGCAGCTAGAATAGTCATTTACCACATTAGCAATGTATAGAGTGTATTTCTTTAAAGTTAAGACTAGTTTAAAGTTATCTTCATTGAACAGTACAGTGCTTTTCCTTCAAAAATATGGACATTTCAATGTGATCCCAAACTTTTGAACGGTAGTGTAGATGTTAGCAGGTTACTTACATACACGCCTGAGGTAGATGGACATGACAGAGTGTACCAGTATATGTACAATGTACAGTACAGTATAGTATATACAAAATCAAAGTTGTTATTTCAGGAAAGCTGATGTTGAGAGTGTGGAGAGGCCCACACAACTTGTGAGTGCTGTCATGTCCATTTTGCAAGCCGGTCTCTGCACCCGTTATTGTGTTATTCAACCAAATATCTACTGAACATTACACAAAGATGTTGTGCAGTGTGACATTGTGGTGCTGACATTGTATTTGTCCAGTTGCGGGGAACATCAAAGCACATGGTCAGCGTGCTGACAGGTAATATAGTTTTAGAATGACATGGCTGGCGTTCTGTTTATTCTCATGTAACCATGTAACCTCTACTGTTACGATGAATTCATGCAGATAATGTGTTGAAACATACTATACATTCTAGCTGGATTTTGTGAAAATATGATTTCCAGTACTTTCCCTCTCAACGGGAAAGTACAGTGTCCTCCTTTACTCGAAACCACCTGCTCCACATAAAAGTGGAGCAGGTGGTTTCGAGTAAAGGAGGACACTGCTTGTAAATGAAAAAAAAAAAGAAACAAAAATAACAAAAACAGCACAGGGCAATAATTTCATGAACAAGGATACTCAAGAAATGAGAATGTGGAAAAAAAAGACATGCATGTTAGGGTTAATACCCTTGCCTGTGCCCCTGAGCAAGACAATGGAAAGAAGAACTGAAGTTGGTCCCCGGGCGCTACAGCTGCCCACTGCTCCTATACGATAGGATGGGTTACATGCAGAGAACACATTCATTGTAACCTGTACAATGACAAATAAAGTGGCTTTCATCCATGGTTATTTTTCATAATGAACTGTCATCATTAGGTTGTTACGAAGATGAGAAAACATATAAGCATGCACTTAAGCATAGGCCAAGTTGCTGTGGTAGCAGTGAATTGCAGAATAGATGTGAATTGCAGAATAGAAGTGAACTGCAGAACAGAAGTGAAATTGCAGAATAGAAGTGAATTGCAGAAGTGCACTGCAGAACAGAAGTGAATTGTAGAATAGAAATGAACTGCAGAATAGAAATGAGTTGCAGAATAGAAGTGAAATGGCAGAATAGATGGCATCCACACAGCAAGGAAAGGGGCAGAGAGAAGTGATAAGAGCAGCTTACAAAGACCAAACCTGAGGAGGAAGGAAAGAGAGGAGCAATAGAGGAGACAGAGCCTCTCGCCAAAAGCAGGGTGAAAAACAAGATGGTCTTTTTTTTTAAACGTTTTTTTCTAAATCCACCAAAAATGTCCCCAAACACTTTTGATTATTCAATGAATTTGAATCACTTCTCATAGCTTAGTGTTTATTTCCCCTGTTGAACACAACACATCAACTGACATAACCAAGATTCGGTGCTATTTAGACGCGCTAATTTGAAATAATATAAACTCTTAAACAGCTACTATACAGTTAACTATGTAAAAAAACTCACCTGTTTGAATAAAAAACAATACATAATTTGACTGGGTCTTGATTTACTTTGCAATATTTGCCCAACAGTGTCCCACTTTACCACAACACGTTTAGGTGTGCGTGTTATAGACGTGAGGTTTATCGATTCACACATCTTTTTAACTGATTGTGCAAAGGAATCAAGGACACATTCCTGGTTTATCATCCAAGTCCCTTATTTGCTCAGTTGTGCGCCAACTTTGAAGGATTTTGCACAACTCTCCATCAGCGGAAAACGTGCAGGTTGTGCAGATCCCCTTCAACCCGTGCTCATGTTGACACTCATCCTGGTATGGTGCCATTAGATGGACACGTCTACGTTGGGCATCCGGGTAGCATAGCTGTCTATCCCTGTGTTACCTCCGGCTTGGTCGGGCCTCCCTACAGACACAATTGGCCGTGTCTGCGGGTGGGAAGCCGGATGTGGGCACGTGTCCTGGTTGCTGCACTAGCGCCTCCTCTGGTCGGTCAGGACGCCTGTTCAGGGGGGGAGGGGGAACTGGGGGGAATACCCCACGCACTACCTCCCCCCTGGGGAAACTTCTCACCGTCAGGTGAAAAGAAGCGGCTGGTGACTCCACATGTATGGGAGGAGGCATGTGGTAGTCTGCAGCCCTCCCCGGATCGGCAGAGGGGGTGGAGGAGAGACCGGGATGGCTCGGAAGAGTGGGGTAACTCGGCCAGATACAACTGGGGAGAAAAGGGGGGGAGAGACACGTCTACATTGTCAGGGTTCATAAACGACATGAGCAGTTACCGTCAAGGAGAGTGCCACGTGCCGGGAGCGGCGAGGCAACGGAGAAAAAGCAATGACAAGGGTCAGGGTGCAAAAATATTTATTGCTAATAAACCTGTAGTCAGTCGGTGTACATTTGATGTATATTTACAATAATAGAGTACAGAGAAATGGGAATGTGAGACAAAAAAACCCCCCCAAAAAGAAACATTTAAATAAATACAATGGGACCGCTACTTGAACAAGACTACAAACAGGACCAACTCAACACACGCCTATACAGCTGTAGCGATGATCGCAGCGCAATATGTTTATTATTCTCTTCACTGAATCCCATTCATATGCATTCGACAGTTGCCTTTCCCTGGGTATCGATCCAAGGATGTCAAAAAAAACAAAAAAAAAACAACAACATCTATGATGTTAATCACGGTTAAGAAGCCAACAAGTCAGGCATTGAAGCAACATCCAACATGGCAGATAAGTAGGCTTATTTATTTATGCAGGTGGACATCTTTTTTGTTCCATAGCTTGTTTATTGTGCAAGACTTCCATCCGTGCTGGAATGATGGCGACAAGGGGGTGGTTGATGGTCGTGCGAGGGGGGGGGGGGCGGGCTTCAATACATGTATACATCACCTAGCTTAATGTGCAGGCTCGAGGGGGTCAAACGTCCTATGATCGGTTACGTCGGCATCGCTCAATCATCGGTTGTTGTGTTTTAGCCGTTTTAATATCGCACGTCCTCCTTCGGCTGGCGGGCGGCACAAGCCTGCGGAGTTAAAACAGTAGCTTACACGGTCACGGTTTTTAGTGTATGCATGGTAGACGCCTGATTAAAACATTACAGATTATTTACAGTAAGACATGGCAAAGACAAAAAAAAAAGTCACAGTAACTGAAGTGCATGGAATGCAGACTCTATAGACATGAAATTCATCTTCATACCATGATTCTTTTTAATAATATACCACTTATGTGTTTTGTGACCAGTGTGTAGTGTTCCTAAATAAGTAATTTTACAGAGCTAAAATATAGTGGGCCTCTAAACATGCAGCAAAAAAAAAAGTCAAAATGACATATCACTGTCAGAACTCCTTAGTGTCCTTGTTTTCAAACAGATGGAGTCGCTGCTCAGCCGTCAGCCCCTCCTTCAGACTCTGCACAGATGGAGAAAACACAGAGAGAAAGTGTTTAAAAAGTAATAATGAATAATAAGTAAATAAATGAAAATCAACCATGGTAAACAGGCCCTCTTCCCGGGCAGAGCGGTGTCATTCCTGAGCGGGCAAGTGAAAAAAAAAAAATCTGTGTTTCTGCTTTGGTGAACTCCCCTACCGTCTACTGTCAACATGTCATTACATATCTTTAACATGGAAGAATGGAGTACGGAGGCCTCGAGCGCCACACCCAAACCTGATCCGAAACCACTTTAGAGACACAGTGGGGCTGAGCGTGTAAGGTAACACACACGTCTACGTGATAAGACTGAGTAATGTGAGAGAGACGCGAGCAGACTTTCAGGAGGACTTTACCAAAAGTCATTTTAAGAAAAACACAAGAGACACCTTCATTCTGTGGGAGCCGAGTCCATTATTTTCTTGTTTTGCCACCCTGCACCCATGAAGCGGTAAAACAAAAATGTGCGTTCTCATGCGATAAAGTGACGCTGTCAGAGCTACTCAGTGCTTTAGTGATAAAGGACAAGGGGATGTGGTTGAGACCGGTGGATGCGTCTTGTTGGGTTTACCTAAAGGAGAGGGGTAGATGGCCTACACGTCCTCAGCAGCCCTAACTGTCCCAGGGCATGTCACGACTCACAGACTGAGGACAGAGGGGGGAAATGCACCAGCAAGTGTGTTAGACTACTACTTGTGCGGCATAGTCCAAAGATCTAAAGAGTGCAGTGTTTATGGATTCACAAAATGGACGGATTCAAACCAAATGTGTGTAGCTATGCAGCCGTTCTGCCAATGGCGATAGACTTAAGACATAAAACACTGCATGCAGTTGCACAGATGACCAATAGATGGCAGTGTGTAATTAGGAATGATGCGTTCTAGCTGTGCCAGATCTGTTACTAGAAGAAACATGTTCAATTTTAAACAGCGTTGCTCTTTATGCTCTAAGTCAGTTGCTGCTTAAGTGTGTTGACTTAATGATGACAAAGTTCAATGGAAAACACGGAACGGCTCAGCGGCGTCTTGGACTGTTTATAGAGGCAAGACAAATAACGCCCTTCTGGATGCTGACAAACTTACCTTTGACCTCATGGTGCGCTCCGAGCGTTTAGCTGCAGCAGCTGCCATTTTAAGGATGTCGGGGTTGCTTTTGGACTTCATGATATCTGTGGAGAAGACAATGGAGACTCAGTGGACACTCAGGCTGCAAGCACTGCTGGATAAGTGGCAGTATGGATTTCACGGTGTAAGTCATGAGCGCTCCCAAATGAGAACACAAAACAGATGCGTGAGGAGCTCTGAAAACGCAGTGTGGTCATCAACGTGATAGTGAGAGGCAAACAGTTAAGCATGAGACCAGCAATGTGAGGGGCACTTTCATACCGTATCCTCCTCGCTCCACCTCCTCTGGCGAGGGCTCCCCCAGTGCCTCGTGAGCCAGCTGTAACTGGTCTCTGAGCCGCCCCAGATCCCGCTCTGCTTTGGCTCGGACAATGCTTAGTTCCTTGTAGATGTCCTTGTATTTGTCTGTTGCATACTTCTTATCCTGTGAAAAACAAGTTGGCAGGGTGAAGGGTGTATACTCGCAGGATGTGAGTCACTTCTCTAGTGTTGTGTTGATAGGAAATAAAAAAAAGCTTACTCTCTGGGCAGCCTGGAGTTCATCTTTCAAGGAGTTGATTTCCTGCTTTAAGTACTGGACCTCGGATTCCTTCACCCTCAGCATCACCTGAATTAAAATGGGATTGAAAATATGAGGCAATCTGGATGTTCCCATCAGGGCACCTACGCACGACCCTCTTCTAAATTCTATTAAAACTGGCTTTTATTCACTTATTTTAGTGTTATGACCTTTCATTAATTGTCCTTTTTTTTGTTGTTGGAATTTTCCCCCTTTTTCTCCCCAGTTGTATCTGGCCAGATACCCCACTTTTCCGAGCCATCCCGGTCGCTGCTCCACCCCCTCTGCCGATCCGGGGAGGGGTCGCCAGCCGCTTCTTTTCACCTGACAGTGAGGAGTTTCGCCAGGGGGGGATGTAGCGCGTTGGAGGATCACACTATTCCCCCCAGTTCCCCCTCCCCCCCGAACGGGCGCCCCGACCGACCAGAGGAGGCGCTAGTGCAGCGACCGGGACACACACCCACATCCGGCTTCCCACCTGCAGACATGGCCAATTGTGTCTGTAGGGACGCTCGACCAAGCCAGGGGTAACATGGGGATTCGAACTGGAGATCCCCATGTTGGTAGACAACGGAATAGACTGCCACGCTACCCGGACGCCCTAAACAACCTTTCCTATAAGGGAACAGGATGATGTGCATTTGCTGAATATGAAGTGACCGTACCTCTAACTCGTAGAGTTCTTTGCCCTGTATTGTGGCACTTGTGTCTCCACTGCCATCCTCACTGGTCATGGAGCGCATCTTGGTGATCTCTGCCGCAAGACGGTTATTTAGTTCCTGGTAACACAATTCGATATGTTAGATATGTTGATAGATGGGTACGTTTGATTTCTTCTTTAAGTACAGTTGGTGTTAACCTGTAACGGCTACTGTAGGTATCTATGTTGTGTGTGTGCAGATGAGCAACAGAAGTGCATATGGGCACACCTGATTGTGTGCGTTAAGTTCCTGGTTCTCTCGCTGACACTGCCTGAGGGCCTGCCTCTCGGCCTCCAGCGCCTGGGCCAGGTGGGCGTTCTCCAGGCACTTCTGGGAATACTGCTCTGACAGCACCTCGATCTCCCGCTGGAAAGAACACAGCTCCTCCCTGAAATACAAGGCGATACCACGCAGAGAGTGCCTCAAACAACACTGTACTGGCTTTACGAGACAACAGGCTTATTGCAGTGTCATAATTCATCACACATTTATGTCCAGCCTTCATTTGAAAGCACCACCTAATCTTTGCTGTCTAGACAGACTTGGAACCCGAGTGAGATTTAGTAAAATTTCATTAGGATCGGACAGATGGAGAGACGATGTCCCAGTGGACTGGGCCAGGGCTGTGTTTGTAATTCCATGTGTGGCAGGGTTACATATTGCCACCTCAGTCCCTCATCACCTTGGATACAGCTGGCAAGCAGTGGGTGGAGCAGCGGTCCCAATTCCCAGTTGCTGTCCAGGCTACGATGGCGTTGGGAGTTAAGTTTCGCAATGCGGGATCAGCAAGTTGACCCGCAAACACAGACTGACACTGGGTGTGGTCAATAAAAAGGGCTTCATTAAAAAGAGGGTTATTGTGTGTGTGTTATTAGTTAACATAAAAACTAACCTTCTTTTTTTTGGGGGGGGGGGGATTTTTCACCCTTTTCCGTCCCAATTGTACTTGGCCAATTACCCCACTCTTCCGAGTCATCCCGATTGATGCTCTGCCCCCTCTGCCGATCTGGGGAGGGCTGCAGACTACCACATGCCTCTTTCGATACATGTGGAGTCTCCTGCCGCTTCTTTTCACCTGAATGTGAGGAGTTTCGCCAGGGGGACGTGGCACGTGGGAGGATCACGCTATTCCCCCCAGTCCCCCCCCCCGAACAGGTGCCCTGACCAACCAGAGGAGGCGCTAGTGCAACGACCGGGATACGTAACCAAATCCAGCTTCCCAACCTGCAGACACGGCCAATTGTGTCTGTAGGGACGCCCGACCAGGCTGGAGGTAACGCAGGGATTCGAACCGCCGATCCCCGTGTTGGTAGGCAACGAAACAGACCGCTATGCTATCCGGAAGCCTCTAACCTTCCTTTTTAACCACGTAAGTGTTTTACAGACTATGCAAAGGTGCACTAAAAGCTTGCAGCATAGTCTTCTGGGATTCTGCCTAATGTAGACATCTTGCTTTGGACTGAAGTCTATCTGAAGATCGACTGCTTAATTCTGCTAATGCAATCACTTCTGTCAGGTCAGGACACCTGCCGTTCCACAGCTGACGCTGAGCGATATGCTGCAGCATGCAGAGGAAAGACAGGTGAGGGGTAAACACTGCGCCTCCACACAAGTCTAAACAAGTTATGTGGAACAACGGTAAAAACACAAGTTGCACCGAAGCAGATGATCAGTACTTAGGCTAAATCAAAACAACACAATCTTAGATCAAGCAGAGCCAGTAACACATCCTAGATTAAAACACAGACTGCAGATTTCAGATGCTAGCATCAATTGTGCACAACTCATACAGTTTGCATTACTTGGGCAAATCTTTTTGCCGCAGGAGATCTGATAAGACTATTGACCAGAGCCTTCCAGGGAGCATGAGGTAAATATGAACGTAAGTAGTGTGACTGAGCATTAATGTCAGAGCAAACAAAGTACTGGGTCATTCTGGAGACGTGAGCTTACTCGTGCTGTCTGCGAATCTCTTCTATGTCTGCATTCTCCGTGTTGCTGTTGGCCTTGCGAGCCTTGTCCAGCTCCTTCTCCAGCTCCGACCGGTGGGCATTTTTCATCGCTTCTATCGCTAAGGCAACAGAAACAAAGGGCTTCATTGAGGAGAGAACATCCTGCAAAGTGTTGTGCAACTGCAGTATTACTATGGAGAGCAGTAATGGGGCTTTGTGAGTGCAAATGGAAACTAAATCACAACGGTGACAAGTTTACATGCCAACAGCTTATCCTCTCTCTGCTCCCTTCAGACCGGTAACATCTTTATTACGATATGTTCTTTTCTTTTTTTTTTTTGGATTTCCCTCCCCCTTTTCTCCCCAGTTGTACTCGGTCAATAACCCTATTTTCTGAGTCATCCCGGTCGCTGCTCCACCCCCTCTTCCGATCCGGGCAGGGCTGCAGACTACCACATGCCTCCTCCGATACATGTGGAGTCGCCAGCCGCTTCTTTTCACCTGACAGTGAGGAGTTTCGCCAGGGGGATGTAGCGCGTGGGAGGATCATGCTTACCCCCCCCCCAGTTCCCCCTCCCCCTTGAAGAGGTGCCTCAACTGACCAGAGAAGGCGCTAGTGCAGCGACCGGGACACGTACCCACTTCCGGCTTCCCACCCGCAGACACGGCCAATTATGTCTGTAAGGACGCCCGACCAAGCTGGAGGTAACACGGGGATTCGAACTGGCGATCCCCGTGTTGGTAGGCAACGCTAGACTGCCACGCTACCCGGACGCCCTTACGATATGCTTTTTTTTTTTTTAATGTGGCTCAGTGTTTCATCACTGGTGCTACTAACCAGCTATGGTGGCTGCCGTCTCCTCTGCAAGCAGCCTTTCCTTCTCCTCTTGAAGGTTCTCCAGCTCTCTCTGGTGCTTTCGCTGTAGTTCGTCTATTACCTTTTGGTGGGACTCCTCCATGGCGGCAAAGCCTCGCTCGCAAGTAGCCTATGAGAGAGGAGGATAGGGGGACAACGCTAAGTGCAAAGGCCTTTGAAGCCGGGGCCGAGAGGTTCCCCTGACCATGCGGGATGAGCAGGAAAAACCCTAGGCCCCTAGCTAGTGCCGGTCCTCCATTTAATGACGGCGAATGACCTGCGAGCTAAAGCCTGTTAGCCACGAGCAAGACGAGCCTGTGTGAGTACAAAAAAGGGTCAAGGGAAACGACAGAGTAATCTGAAGGAATGGATATGCAGTAAAGAGAAATGTGTGTATATCAAAGTACTTGATGCTGGTTCTCTTATCAAAAGTGAAACCGTTCGTCGACGAGCTTGCTGTTGCTGAACCGACTTCCACCGTGCTCATAAAATGCCTGTTAGAAACTGAGTTCTAGTCTGGTTAAATGTTGTTTGTGGTCTACAGCTCGTGTGCAAATCATAATCCGCCTGTGAGCCGCATCAGTTGGGATGATTGTCATGAATAACTGGGCCCGGGCTTCTGAGGGGGGCCGGCTGGCACATTGGTATATCTGGCATACGGCATTCTTTGGCAAAGCCCGTCTGCGGAAAATGAGGGAGAAGAGGGTAATCCTGATCAGCACACCGTTCGCAGTGCTATTAAAATAACAGTGCATGTTTCCACAAGAGGAGATTTGAATGGCCTTTCCGACTGTCTCGTCCCGAAGCCCGGATCTACTTCCGCCCTCTATTCACCGCCGCTAATCTGAGTACACAGTAAACGGTGCTGGTGCTCGTTTGAGTCTCTCTCTCTCACGCTTTCATGCACACACACAAACGCCGAGACACACACACACACACACACACACACACACACACACACACACACACACACACACACACACACACACACACACACACACACCTGAATGACTGTATCGGCTTTTGTTTTCTTTTTTTTTCTTCCACAGGGATAAACGTCATAAGAGTTTGGTGAGCAACCCGGGAACCAACTGTGAGAGACTGAGAGAGCCAATTCCCCCCTGCTGGACACATGGGAGACTTCCTGCTCTGACATCACAGCAAGCAGCACCTGCACTTTGTTTAGACACACGTTCGGCTATATGTGTGTGTGTGTGTGTGTGTGTGTGTGTGTGTGTGTGAGATACGTGAGTGAGTGTGTGTGGGCAAGAGCTCACATCCTGTTTAAAAACTGTAATGGGAATGGGCTTTTGCACACTACTCAGACATTCCAGACTATTTAGGTAGCTTATAATGGTGGAGGTGGGCTAATTAAGAGCAGTTTTAAAGACATCAGCTGAGTCTCCGAGCACTCATTACACACGGTTTTTAGACGGCACCAAGGGCAACAACTGCTGTTCACGATCACAGACTAGAACTTCAAAAAGTACTGACCTTCGACTCATAAACGAGATCAATCGCCATTGCAACAAATATCTAACAACTCTTACTGGGGTTAAAGTAATCTGTAAATTGTAGAAGAGTCAAAAAATAAAAATAAATAACAGCCTTGATCTGGCTTTTCACCAATGGCCACAACAAATTAGGTGCAGGCACTACTAAAAGGAAAGTTGGATCTGAAAGTAACAGACCATTAACACGGACACCGGCATTGCAATTGTGCAATATGACCCAGCTGGATTTCCATCCGAGGTCTCGGCTGCATCACGTTGCAAAATTAAGATATTATATAAAATTCTATATGTATGTCTGCCTTTCTTTCCGCATTTAGTGTTATTGTTTAAAAATTATTCAATTTTAAACAATAACAGTTTAATTGAACTGATTAATTTATCTGAAATGTTTTATAATAAAATGTAAAAACAAAAAAATAAAATTTTAAAATATTTAATTGAATATTAAATTTCATATTCAAAAAAGTCAGTATTTTAAAAGTTTTTTTTTTCTTAAAGTGACTGAAGCTGCATTCTGAAGCTGAACATCTATTTGTGGCTGGCTGTTTACACACTGTCTTTGTCTTTCCTAAAGTTGAAATGTTGTGTTATACATTGTTAGTCAGACCAAAAAAAGGGAGAAAAATTAAACCATTAGTCAATAGAAACAGCTTAAGGAAAAGAGATCAGACCCGTAACAGGATAAAAGCTTCCAGCCAAATTCAATATGAGCTAGCGCTTGACGATCGACAAGTGAATGTTTTTCTTCTAAATATTTTGATGCTTAAAAAATATGAAAGAGGGTCAACTCTTTGCCCATAGCGTGTTCTCAGTATTGTACCATGGCTAAGAAAAAAGGGTTAGATTAATAAGCACACTGAACTAACAATAGAGGAACTCATTTCACAAGAGTGTAGGCTCAAAACACCGCTAACTGCAGAATAGTGCCGAAGCTCTTGGTTAAATTCAACAGCTCATCTTTCTTTTCCAATACGGTAGGTTGTACAGTTGATTCTATACTGGTGAAATTTCGATAAAAATGTGTTCCTCATTACACCAACTACTACTGCGTCAATGATCACATGCACTTAGAGGGGGTTAGTTGTCATGCAACACAGACGGAAACTGGCTCACAGAATGAAAAGCAGGAGTGAGGTGAGTGAGGTTAGGGAGTTGAAGTTGGGGGAAGGAAGGGGGGGAGGATCTGGGGGTGCCATAAGGGAACACAAAGGCGTCACGGATGGAGGACGGCAAGGACAAGGAGTGCTTCCACCTTCAGGTTCTCCAGGTCTTTCTCATATTTCAGCCGCAGAGCCGTTACATCACCCTGTTGCTCACGCCGCCTCATCTCTTCGGCCATGACTGAGACTTGGGTCACCAGCTCTCGGATGCGCTCCTTAAGGTTCGATGTTGGAGTCGAGGTGGGCGGCGCCGGTTGATCCT
The DNA here is from genome assembly GCF_029633865.1 of Lampris incognitus. Lineage (NCBI taxonomy): Eukaryota > Metazoa > Chordata > Actinopteri > Lampriformes > Lampridae > Lampris > Lampris incognitus. The sequence continues at coordinate 31,311,359 of NC_079227.1, read as the reverse complement.
CGGCCCCATCTGCAGAGTCTCTCTCAGTGTTTAATGGTGTCATGACACTCCTCAGCTCCTCTATCTCCCTGTGAAACCTCTCAGTGAGGAGATTGCTCTCTGTCTCGTGTTTCTTCTTCAGGTTTTCCATGCAGATGGTCAACGAGTCAATCTCTTTGACGTTTTCCTCTGAGCAGAGACGCAGCATCTCACTGGCTTTGGCAACTTCCTGCCTCAGTTTTTCAGCTTCCTGCTCATAGACGTCTTTGACCTCCTGCAGCTCCTTCTTGTGCCTGGCTATCAGGTCTTGAAAGTCAATGGCTTTATCCAGTGAATCCATAGGTTCTCCCTCGATATGAATGTGGGTTGGTGGCCCTGTGTCATTTCTTGCTTCGGATAACCGATTCTGAAGATCTGTTAGCTTGGACTTGAGACCCCTGTTGAGTTCTTTTAATTTTGGGCAGTTCACACAGTCCAAGTTGCCCGTCTGAATTTCTGCTTGCTTCTGCATTAGCTCTTTTTCATGTTGCAGCTTGAGCCTAATGATGACATATGACATGTAAGCTTCTTTAAGGGCATTAAGCAGATATTCAGAAAATTGTTTTTGAGTACTGCCAGACTCAAAGCTTGCTACAGCCAAGGACAGGAGCTTGTCATCTTTTGACAGCTTCAAGGTAGAGACAATTTGCTTCAAAAAATATGCCTTTGCCTCCAATGTCTCTGCCAAGGCTTTCAAAGTGTGAGTATTAGTTTCATCATCAAGCCAGCAATACAAATTCAAGAAGTCTGTCACTGCCATCTCGCTATCAACCCTTTTTTCTGCTTGTGGACAAATCCTTTGAATCAAAAGCATCAGGTTTTTCTCTGCTAACACTTGTTTTGCCACACGACTTTCAAAACTCAGTGCTTTTTCTTCATTATTTTCATCTGGAGTAGTACTCTCACTAGAATTCATCAGCTGGCTCCAGAATTCGCCCTCCAACACAAACCTCTCCATCTCTTTCTGACTCCCAGTGAGTGGCTCCTGTTTAGATGAGCCATTGAAACCAGAGAGAAGTAAAGTGCTTTTTAAATCGCTTTGAATTTTCTCTACATTCACATCTACCTTTGCTAATATCTTTAATACCTGATTAACTGCCTTAGACTTCATCTCAATCTTGTCTACTACTTGCTCAAACACTCCATCATTGGAAACCTGCTTCTCACCTGTCTCAATCACCCCTTCACTAACATGCACTGTCTTTTCTTCCCTACCTATCTTCATCTCTACTTCTAACTTCTCTTGTAACATTCTTATTTTGGTTTCTGCCTCTTCTAACTTCTGTCTACTGATCTTCTCAGCTTCCTGGTTTTGCCTGAGCAGTACACAGTTCTGTTCTTCCAGTTTCATACAGCGTTGCTCTGTGGACTGGAGGGTTTTCTCTCTCTCTAACAACTTTGCCTCTGAAGCTTCAAGTCGCTGTTTCAGTTGGTCTTTCTCCAGTTGAGAATCATCATCATAAGTCTCCACCTGGAATCCTAGACCTTTCAGTGTGGCCTCTTTGAGCTGCAGTTTCTTCTCTGTGTCCTTCAAGGTGTTTCCAAGCTCCTCCAACATCACCAAGGCTTCGTGAAGCCTCAGAGACTTCTCATTCAGCTCCATCTCATAGTACTCTCTGTCTATGGCATTTGCCTGGTTCTCAGCCATTACAGCCTTTACTCTGTTCAGCTCCTCAACTAGGAGAAGGTGCTGCTTGCCACTCTGCAGGTTGATTAGTTCATTTTTCAGCCTATCTATCTCTCTGTCGGCCTCGGTGAGTTGGTTAACTATTTCCTGATATCGTTGGTTTAGTGCCCCATTTTCACTAGTTAACAGCTCAATTCTCTGAGAGAGGGTTCCAATGGTGATCTCGTTTGGTTCTGAGTGATCTTCAGTTTTTGAGAGAAATATACAGGGGCTTTTAAAGCTATCAACCTTATGCATCGGAACCTTTCCGACCATATCCTCCATTGTTAAGAGACGGGCTTCGTAGTCGCGAATGCATTCCCCTGCTCTGGCTAAACTCTTTTTAATGGTTTCATTTTCTAACTCCTGTTGGCATTTCCAGGTCTCCAAGAGCTTTTGAAAACGACTTTGTTCAGTTAACCTCTGACAGCTGTGCGACTGCAGCAATGTCATCAGCCCATTAAGGGTCAGAGGTTTAACAGTTACCAAGTCTTCTAATTCTTGAATCCTTTCTGCACTATCCTGGAGGAAGAAGCTAACTGTTTTTTGTACAAGTTCTGGGGGAGGGCTTTCCAGGGGGGATGATTTTGGGGGTTCAGAAAGGTGAGGTTCCTTGATGGAGAGGTGAGAAAGTGAGAGGCCAAGCTGTGCCTGCATATTGCGCTTTTTCAGCTCTTGTAGCTGCAGGAGCTCTTTGGTCTCCAGGTACTTCTTTGTTAAGTTCTGTGCTTGAGAACTAACCAGCTCTGGCCTCTTCGCCTGGGGCATCAGATGAGCCTCCAGACCCAAAGGGTGCTCCAGCTTGGAAAAGGGGACCAGACAGTTGGTTAACACACAGCAGGGGAGACACAAGCTTGCTAACCGTTATCAGCGTCATCTATCAATCAATCCCCAAAATTTTCTGAAAATCTGACAATTCAATAAACATCCCCACATGATAATGTCAAATTATGTAGATGAATATAACAAAAAGCATTATCACTCAAAACTATCATTAGACCTAAATGGTATGAATTAATTGCACAGGCAAAAGATTTAATGGCCAAGGTTAGTTAATCACGACAGAGCATGCAAATTAAATGGTTAAAAGCTATTTCATTGGGTAAGTAAGGCAACATTAGTTTCAGCTAGATGGTTTTCGTAGGTGGAAGGCATACCATGTCCTAAAAACATACATGTCTCTTCAGTTCTTATCTCCAAGCTCATGTCTTGCACCAAGGAGATTTTTTTTCATCAGCACAGTGTTGAATTTTATGGATCCAACTAGAGTGTATTGTTCAAACACAATGTCAAATGCCTATTAGGTTTTACTGCAGCTTTGCAAAAAGATAATTCACCAAATCAATGAAAGTAACACAATGAACTTACAGTTGTTTTTTTTTCTAAGAATCACAGAAATAACTATCAGAATATTAACTAATGGAAAAGTCCAGAAGAGTGAATAAATATGTATGTCAGATAAAAATAATGTCTATTTATAGGAACATCTACAAATAATATCTTTCAGCCTTACTTTGACAAACCTATTCCAATAAACGTAGGCGTAATTCAACCAACCAAACTCAGCTATGCTGTGACATGGCTGGAAATATTTGTTAAAAGAAAGAAGAAAAAAATGGATGGTCTACATAGTAGTTAATAGAAAATGGAGATCTGTTTTCCATGCAAATATCAAGGACAAGCCAAGAGGTTATTCGTTATACATTTCGAGCCAAACATTTCAACCGCTAAAGCGTTTAAATGTCTATTAGAAACGATAATCACAAAACTGAACTTAACTGGTCCATAATCAATATAATATTCAATTGTCTTCTAGCATGAGTTCATGACTTCTTTATTACATGGACCTATGAGAGAGAAATAAGACACTAGTAGAGGCCAAAGTAGTAAAAAGATCTCCATGTTTTTGACACATGCAATGAACTCATGCAAGGGCACATGTTTGTGGCTGTTTTGTAGCTTCAATGTCAGTTTGTTTGATGCAAAAGAGGTTACAAAATGGAAAGAAAATACTTTCAGTTGAGAACATAGGCAGTAACTTTATAATAGGACTTCCCATGACAAGCACTGTACACTGCAGCACAGCACAGTATAGCTCTGAGTACTTAGAGGCTTGCACTATGGTGACTCACCGGGGAGATGTAACCCGTGCGGATGTCCTGCTCTCTCTCTAGAGCTGTTCTCAGCTGTAGCTCTAACTCCTGCTTGTGCCTGTTGGAGTCGACGAGCTGCTGATGACAGCTCTCCAATTGTGCCTTCAGGTCTTCTACCTGGGAGGTTGGTGGAACAAAGAATGTCACTGTCAGAAACGGAGAGAGTCACCAAGTTTTACAGTTCCAAAATTTCCACAGCACATACTGTATCAACTCACCCCTTTCTTGTAACTCTCCAATAGTTTCTCCAACTCTGCCGTTTCTCTGGTGTGCATTGAGGATGGCAGGGGCACCCTCCTCTCGTCACGTATGGGTGTCTTCTCTACCTGTTGCCAGTGCTGTTCAATAACTTCCTCCATCATCTGCTGCTTCTCCAACGTTATGAGATTTCCAGGGAGAGGCCCTGTGTGCCCTTCTCCCTCTCCACTCTCAAAAGCCATTCTCCCTCCATCACCAGTGGTTGAAGGCTCCAACGATGAGCTTGTAACAGACTCGTATCTCCTCCGCCGCTCCTCCCTTCTTCGACTACGTTCCAGGTCTCCAAGGTCTGCCTGCAGGCCCTCAGCTTCCTGGGCTCGTTGCTGTGCCAGGGCCTGGGCTATGGGTCGGAACTCTGCCCAGTCAAAGGTCTTAGAGCGTCCTTCTCTTCTGCGCTCACGGGCCCGGCTCTTCTTGAGGCCCGGAGCAGAATCTCGTTCTACAGATGAGGCCTCTGAGGAGGGAGAGTCCTGGGTCACATCTGGTCTAACCAGACCCTCCAGCGGAGAAAAGGAACCGTGGTCTTCAGTTGAGCTGAAGGGCAGTGAAACAAAAGAAAAATAAAGTCTATCACTTTTCATTAAGTTGTAACTATTACACAGTCCTCATTCTCAAGTTGTCAAATCACCCACTAAAGATGTTTGATCCCAGATTTACTATTTTCACAGTAGTCTAGGTCACAGAATGAATATTAAGTTTTTTTGTTTGGTAAAAAGGTGTCATGATGGTTGTGCTGACCTTGCCACATCAGGAGCAGTGGATGGTCTGACATTCTTCATGACTGCCTGGATCCAGTTCCTTCGTATACCTGCTGTCATGGCCGACAGAGTGTAAACTCCCTCTCCGGTCTAAAGGATAGAAAACCAGCAAAAGTTGAAGAGGTGAACACCAAGTTCAGCACAACAGACATCTCTTAATCTTCCAAAAATAACTATGAAAAAAATAATCGTGAAAAATATAGATCACATGCTATGAAAGAGCAGTTTTGCCTACATGTATTTGGAAACCATAGTTGCGTTGAGCCTGGTATTCAGTCACATTGTAGCAAGCAGACAGGTCAATCTCGCCATCCAGGTCAGAAGCCTGTGTTGATGGAAGCATGGCATACAGGAAAAAAAGAAAAGAAATTTAATTGGTAAAATGGGAGAAAAAAAACTGCAGTAAATGGTTACAAAAGAAATTGACAGGTCACCTCTTCGGCAATGGAGTCCTTATAATATCGGAGGCTGTGGTCTGTTAGCACAAACCAATATTTCTTCCACTGCAGGAGACAAAACAGAGGCAGGTTACACTAAGTTCAAAGACAGTGTTCTGTCAAAGCAATAGTCCATATTGGAAAAAAAGCATGAAAATTATCCTGTGGCAATAAAAATCCTCTGTTCATTCATTCTCCAAACTGCTTATCCTTACTCAGGGTTGCGGGGATGCTGGAGCCTATCCCAGCAGTCATTGGGTGGCAGGCGGGGAGACACCCTGGGCAGGCTGCCAGTCCATCACCATCCCCCCCCCCCCCACACACACACACATTCACACTTAGAGACAATTTAGTAAGGCGGATTCACCTGACCTACATGTCTTTGGACTGTGGGAGGAAACCGGAGCACACAGAGGAAACCCACACAGACACGGGGGAAACATGCAAACTCCACACAGAGGACGACCCGGGACAACCCCCCCAAGGCTGGACTACCCCGGGGCTCGAACCCAGGACCTTCTTGCTGTGAGGCGACCGCGTTAATCACTGTGCCACCGTGCCGCCCAAATCCTCTGTGATCTTTAGAAATTAAGAATTTGTCTCGCGTGTTGCCAAGTACTCCCTTGGAATCAGTGAGACGACTTAAGCGGGAGACGACAGAGTCGGTAGCTACTGACACACTCCAGCTCCATACGTTATATGAAAGCCACTTTATTTTGTCATTGTACCTTTACAACGAATTGTATTCTTACAATGAATTTGTTCTCTGCATTTAACCCATCCTATTGTATAGGAGCAGTGCACAGCTGCAGCGCCCGGGGACCAACTCCAGTTCCTCCTTCCATTGCCTTGCTCAGGGGCACAGACAGGAGTACGAACCCTCACATGTCTTTTTATAGACACAGACATCAAAGGCCCCAAGGAGCTATCTCCCTCTTTTAAGTGTTGTGTATTGCAGCTTTGACATCAAGACTGGCCAGATCTCTAACGGCCACAGCATGCTACAAACCTTCCAAGAGTGCTTTAGGTGAACACTTCAAATGTCTTCTGAACTGACCACTAGATGTGTGTGTATGTATACGTGTGTCCATATAGTGTTTTTCTCTGGCAGAAAAGCGCTGGCAGGGCACTGCAATTAAGCGCTGGTGTGTCCATAAAGCGTTTTCCTCTGGCAGAAAAGTGCAGCAGTGAGAGAGAGAGAAAAAAAAAATGCTTCGCTTGAGTTTTGTTCCTATGACAACAAATCACCACACAGTTGTATGACAGTCTAGCATCGCCCCTTTGCTTTTTATTAGCCATTTGTTATTTTTACTATCTACTTGTTTGACATTGTTTTTTTTAACCATGAGCCCCAACCGGAGGATGCTTGCCCTCATAATTTGTACGGATGAGCTTTGTACACTATCAAATAGTGCCATTGTCATCAAATGGCAGCGAACTAAAAGTAAACCTCTTTTACCCAATTTCCCCTCAGGGATGAATAAAGTATTCTGATTCTCTTAGCTTTACAACGGAAGTAACTGTAAGCCTCTCTCTAAAACGGTCCTGATATTGAGTGAAATATTCACTTTATTGTTGGAGTCCCGCCCCATCTAATACATGATTGGAGAGGGCATCCAGATAGCGTAGTGGTCTATTCCGTTGCCTACCAACATGGGGACCGCCGGTTCGAATCCCTGCGTTACCTCTGGCTTAGTTGGGCTTCCTTGCAGACACAATCGGCTGTGTCTGCGGGTGGGAAGCCGGATGTGGGTATGTGTCCTGGTTGCTGCACTAGCGGCTCCTCTGGTTGGTCGGGGCGCTTGTTTGGGGGGGGGGGGGGAGACTGGGGGAATAGTGTGATCCTCCCGAGCGCTATGTCTCCCTGGCAAAACTCCTCACTGTCAGGCAAAAAGAAGCGGCCACATGTATCGGAGGAGGCATGCGGTAGTCCGCAGCCCTCCCCGGATCGGCGGGGGGTGGGTGAAGCGGCGACTGGGAGGGCTCGGAAGAGCGGGGAAATTCGCCAGCTACAATTCAGGAGCGACAGTGATGACACCAGCGCCTTTTTGAGAAGTTCAGAGATTTTCAACCAGAAGCGCTCAGAGCGGCCGGACAAAAAAGTCAGAGCGCTCTGAAAAGAGAAGCTGGGTGAAGCACTTCTTCTTTACGCGTCCTCATTAGGAACAGTTGTAAAAAGGCGCTGGTGCTCAGAAAAAAAAAACACTATATGGATACAAGCCCTAACTCAAGTCCTTGATGACTTCTGTATGTGTGTGATGGAGTCAGGAGTACATGCTTAAAATTCAAATTGTTATATTAGCAGTGCGGTTTCAATTGCAGTTAGTAATTCAATACATTCAAGAGATTTAGGGTTTGACTCACATATCAAAACACTGATCGGGGAACATGGCGACACATGTCAGAGCTTCCTTTTATTAAAATTTCACTAATTTCTCTTCATAAGAGCGCTACACAGCTGCAGTGGTAGGTTACCAGATAATACAGTACCTGTCCTTGCTCATCCAGTTTCACCATCCAACCCTTCTTGAAGTTCAGCAGATCCGGCTGGGGGGAAACACAAAGGGCAGTGAGGCACTAGCTCTCAAAACAGATGTGAGGGGGGAAAAAAAACTCGGGCGTGTTTAGGATGTTTCATCATGCAAGATCACCCAAGAGCTGCTCAAAATGCAAATAACGCTAATTAACCCATATAGTATTTGGAAACACATTCGGTCGAAGCAGTAGCAAGTCGACAACCGCTTACCTGAGCCCAAGTCAAAGGTCAAAGCAGAGTACAGGTTTTAAAAACGTGTTAAATCTTTAAACCGTTTCTTTTCCCAGCACTGTCAAATACGTCACACTGAGTCGAAAAATAATCTTCACTGTTAAACCCAGGGGGAGAAAACATCAGTTAAGCACAGAAGAAAAGACACACGTGCCACTCAGCTGAGGTTAGAAGTTGACCCTGCCAACGGCTCCGAAAAACCGAATGGGAAGACATGAGATCGTCTAAATGTGGGCTTCTGGCTAGGGGCAACTTCTGTCAGTTCTGCTGCTCTTCTGCAAGCTGCTCTCGCCGATACTGCAGAACCCAGCGCTAAATGTCACTGTGGTCTGTGATTCCACACAGTGGGCGCAACACACACGTGAACTGTGGCATTGGGAAGCAATGCTAAGTTGTGGCACACTTACACACTCATCCGTGAACAGAAACATCGCAAAAGACACACAGCACAAGAACAGTGAAAGCTCAAAGAGGGCAAAAGCTGCATACAGTGGTAGCAGGAGGAGGACGACCTGGACGGGAGAGGGGGAAGAGGGGAGCCACACTGCCCCCTGGAGGATGGAGGATTGACCTACAGCAGCCACACCCTCACACAACCACACCGAGGTCAGAGAAACAGGATTAGTCTTCGCAGGTCAGACTTGGGGAGACAAGGCAACTTAAAAGTTCAGGAGGAATTAATAATCATGAATGGAGCCGGGTTTCATCCTGGATGAAATGAGGATGAAGAGTATTTCTCCTACATTTTCAAATCCAGAGGTGCAACAGCTCTACCAAATAAGAATAGAAGTCCAGAAAAAAAAGAAAAGAATAGAAGCCCAGGAGTTGATAAGGATTTAGTGTCTCAGTCAGGTTGGATGTTTGCTAAAACATGGGCTTGCACCCAAATCCTCAAGTCAAGGGGTATCCCTACCAACTACATATGTGCTACATGATCCATATCCTTTTTTAATCTATTGGACGTGCAAGAAAGGGACAGAGGGATTAAACTGGGTATGTTATGTGCTGGATTCAAACTCATGACATCACAAGTTATGTGGTAGCCATTGTGGTCCATAGCCACTTAAGCCTTTAAAACGGTCCCATTTTCCACTCATTTGGAGGGTTATTTTTTGACTAAGTCAAAGAAGCAGTTTTTCAGCAAAACTGCCATGAATGCAATGAGCTTGGCTGCCAGCTGAGCTCTGCTGGAAGTCGCGGGACATCGACCAAGACCTTTCTCAATTTTTAATGCTCCTAACTCCGTTGGCTAACACCGCCTCTCTCGGCACAGCTAAACGCCTGGCGCTGACGCCGATCTCAGGGCCCTACAGCTTAAGAAAACAAGCAGAGGTATTGTGTTAAAGGCCACGGCAACCCCCTCCCCTTTTCAGCACACACACGCACAATAAACACCTTGAATAAACAACAGTGGCTGACTCCCTGGGTTTTTTCCTACAAGTACTCCTTACTACCATATTGTGCTGACTCAGAAGATGCAGATTTGACACACCAAGCAGGCTACTTTAAACCCCGTCATTCATTGACAAAATGCCAGACAACCTACTGTCTGATATAGAGCCAACCACATCTTGTTTGAAATAAATTAAACATCACAAAGACGCTTGACCAACCATCATTTTACTGGATTCTTCCCAAGTGTTATGCTATGAAGTAATCGTCACCTGGCGGTACCTCTTCCAGGAAGTGGGTTAAGAGATGCAGTCATATCAGTTTTGTTTAAATCGTTTTTACAACAGACGTCGGGGACCTCGATCAGACAACTGTACAAAACTGGGACAAGAGTGGGAACTCACTGTCATGACCGACTCGGTGGTCCGTCGGTCCAGGGACTTGGCTCTCCTCAGTGGGGGTAAGGTGGAGGTAAAGTCCAGGCCCTGACCCAGGTCATGCCTCTGCTCCTGGAACAAACACAAATGGACAATTCAGTGTTTTGCACACCGTTGGATTTGAATAAAATGTACTTGATCAGCAAAAAAAAAAACAAAAAAAATAGCCAACAGTCACAGACAGAAGAATCAAACAATCAGACAGAGGAATAAAGAACATCAGACATCCTGACTTTTGAAGAGGAGGATATAATCTGTTTTGTGTCTGCTTGGGCCCTGGTGGGAAATTATGTTTCAGTGAATAAATGTCACCATAACCAATGCTTTCTTGTCAAACCCACATATTTTCTGAGGCTGAGCTCAGCATGGCAATCCAGTAAACCAGAAAGAATGAAAACAAAGAACGCACACTGACGGTGAGAAGCAAAACATGCAGTCTTTAACTCTGTATGCAACTGGATGTTGGACGGCAGCGATCTGACACAATACCTCTGCATGTCAATGTACATGCAAGATTTTATTTTGAAAAAAAAAAAAAAGGTGTTGGCAGCTTGATCTCTTCTCTTAACTATACTGTCCCACATTAAAACTTGTGACAAAGCCAGGGCGTCCAGGTAGCATAGCGGTCTATTCCGTTGCCTACCAACACGGGGATCGCTGGTTCGAATCCCTGTGTTACCGTTGGCTTGGTCGGGCGTCCCCACAGACACAATTGGCCGTGTCTGCGGGTGGGAAGTCGGATGTGGGTATGTGTCCTGGTCGCTGCACTAGCGCCTCCTCTGGTCGGTCGGGGCGCCAGTTTGGGGGGGGGGGACTGGCGGAGATAGCGTGATCCTCCCACATGTTACATCCCCCTGGCGAAACTTCTCACTGTCAGGTGAAAAGAAGCGGCTGGCGACTCCACATGTATGGGAGGAGACATGTGGTAGTCTGCAGCCCTCCCCGGATTGGGAGAGGGGGTGGAGCAGCGACCAGGACGGCTTGGAAGAGTGGGGTAATTGGCTGGATACAATTGGGGGGGGGGGTCTGAAAAAAAAAGTGACAAAGCTGAAGAGGTGGTTAAAAAAAAAGACATAAACAAGCTTCCTGGGTTTGACTTGATGACAGCCGTCTGTGACTTTATGTCTCAGCATCTCAGCGCTTCTGAGGAGGGGCTATTGAGCTATTTCCAAACTCAGAACCCAGAGACTAAATCGTCTGAAGATGATTTAGTCTCTGGGTTCTGACTTTTTTGACCCAGAGACAATTTAGTCTCAATGGCCAATGTTTCAGGGCTAGTTGCTGGCTGCTCTCTTCCTTTCCCATTAAGAGTCCCTCTTCTGTGCGCCCGTCATCATTTACAGTCAGATGAGCGACTTGAGATGTGAGAATGGAGTTGGGAGTCGAGAGATGCCGTCTACAACCGGATTGTTTCTCAAGTGGTCGACAAGAGTCAAACATTTCTCCTCACAATACATAAACATCGATACTTTTTGTTGGCGTTTTAGGCCCGGACAAAATTTTTGGCCAACGCGTTTCCGCCTCTTTCGCTCCCCACATCAACTGTTATCAACATACAACCAAAGCACGTTACTGGAGAACTCGCCGCTTACTCAAACGTGATTGGTCAACACTACTCGGACTAAAACGGATATGGGAACCAGAACGCTTCCGATGCCAAAATCTTGCCCCGTGCCTACAGAGTCTATATATAAACATATAGAATCTGTTCATAGAGAGTAAGCTATTTCAGCCCCGGGCAGGGCAGGCCAGGGTGGGAAAAGGGAAGTGCAATCACCAGGGGAATCCCACCACAGAGTGGAAACTGGAAATGAATACAGCACACACGGCTGACCTCTGACCTCCCACCAAAACAAAGGCAGGACAGCAGGGGGTGGGGGGTGGGGGTAGGGGGTTGGGGGTTGAGGGGTGGAGTAGGGTGGGCAGGACATAAGAGGTGAAAAGGCACAAGGCAAGCTCATAGGTCCAAAAGCCAAGCCCACGTCTGCGTCCTGCCATGTGATGTTGTTTAAAAACTGTTTACAACTCATTACACAGCCATTGTACACAGATACACAATGCTGGCAGTGTTAGCATGGAGACTTGTGCAGTAGGGGGTGGGGAAAGCTAAATTTGAATCAGTGCAAAATCACAATACCGGGCTGTGACCATTTTAATATCGCAGCATTTCCCCTGAATCCCAAGCATACTCATATTTTAACACGCTGGACTTAAAATGAATGAATTTTGTCGTACACTGTCTTTGAATTATTGCAGTTTTCACATTTTACCATAGATAAGGAGATGGAGCCTTAAAAATATTGAATCGCAATATTTACAATAGCGTAATATTCTTGAAATAGCAACATTTATCAAATCGATTAGGGAGGTCCCGGCTGATACCCAGCCGATCCCCCTGATATGCAGACAACTGCATCCATCCACACACACACACACACACACACACACACACACACACACACAGAGCAGTATTACCTCTCTTTGGAAGCGTCGGTGCTCACTGCGGCCCTGTCTGGCTCCGCTCCTTCCAGCCTCCTCCACCTCCATCCTCTCCGCGTTCTCTAGCTCCAGGGCCTCCAACTTCTCAATCACACCGGAGCGGCTGCAATCAACACACAACACGCACGTGTAAATACACACACAAATGGGCGGCACAGAGGCCCAGCGGTTAGTGTTGTTGCCTCGCGGCAAGGTCCTGGGTTCGAATCCCGGGCTGTCCCGGGTCCTTTCTGTGTGGAGTTTGCATGTTCTCCCCGTGTCTGTGGTGGGTTTCCTCCGGGTGCTCCGGTTTCCTCCCACCATCAAAAAGACATGCGTGTTAGGGTTAATACTCCTGCCTGTGCCCCTGAGCAAGGCAATGGAAAGAAGAAGTGGAGTTGCCCACTCCTCCTATACAACAGGATGGGTTAAATGCAGTAGACAAATTTCATTGTAACCAAACAACTGCACAATGACTAAAATAAAGTGGCTTTCAAAAAAACAACAACAAACAAACGCAGGTTTAAAGCTCAAGGGGGTGCATCATATCAACCACAACAGTTAAGCAACCAGGACAAAAGATAAAAAGGGAGAGTTGTTCAGTGAGCATCAGTCAGACAGACACTGGAATGGGCTCTATATGAAGCACTGGTGCATGAAGTACACCTTATGGCAAGGTCTACCATATCAGATAAGGCAGTGAACGCTGGAATGTGAGATCCCAGAAAAGCACCAACTAGGGTCGGCTTAGGCTAAGGCACCTTGTAACGTTGTTCAGAAAGGTGTGATATAAAGTTTACTATTATTATCAGCAAAACCTTAGACACAGGGGTACACTGACACATCCACACACTCTCTCTCTCTTTCATCATCAGCCGCTTCCTCGGGGTCGGGTCGCGGTGCCGGCGAGCTAAGTAGGGCACTCCAGACGTCCCTCACCCCAGCAATGCCCTCCAGCTCCTCCTGGGGGATCCCAAGGCGTTCCCAGGCCAGAATGGACATGTGGTCCCTCCAGCAAGTTCTGGGTCCACCCCCGGGGGGTCTCCTCCCAGACCAGTCAGTGATGCCAGAAGTCAGCATGCCCCCCCTGCACTGCACCCTACCCCAATGCTCATCCCCGCAGGTGGTGGGTCCACGGGGTGGACATTCACACTCATAACCTTTTATTAACTGGCAGAGCAATTCACTTTAAAAGAAGGCCGCATGTGAGAGGCAGTGGAAAATATCAAATTACCATTTTCCCCTAAACGCCATCTTTGTTTGGGACCCCTTAGCAAAATCGGCTCTTCTTACAAGGCCAAAGATGGGAGAGAAGGAGGAGCAGAAGGGATCAGGGGTATATTAGTTCAATGGTCCATAACAGCCTCACCGACTGTCAGGGTTGTAGTGGCACCGGGTCTGCGACTGTGTGTGTGTGTGTGTGTGTGTGTTCGTGTGCTTGTACATTCTCACATGTGAGAAAATGTCTGTTCCCCTTTAATTCAAAAGTGGCACAAGTGGACCCATAACAGGGTTGAGCCCTGCTGTTATGTGTTCCCTCCACTTTTTCCTCACAGGCCTGGTTTGGATGGAGGAGCTGCGCAGAGCAGGAAGTAGGTCCAGAGGAAAAAAGATGACCCCTCTCCAGGCCTCACCCATTCGGTTTGTTTGAAATACTGCCCTCTCCTCTGTGTGTGTGTATGACCTGTGACCTTTCCGAGAACAGAGCCGGGGGCTGAGGGGCAGATTACTGAATGGAAAGTACAGAGCCTGCCTGTTTATACAGTGTGTGCCTCCAAAGAGTATGATTGCTGATACAAACCAGCAGGGGGAGGCGATATTAAGTACCAATACCTTCCCCCGAAGCAGATACACTTATTCATGGAAAAGGGGAGATTCAGAGGCAGAAATCCCACTTCCCCTAACACGTTGTTACTGTAGACGCGTCAGCTTTGAGTGCAGGTGCGTGTATTACGGGCTGTGTAAGTACTTGCGTCACCATACTGTCTGTGTTCGTGTATGCCTTTAAAAGGATAAGCTCGTCATTCTAGTATTTCCAGACTGCGGTGTCTGCTAGCGGGATGCTGGCATTCCAAGAAGCCAGTCCACTAACCTGGTTCACTAAGCTAAATTAGTGGCTGATTAAATGCTATACCTGGCAGAAACGGCAACAAGGTTAAGACAGGTTAGATATATTAGGAGAACTCTGAACTCTTTGGTGCACAGACCTGCTTTAAATCAAGGTCAGACCAGGCCTCTTTTACACTGAAAGGTATGACTTGATGGAGGCTGATGGACATTTTATCCCTCCATAGTGTCACAGAAACACACTTAAAGACACAAGATAGTTGGGAACACAAGTATAGAAGAGCATGCGAGACAACAGCAGGACAAACAAGCAGCCAGCGGAGACAGCAGAGCCACTGACCTCCTCTCAGGACTGAGGACAGCTTCCCTGTCCTGCCTGTCGGGGCTCCTCAACCTGCTTCTCTTCTCTGCCTTCCGGGCCTCGGCCTCCAGGCGTCGGGAGCGGGGTGTGTCGTGGTGACTGTGGGAGTAGCCCCCCCTGTGAGTTGGCTGGTGGCTGTCGGTGCTAGTCACCGTGCTGCCGCTAGCATCAGAGTCCAGAGAGCTAACCGAGCCGCTGATGTGGGAGCCATTGGAGAGCAGGGAGCTACCGGAGGGGAACGGGTCGCTGGGTGCTGGCGAGAGGCAGCGCGGGATGCCGCCCAGGCTGGAGCAGGAGCCCGTGGGGGAGAGGAGGTCATTAGCTTGGTGGGGTGCTGTGCCGTGGAGCGGCAGGCTACCCCGGTCCACCTCATCGCCGTTCAGAGAGCCCGTGTCAGAGCCTTGACCTACAGAGGCGCAGTCACCTGGATGCACAGACACATAAAACCACATCACATGACATCCAATGCACATATGCTCTCCTCTGGAAATATGATTATGTATGTATTATGTATGTCTATCAACAATTTGAGACCAAGAATGGAGTTGAAGGTGCCATTTCACCCTACCTGCGGGGGGCAGTGGTGACCCCAAGGGGGGCAGGTCAGCAGCCGACCACACAGTGGCTCCTTCGGCTTCCCTTTGGCTCAGCTCCTCTTGCCAGATGATGGAGCTGGAGTCTGGCACTTTCTCTGACTCGGGAATACCCGAGCCCGTTACCGCTACCTTGGCTGGACCAGGCTCCTGAACACACAGATACGTTAGAGAATCAAAAACACATTCCGGTATAAAGGGACTGCATCTCACTGTGATTCCAGGAGTTACAGATGACAGCTAGCAAGCTAAATTCACTAAATACAAGTAATTTTTCTACATTTGATTTTGCATATTCTGTATGGTGTATTATTGTACTGCATAACACGAGCAAGGGTCTTTGTCACAGTTATGATGGGTCTGATGTCTTCACAGCAACTGGTACCAGTAATAGTGACAGAAGGGGCCTCTTCTTCACATAGCAACCAATAAGCCGTAGCCACTAGTACTGCTTTACGGGGAGCGTGGGAAAAACATCTCTGTCCAATCAGGTTGTTTGGCTAAAACTATGCCAAAAAGTGAGGTGTCCAGAGGATTACCTGAGAAGTTGTGGGCTCCACCTTGCGTTTCTTCTTCTGATTCTGCTTGTTGGTCCTGGGGTACACAACCAGCTGCTCGCTCCACCTGACAACAAACGCACAACAGCGTTACAACTTAGCCATGTATGCCGTTGCCTGACTTGTCACTTGACAAATACACTGCCAGAAGGACCAAACGTACCCATTGATAATCTCTTTATTCTCTCCTCTGATGTAGTACTCCTGATCAGGCGTGATGATGCACAGGGCATTCTTCTGGCCCGTCCTGGGCTCAGCGTCGATGACGTCTGTACACAGGTTCATGTTCACCGTACCCTGAGGCAGCGTGCTTGGCTGGCAGACAAACAACATATTTTACTTGTGGCCTGAATTATTAACCAAAGTTACTTTATCCTTTCAGAGAGGTGTCTGGTTTTGTTACCATGTCTGGTGTGTGTGGCGGCTGACATCATTTGGTGTCACATCATGTATAGCACAAAACTGAGGGTCTGAAGTGGAAAACATGACCAAGTAATGTGCACATTTCATTGCTTTGGCTCATCGGGTATCACAATAACTCTTTCAGCCTGGCACAGTGACTCTTCTCGGTTCTCGCCTCGGTCATTCCTTCCTCTTCTACCGCTCTGGCTCATGCGACAGCGCCAACTGGAAGGTCGTGCCGCTGTTAGTCAGGTTGCCATGGTAACAAGGGAACCCTTTTCAATGGCAGTGCCCACTGAGTGAATAGGTCGGATGACAGAAAATGGAGGGCTGGGCTGAAGCTGCTTTGTTGTGTATGTGAGTGTGTGTGGGACCAGAGTAGGTCTGCAGAGTAGTCAGATCTACTCACAGTAGGTCCGAATAGGCTGTACATCTGCATCAAGGGTACAATCCGGGAGAAGTACAGTACATTTCGTCCAATTCTTTTTTTGGGGGACCCCCCGCTTTTTTTTCTCCCCAATTGTACTTGGCCAATTACCCCATTCTTCCGAGCTGTCCCGGTCGCTGCCCCCCGTATGCTGATCCGGGGAGGGCCGCAGACTATCACATGCCTCCTCTGATAAGCTGCCAGCCGCTTCTCTTCACCTGACAGTGAGGAGTTTCACAAGGGGGACGTAGCGTGTGGGAGGATAACGCTATTCCCCCTCCCCCCCGAACAGGCGCCCCGACCGACCAGAGGAGGCGCAAGTGCAGCGACCAGGACACATAGCCACATCCAGCTTCCCACTCGCAGACACGGCCAACTGTGACTGTAGGGATGCCCGACCAAGCCGGAGGTAACACGGGGATTCAAATTGATGATCCCCGTGTTGGTAGGCAACGGAATAGACCGCTACGCTATCCAGACGCCCTCATCCAATTCTTTTGAGCAACTCTTCATTCGCGACGCTTACTATATGATATGAATAACCCCAATCATTCTTTTTCCCAGACAGATTTCCTCTGAGGCGCTATCTGTTTCAATAAAAAAAGACTTTCAGAAACACACATTTTTGGAGCTGAAATAAAATATGGACATAATTTTTGGCTGGCAGAACTACAAGTTCAATTAGCCATTGACAATATATAGGAGTAAACTTCAGCTATGTTTGCTTTGGGGGGGACTGGATAATGATCTCACTGTTATTTCTACCTGATAAGAAAATGTCCCATCAACATTGGAGCGCCGAATTCGCCTAAACTTCCTCTCAGACCTCTGTGCTTTCTCTGTCTGGTCTGAACGCTGAAGTGCCGTTATCAGGCTTTGCTTGGCTTTACTTGCTGCAGATGTAAAACAGGTGCCGTCTCACTCCCCAGTTCCTTTTAAGGCCATTCAACAAAGATCCAGCTTTATTAAGATCTGCCAGTAAACCCCCAGGGACTGCCAAATATGGCAATTACACTGGGTCACACTTAAAACTCAAAGGCTGCAGAAGGACTCAGTCGAAGGCTATGACTGTGCACACACGTGTGTGTTTGTGTGCTGAGGGGGAATTTCATCTTATTTATTGCAGGCGACAGGCACATGTACAGTCCTGCAACATATGTGCGGTGCAAAGCCAGCAGGGTAAATACAGGCTTTGGCGTGACGGTACGAGACGGGATTTCTGGTTTCTACCGTTTCGACCGTATATTGATACGGCTCGAGCCTTTCTGCTTCCCACCCTCAAAGCTCCGGTATGTTTGTGATAACCCAGACCCCTGGCTTTTATATAGTCGCCTAAGCTTCCTGTTTAAGCAGAATGTGCCTTGCTTGTTGGAACTTCAGGACTAGGGACGGATGCTGGAACTGTTACAGTAAGACTGAAAAAAAAAAAAACCAGATCTTTACTTAATCCAACAACTATTTGGCTTGCCGGCCGTGAACCTCCATGTGTTCTCACAGATAGCGCATGGACACCGCTGCAGATGTAGGGCCAGTTCTTTGTATTTGCTTGCCGCCACGATGAAGGTTGTATAAGTGCGGGCTGATCCTCATCCTGTGCAAAAAGGAGGCAAGCTAACTGTTGCTTAGAAACTGCCCTCTGCTACTGGCACCAAAACAAAGGAGAAGTATATGCCAAGACTGCCATTCAAAAGCAGATGAATTATAACGGGTCCGACTTCTACACACGAGATCAAATCCCATATCCTCCGATTGTGTCCCCCTTCCATGGGGCCGGCTATTTTTAGTCGCACAGCAGGATATTATTAAAACAACTTTCTCACAGGCTCTTCTTCGGAGTTCAGCTGCTCCGGGATCAAGACACAAGAGCCGGCAATGAAATGCAGCAGCAAAAAAAACCCCCTTAGATAGACAAACGGACAATATGGACCATGCTAGTAAATCAAGTAAACCGTTTTTATACTACTACTAAAAATTCAATGGGCCGTTAAAGGCGAAATGCCATGTTGAATATGGTCAAGCCATAACTCAACTACTGTAAACAATTCCCCCTATGCAGAAATGTGGGGTACTTTTTGTCCAACTGCAGCCCAAGCTGAACAGTAAACTAGCGAGACCTTCCCAAGTAGACTGTAAAAGCGGTGTGAAAAAACCCAACGGAGCCAGCTTTAGAATGAAGTGGAGCACACCCACTCTATAAATGATAAATCCTTCAGGAGGCTTTTACAGGCGAAGGCAGTGCCGGCAGAAGGCTGCCGCGGCGAGCTGTGGACTAGTGGCTGCTGTTTTATATGGGATTATATGCCCAGACACGCAGTGCCCGCCATCAAAACTCCTCTCCAAGCGCTTAACAGACAGGAACTGCCAGTCGAACTTTTCCTAGACCCCCCCCCACCCCACCCCACTTGGGCTGCCTGTTGCAATTGCTTGCAGTGGGCCATAAAGCAGCAGCACCGTGGTTTCAACACCTGGTGGACACTGAGGGGGGGGGTCGGGGGGGGGCAATGGTAAGGTTGTCAATTGGGATTTTACCTGACAAGATGTGGCGACTCAATAACGGGTCTGTTCTGTTTGCTGAATGTCGTCGAGGGGCAGGGGCAGTTTTGGAGCCTAGCAGAGGCAGTGGATGACCCCCCCCCCCAATTTGTTCTCACGGCCATTGACCTTTCAACCCGAGTACTCACTGGGTGGTCTTTCTCTCCCAATTTCTACCCATCTCAGCAAAAAGGATTTTCCATGACTGTTCATATTCCTTTCACTTTCCATCTGTCCATTCGTTTATCACTGTGCTGTGCAGTCAGAGTCAACCTCAGTCTAATTATGTACTTCACAGTAGGGCTGGGGCAATAATTCATTATGACCGTCTCTCAAAGGTATCATATCGAGATGAAATTTGAAAAATTTCATATGGTAATACAAAACTTTAATTATCTTGTCTAAATTAATGTTAACGAGAATCTATTACTGAAAATTTCTCACAAAATGAGGACAAAAACTTCAGCTGAAGATGGTATTTTTGCATATGTAAGCCGATATTGTGATATATCAATATCGTGAAAAATTCCATATGATCATCATGATAATATTTTCCATGTTGCCCAGCACTATTTAATGGCATCGAAAATTTTTCCTGCAGAATCAGTGTTGTTTTGATGCTCGGCCAAAAGGTTCCTTGTGGGTCTGACCTAAGCTCACATCCAGCAGGGATTAAGACTAAAACTGGCTCTTACTTGGTCATTCACATCACGCAGAAATAGAAAACCCTACTTGCAATTGTTTCATGAGGGGTGAGCGATATTCCCACCGCGGAGGAGGGCACCCCGGCTGAACGAATGTAAAAGGGAACGACATTTTGTGACGTGAAGGCAACCATTCTCAAACCGTCCGACCATTAAGATGCCTTGCAGCCCCAATCCCCCCCCCCCCCCAAAGCTTCTTCAGAAGTGGGTGCGTGCCGTGGCGGGCCGTGCGTTGGAATGTCTGGGTCTGGGGCATGACTGAAGTTTCCCCTGTGGTTTCGAAGGGGGCTAGCACACGCTCTTTTCTCTCACTCTTTGTGGTTCTGGGATTTTTAGAGAGCCTGCTGCAGTTCACCAAATATGGGCATGGGAGAGGAATGCTGCCGAAGACCTGGGAGCATCTCTGCCTCTCCTCATGGTTAAAATAGTTCCAACTGTAATAGGCTACGGCTTCACGTGTACACGTACAGCCTTGGCGTCGACCGGTAAAAAAACAAAAAAATTAAAAAAGCAAACAATGCCATTGCTTATGGCTACTAGTTTTTCCCACATGATCAAAATAGCCGTTCGCTGTGTGACCATAGGCTGCTCCTTCAACTCAACTATGAGACTCAAAACGCTGTCACACTTTTCTAGGTTGAGAAGATCTAGTCCCTCCACGAATGGGATCTGGTTAACTGGCTGTCTCTTCTTGTTGCCAACAGTTTGCCGTGTTTCATTCTGTATCTCTTGACATACTAGCTGGTCGCCTAAGTCACATCCTCTCTGCTGAGAAGAGCGGAGTTATTACTAACAATCACCTCAGGCATGATAAGTAGCCCAGTCCCAGACCATCTTGGCCCTTTCATGGAGACAGGCACAAATGAAATCACAGATTTAATATTGTGTTTAGAGACACAAGCCAACCAAATTACAGCCCTAGACCTAGATGATGCCAAAGCATTCCAGCCTAGTCAGACCAAAACGCCAACCAACAATGAAAGAGAAATCATTTCACAAAAAAGAAAAACCAAGGAAAAACCTATGTTATTAGAAAAACTAGACTGACCAAGTTTCAAAATGAAGAAGAAAGTCAAGTTTATTTCATCATTGTACAGGTTACAATGAATGTGTTCTCTGCATTTAACCCACCCTATTGTATAGGAGCAGTGGGCAGCTGCAGCACCCGGGGACCAACTCCAGTTCTTCTTTCGAATGCCTTGCTCAGGGGCACAGACTGGCGTATTAACCCTAACATGCCTGTCTTTTTGACGGTGGGAGGAAACCGGAGCACCCGGAGGAAACCCACGCAGACACGGGGAGAACATGCAAACTCCACACAGAAAGGACCTGGGATGGCCTGGGGTTCGAACCCAGGACCTCCTTGCTGTGAGGCAACAGTGCTAACCACTGGGCCACCATGTTGCCCAAAAGTAATTTACAATATGGCAAAAGCGGTACCTGTTCAGACTGATGTCAGCCCCCCCCCTTTTCTCCCCAATTGTACTTGGCCAATCACCCTATTTTCCGAGCTGGCCCAGTCGCTGCTCCACCCCCTCTGCCGATCCAGGGAAGGCTACAGACTACCACATGCCTCCTCCGATACATGTGGAGTTGCCAGCCACTTTTCACCTGACAGTGAGGAGTTTCACCAGGGGGACATCGTGCATAGGAATATCACACTATTCCCCCCAGTTCCCTTTCCTCCCCCGAACAGTCGCCCCTGACCAACCAGAGGAGGCACTAGTGCAGCGACCAGGACACATACCCACATCCGGCTTCCCACGTGCAGACACAGCCAATTGCGTCTGTAGGGACGCCCGACCAAGCTGGAGGTAACACAGGGATTCGAACCGGTGATCCCCGTGTTGGTAGACAACGGAATAGACCACCCTTCTACCTGGACGCCTTCTAGACTGATGTTAGTTTTTGATAAAACCTTCGGCATTGTGAAACATCTGGACAGTCCTCAACTAGCAGCTTGACCCAGAGTACAAGTACTAACTTGATAATGAAGAAAACTGGCCTCTCTAACACCGGTAATTTTCCCCACTGAAATGATACTTTGACTCATCGACTAGTCAACAAACAACAAATAAATGAATCATAATTTTGGCATTGAGTAGACATTCTAAATGAATTGTTTCATTATAACGGCAGCAGGGTTTTTGGGAAGCGTTTGGCAAGACATCAATCGTCTAAAGGCCATGGGTAGAAGCCAGCCAAAAAACAACAATTATTCAATCTGTTGAAGTGGCTTTGAGAAAAAATACTGAATCCCTGTGAACTCCAAGGACACCGGTGACCATTTCCATGGTGTACCTATGGAGAATCACAAAATATACAACAATCCTCTCGGATCATTATTAACAAAAACTAATACAGCGACATGCAATTATCCCATCTACTTGTTAAAGGAATAGTTCACAATTTTATGGGAGCCTATCACTATTTTGTACTCACTGCTCATGTAGCACATAGATGTTTCATTTTCATTCCTCCGTCCTTTTCTTCATACTAGACATGCATCTTTGTCTTGGCATCTACTGTGCAATGTAATTAATGGGGAACAAATCCACAATCCTCGTCCAGTGCAAGAAAACACTCCACGGTTCAGTCAAAGCTAACATGATGCTAAAGCGGTCCATAGTGAATTCGAGAGGTCATTTTACAAATTTACAGTTGTTTTTATTGCTGAATTCTCTCCAAGTGTTTACCTTGTTGTGCCATGGTGGAGTGACTCCGGCTGTTATTCGCATGTAGGCCAGGGAGTAACACCGAAGGAAACGACTGTAACCAACAATAAAAAAAAAAACAAAAAACTACTGTACATTTTTTTAAATAACCTTGCAGTATCTTTGGCTGTTTTTTTGCGCTGAACGAGGATTGTGAACTCCTCTTTCATCAACTGCTGTTTCATCAGCGGAGGATGATGAGATGGACCTGCATGTCCAGTATGAAGAAAAGGATGGACGACTCTGAAACCGAAACCCATATATGTACTACATGAGCGGCAGGTACAAAATATGGACAGGCTTCAAAAACTCCAAACTTAGGGCGTCCGGGTAGAGTAGTGGTCTATTCCGTTGCCTACTAACATGGGGATCGCCAGTTCGAATCCCCGTGTTACCTCCGGCTTGGTCAGGCGTCCCTATAGACACAATTGGCCATTTCTGCAGGTGGGAAGCCGGATGTGGGTATGTGCCCTGGTCGCTGCTCTAGCGCCTCCTCTGGTCAGTCGGGGCGTCTGATCGGGGGGGGGGGGAATACATCCCCCTGGTGAAACTCCTCACTGTCAGGTAAAAACAAGCAGCTGGTGACTCCACATGTATCGGAGGAGGCATGTAGTAGTCTGCAGCCCGCCGCGGCTCGGCAGAGGGGGTGGAGCAGCGACTGGGATGGCTCGGAACAGTGGGGTAATTGGATGGGTACAATTGGGGAGAAAAAGGGGGAACCCCCCCCCCCAAAAAAAAGCTCCAAACTTTTCCTTTAAGCTCCAGTTTTAATTGGGCTCCTTGGGGAGACAGTTGGGGAAGGAGAGGCAATCGGAGCAGCGAGAATGTAATCCAAAAGAGGAACAGCTCTAAAAGGGAAAGAAATGGGTGAGGCCTCAGCAAAGCTCTTCGCTCTATAGGAGGAGAGGGACATCCGGAAAAGACTGTATACATTACCCTAACCCAAAACAAAGTCTAACTGCCCTCTACTGCTTTCTAGATACTTTGGGTAAACAATGATTAACTCAACATGAGAAATGAGATTTGTGGTATCAGTTCATGTTGTCTGGGGGGGGGGGTCTATCCTGTGGGTCGCGAGCGCAAAGCAGCCATTTTCCTGACCCAGTTTTCCTGCCTTCCGGAGCGCTCTACCGAGCACATGAAAAGACCCGCGGACAATGAGGCCGACAGTCTTGGAAAAACTGTTACAATGAGAGGAAAACGTGGTTACACACCAGCACGGGTGTCACTGGAAACACATTACGCAGTGGAAACACACACAGAGACAAACAACACACGCACGTGTGCGCACCCACAGCATTTCCTCCCTTTGTCACCACTCCAGATCAATGACAACACATCGCCAACATTTTCTCATCCCCCCCCCCCCCATACACAAATGTGTAGGGACAGCCTCTCGTCTCCTTTTCATTCAATGTAACGTAGACCGCTAGGAACAGCTGGCGAGATGGAGGAGCTGGGCTCCCACGCTGTTGTCGCTATTATGTGGTGGGTTTTTTTTTTGTTGCCCCCCTTGTAATGCACATATGCCTTTCACTTACATGAAAATACCCGCACATGCAAACATCCAGTCCATGTACGGCAGTCTCTGGCAGGCTAGCCAGCTATAATGTGTGGGCCCCAGTGTTTACACACAAATACTCTAATCTCCAGCCTGATCAGCCGCTGTGGGCTTGGTCACCCGTGTCACATTCCCTTGGCGACACACCGCCAGCGCAAACACGGGCTTAAGCATGGGCACCGACTTCACAGCTTTGCTTTTCCTTTCACTGTTCCTCTAGACACTTTTCCTTCCACCTCGCCACGCTTATCTCCGCTGTGCCGCTCACCACCGTATGAACCGAGTGTGCGAAGTTTCCGGCGGCAAGGTTTCCGGAGAGGTGGCAACACGGGTGCAGAAGCCCCTACATTTCTGTCACCTCGAGATAAGCTTGCAGCACAGTCATCAACTTTCCCAGGTAGGCCCGATGGGCTGTAAATGACGCTTACCGCCTGTTTCCTGGAGAACAAGAGGAGTAATTTGCGAGCTAGCTCACTGCGGTTTTATAGAGAGCGGAGGGGCGACGCCACTTACCGACTCGTCCAGGGCAAAGCGCAGGCAGCCGTGTTCGTAGAGCACGAAGAATCGCCGTTGCCATTTCTATCGGAGGAGAGACGGGCGTTATCTGATTAACCAGGCTACCAATGAGAGTGTGTGGTCAGTAACTTACAACTCCTTCTCTCCAAGAGCAATAACCAGCAATAGAACATTGAATTATTTCCATGTTGGCGATGGCCACACGGAACAGACCAACACACATTTGAAGGTGAAAGTTCAAGCCTCCATTATCTCAAATGGGGGGCTGTAGTACTTAATGCAGCTTCTGTAACATACCACTACAGTGCATATCTATGGGGTGAAAGAAAACATGAGCGGATATACACACACCCATCCCCCCTGCTTCAAACACACACGGATATACACACACACACACACACACAAGCCTACGTGCATGCTCTTACTCGGGATCTCTGCATAGGATTGTCAAAATCAGTTCCCTCCGGGGCCAGGCACAGCCATCCACCATAAATAGGTTTAGCCTGTAAAAGAGTGAAGGGGAGAAAAAAAGAGCAATTTAGGCAATCATTAAAACTGGAAGAGAGAGAGAGAGTGTGTGCATTTGTGGGGGTGGGGTGACTGGAGGGAGAGAGAGAGAGAGAGAGAGATCTTTTGGGACCCAGATGTTGCCTCTCCTCTTGCAGGGCATTTTTGCAACCACACAAAACCAGTTAGCGAGCCACTCGGTGTAATCAGCTCTGTTTGATGACATGCTTGAGTGCGCTATCTTTTCCTGTTTCCTCGCCAGAGAGGAGACCAGAACGAGGCCTCCGTTGTGACAAGACACCCGCCGACTGTCTAGGAGCTGCAAACAAACAATGCCGACGTGCAGCTCCCCCCGAATCACCTTCCGGACTTGTTTAACCGCAAACGACAGGCACCCAGTGGAAACGAGAGAAGTTCAAAAGACATGGAAACATATAAACGCCGAGCATGTTCCCACAGGGGAGCGGGCTGGAGGGAGGGAGGGAGGGAGGGAGGGCGACGGGCCCGCTTCAAAATGACTGCTCTTCGCTTTCCACCGACACTGAGGACGTGCCTCTCCGCTTCAAATGTTAACCGTTAGCAAACAGCTCTCGAACCCCCACCCCCCACTACCACCTCCACCCAGGCCAAAACGAATGCCTCACCTGGAGTGGAGAAGCATCGGATTATCAGTCTGCTGCTCCAATATTGGCCCCCGCTGCTGCTCCGTGTCACTGCATGCCTGCCATAAATCTATATGTGCCTTGTTTGAACTTGTAGAGATGCGCAGATTGAAACGGATGACTTCGAGGCCTTTAAAAGACCTTTTTCTTTTTTTTCTTCCCAAGGACAGCCGGCCGTTACACCGATAAATCAAATCACTTTTGTTAATTCGGTGGCGGATGACAAATGAGTTTACCAATCTTTGACGCTCGCCTTGCACAGAGAGCGAGAGGGTTTCTGAAACAGGCGAGAGGGGGGCCAATCAAGAGGAGGGAGAAAGGCACGAAGCAAGAGCAGCTGTGCCTGTGGCGTGCAGCATAACCTACAGACACACACACACACACACACAAAGTGGTCCCACTTCCTCCCTTGGTAGTCTTTTTTGGTGACCCCCGCCACCCTTCCAACCTCCTCCTCCCGGACCACATCTCCAGTTGAAATCTCTCCCTAGCTTTCAACCTCAGGCTTCTCCCACAGGCAAGTGAGGTTAACTCTCCCATTTCCTCCAGAGTGCAGGCCAAGGGTCCCGGGGCTGAACCGCTCATCCCTGGGAGCCCGTATCCCCTCGCCCGTCTAAACAGTGACTTAGGGCAGGCATGCTCATTCCAGCACGGGGCACGCTTGTTGTTTGCCGGGGCTTATGCGTGGCAAAAACCAAACACAGCTGGGTGTGACACGAGATGGGACCCATGTGAAAGTCATTTCATTATCATAACAGGGATCCTAAAATGTGGCAGGCCTCCCACCGACACCGTAATGGAGCGTTCGGATTCGCTGTGTGGTGTCAAATCATTTCAGGATGGCGGTGACGATACCCTGCAGGCAGTCACTGTCTTTGAACATTTGGTACATGTTGATTCTGCAGGCTTTTTAAAGACAAACTTTTGACTTGACTCGGTGACCATGGCCTGTAACCTCACAGTGTGTGGGGGCTGAGCAGCAACCTCTGGGGAAACACTGATCCCACAAAGTCACTTTTGTTTCAGATTCCCAATCCCACACTTCCTTTAGCGAGCGCTTCACCCCTTCCCTCCCTGTGACTCCTGCTCCTCAACTCCCATCATATCCGTGCCCGTCTCACAGCTTTTCTCATTTTCTCGCACTTTCCCTCTCACACACACACACACACACGTCTGCATCCTCTATCATTCTCCTGCCTCCCACCACCTCTTCAGGCGAGTGTGATCACTTTTCTCTCCCCTCCAGTGTGTGTGTGGGGGACTGCCAAGTCCGCGGAAGATCTGGGCCCTCGGCTGGCAAATCATTCTTGCGACCGGCAGAAAAACTGTGACGAAGAATCGAAACACATTTGGACCTTGTAAGGAAATAAATCCCCCTTTTAAGAGTACACAGGCTAAAATAAAAGAATGTGCCCCTCCTCCAGTGGCGGCCCCTCCCCCCCCCCGGTCTACTTTCTATTCTGGCAGTGGCGAACAAAGAGATTGTTTATATTGGATACTGTCCTTCCGACATTCAGCTCCCTTCCCTTTGGATAACTCGTCCATGTGGGCTATCTATTTCAAAGTTGCATTCATAGTGCCAGATCTATCGGACAAATAGGGGGCGTCAAGGGAGGTGGAAAGTGGCACTTGTAACTCCGGCTCCCTTCAAATCCTAAATAACACATTTAGGGCTGAAATTCACTTGGGCTAATGAGCCATTCATGGTGCTCTAACAGCATTACACAGCTGCACTGGCCACTTCTTCTGACTACTTTATTGAGTTTGTCTCTGACTGTGAAGCTTGGCGGGATGAGGGGCCTCCGACAGTCTCTGTACAGGAATCAAATTTAACACAAATTCTAAACCCTATCTCTTGCGACTGTAACAAGGCTATGAACTTTAACACTGTTCATGTGGTATTATATAATATCTTGTGGCTAATTGATGCCTGGCGGTTAGGGCTAATTGGTTTTTGTAATGTCCAGTTGGAGTCCCTCAAAAGAAGATGCAAAAAAAACAAAAACAAAACTGCTCTTGCTACGCCAATCTCCTACCAGAACCATTACAGTCAACACTATTTGGATCACTGAAAGGCTGGATAGCATTTTCAAATGCTTTTGAGTGGGTGGGATATAGTGGAGTGTAGGGACCGATGCCATATCTTTCAAAGAGACAAGCACAGTAAGCCTTTCTGGTTCCATGGACGGATATCGTCATCGAGGCATTTAGAGACAGCGAGGGCTGGGTCACAGGGGGATTAGAGGAAGTGATGTAATCTTAAAACGCCTATCCTGACTCAGACGAGTTGCCACTGAAGGGTTAACCTGCAGTAAACTCCAAGATGTGTTACACACATGACAAAAGAAAGTAAGCATTTGTGCACATGTATGCTGCACGCACGCACACACACAAACACACGAAGGGGATGCTGACGTTGCCGTTTGGCACTTAAGCCATGTTCAAGGGCCCATCTGGACCTCATCGCCTGGGATCAATTACAGGATACAAGAGAGTCTATACTAATGATCTGTGTGTGTGTGTGTGTGTGTGAGTTTATGTGAAGGAGAGAGTCAAAGAAAACCTCTAATACAATCTTTTTAGTTTGATGGTGCTCCTATTCATCTCGGCTCACCTCATCTGCAGATAAAGGAATAGCTGAGGGTGGCAACAGAATGCTAACTATGGCAAAGATAATACAGCCATAGTTAATAGAGAGGCCAAATAATTCACTTTCATCATTTTAATCCTGTCACACGAGCAGATATATATATATATATATATATATATATATATATATATATATATATATATATTATCTGTGTGTGGGGGAGATGTGGAAGGAAGAGAGATGCCTGGCGTTTCGGCCAAAACAAACACACATTCTGTCCTCCTTTTCTTTGCATCTGGGCTTGTTGCAATCTCTTCTCTTGTCTTGGCAGAAGAACTTTAAGGACCCGAATTCACGACATAAGGGTTTTCCTTTTGGCAATCTGTATTAGCTACTAACCTCCCGGCTTTAATACCAAACCAACAATGAGGGCGTTTCATGGCTCTAAGGGGCAAAACATTTAATTAAGATAGGAAGAGGGGGGGAGGGAGAAGAAAGAAAAACTGATGAGCCACTATACTGTAGCAGCCATCCTAAAGTGTCGTGAGTTTGAATCCTAAGCAACAAATACCTAACCTGCATAAACAAACACCTACCTGACTAAAAGGCGTTTGGCAAGAATGGCAGACTGAAAACCTAGAAATAACGTGGTAGCTAAGTATCTCCCTTATATTTTGCATGCCGGTCTATTTGGGCTTCCACGGTTGTGGTCAGCAGTAACATGACAAACAGCCGCACATCTTGACCTACCTGGGTCAAATCTTGGTCCGTCAGAAGATGCAGCTCCCGTGGTTTGAAGCAGTTCTGACATTTACTCTTGTTAAAAATATTCGCCTGAAACTTCCTACAGGGGTTTTCTTTCGCAGTAGACATGGTATTTCGCCTTTCTACCAAAGTCCCGAATCTACTCTCGCTTTGTTGTTGAGAACTTTATCAGCAACGGGGGGCAAATCCTGTGGCTTTTCCGCTTGCGCGTCTACAATCCTTACTTCGGTAAGGGTCGGGGGATCCGATGCATCGTCCAGAAAAAGAAAGAAAACGGGATCAAACCAAGCGTGTTACACGCACACGGCTCAAACCGACCTCGATCTTTCGTGTGTTTAGCTGCACCCAATTCCCGTTTCCCAATAAGTGATAAGCTGCCATCAAGCCAGCCTCCTCATCACTCGCTCGAGCGACGAACGCCTCTCTCGTACATGGCCTGTTCCCACAAAGCGGAGTCGCCACGGAGAGAGGCGGCTAGCGGTCTGGCTAGCGTTAGCTCGCCAGCGGCTCTCCCGAGATCAATAACGCGACGGCGCAAGCCACGAAAACAACACTGTGCGCATCCAGGCGTCAGCCCCAGGCGGCGAGGCGACCGTGTCCGCTACGTGATAACAAACGCCCATCGGAAGCATAAACGCCGAAAAGAACAGGGCATGCGGGTCGGGGCGGCTAGCGAGGCAACTAGTCCAAGTAGCGGCGGCGGCAGCGGCGGCGGGCAGCCCGGGCGAAGTTTACACAACGCTCCTCTCCCGGCTAGCTAGGTTAGCGCCGTCTGCTAGCTCGCATGCTAGCTTGTGAAATCTCCCACAGACTGGCGTTTTTTTCCCCCCCCAACTCGAGTTTAAAAGAACCCCCCCCTCCCCAAAGAAATCCCCCCCCCCACAAAAAAACCTAAACCGTTGCGGTGTTCTCCCGGGTTGGAAACACTGCGTGCAGAGAAAGCATCTCTTGCCGGATCACTTGTGCCGAGGCGAGCCGAGACGGGGCTTGATCCCTAACTGGCTCGGTTAGCCGAGCCCGTGGGTTTATTTTCCTCCTGCGCTCGACCGAGCTCGCTCCCCGTGGACGGACCCCACCGCCGGGATCTCACGGGATCTCGCGGTAGCAGCTCGCGATCGCCGCCCGCGGACAAGACGCCGTAGTTAATTGGCCGTATTTCAATCAGGACGGTGCCCCCCCCCCCCAACCCACCCCCCTTTCGCCAAACGCGCAGGGGAACGCGAGAGTTCCGCTCGGCGGTCGCACGAAATGTCAAATGGCAGCGTCCTTACGCACGCTCGGTAACGCGTGCTGGCGAAACGGGATGAATGGATGTAGTGACCAGATAAGAAGCAGCAGGAGCAGCCTGTCACATTGCACGGATTAAAGTGATTTAGTGCAAATTGCAAGAGTGTGTTATATGAAAGAGCACAAGGGGTAATGAGCGAGTTGTCGCTGAGCGTGTCCTAACTACAGATAAGGAGGCTAAACATAACGCGAAGCAGTTATAAGAAAGGAAGATCCAACTTGTTATTTTCAACAGTTAAGAAAACCCATTGTCCGCCTGTCTGTGTTTCTCCCCGTCGTTTTCACTACCAAACATATGCAAGCCCATCTTTCTTGTTACTTCTGTTGTTACTTAAAATCTGGAAGGTCTAGGAACATAACACATAGCTATTGGAGCTATAAACCCATCTATCTATCTATCCATCCATCCATCCATCTATCCATCTATCCATCTATCTTGCTCCTTGTTTGTTGAGCACTCTCCCCACTGTTGAGGGGTTCATTTAAGAAGTTATATATATAGCTGTATAAACCCATTAAAGATAATATCAGAAACCAAATTCCAACTTGAAAACAGGCAAGGAGGTAGAATACACCGCTAGTGGGCCAGTTTTACACCAGACATTGACCTCGAATTCTGGCGGAGTTCTGACGTCTCATTCTTTTGACACAAAGTGGAACTGAAAAGCTGTTGTCTGTCCCGTCATGTTGGCAACAGCAGGACATGCCTCAGATACTATACACCACAACGCATGTGTTAATGGCTGACTCAAGCATGGACTATTATAAGCAGCGGGTTCCAGTTAGCAGCAGTTGGTCAGTCAGTCAGTCAGTTAGACAGACAGACAGACAGACAGACAGACAGACAGAGGAGAGCTATGTGAATGGACAAGGGGCACAGAGACAGAGAAGGGCTAATACGCTGTTACCTAACTAAACCCGGAAAACAACAACCAATCCCTGTGAAGGATTAGCTCGTCCCCCATGCTGTAAGTTAACCAAGAATAACATAGATTAAAGGCGCTAAGTGTATAATGTTGTGTGACTGCTATAGCTGTGTGCTCTCACCGACTCAAGAGGTCCATTTACATGCCCGCCCCAACATGGGGCCGTGTTTGGAGGAGGGTCTCCAAGCGTAATATGTAATGTGCATGGCCAGAAAACATACTTTGATATCGATTGTAGGTTAGATTCATGTTTTTTTTTTTGACTCGAGGCAACGGCATGGAAGGTCATACGATGCGTGTAAATGTGAACCTCCCTGGCTGCTCCCCTTGGAGTATCCAATGACAACATGCTGGAGGTGACGTAGTTCCAGGCAATCTGCAGCATGTTCAGGGCAGAATATATTTAGAAGTCTTCCTCAGACACACTCTACATGGAAAGCACTTCAGCAGGGCCGCTAACCATAAATGCTCTCCTCAGGGGGCCCTGCACACATGCACATTTTGAGGGGGGAAAATGTTATTTGTTGCCCTTATGCGAAAGCACACACGCCTGGAATGACTTTTGCAGAAGAAGGCAGATAACTATAGAGCCAATGTATTGTATCCTCCAGTCTCTGGATATATATCTAAGACTCAAACCACTTTGTGCTCGGGGTTGGTTTGTACTTGGGTAAACACATCTATCTCTAGGAAGAGTGTAGTATCTACTCTGGTTAAAAAAAAAACTGGATGGTTCAGTAGGTTAAAACGTGACCTACATTTTGCTCTGATGTCACCCTTCCTTCCTTCCTTCCTTATGTGGACAGCAAGGACCAAATGCTTAGTGTTTTGTCGGACACACGACACATCTATTCTGGATATCCGTTAAATGCAAGATCAAGCGCATGCAGACTTGATTGTATTTGACAGATCCCACTGCTGCATTTTACACATTTTATATGACGCAGAGGAACTGCCCTCAGCGACACCCTATCGGTTCACGCTATTAATGAGCCGAGCCCCAGCACAGCGAAAACGGGGGTCTTCTATATGTCAAACCAGATGCTCGGCATGTTCCCTCCCTCCCCCCCCAGGGATCATGTCTGTCCCCTCTGTGATGGTGCTGCCCCTGCTGATTGTCATGGCAGCAGGGCTCTACTACATCTACAATGAGATCATCCAATTCATGTCCAAATCCTTGGTGCGAAACAAAGTGGTCGTCATCACAGATGCCGTGTCAGGAGTGGGGAGCGGTAAATAATCTTTCTTTTTTTCCCCCCTATTTTTACGGAAATGTGCACACACTTCCCTTAATTATGCAACGGGTTCAACAGTTGGGTTATCACGAGGGTGATTCAGATCTCCTGTGGCCTCTTCCCCTGAGCTCCCTTTTTTGTTTTTTGTTTCCCCCCCCCCATGCTCCAGAGTTGGCTCATATCTTCCACAAGGGAGGTGCCAGGCTGATCCTGTGCGGGACTAGCTGGGATAAACTGGAGTCTCTGTACGACTCCCTGACAAGTGACGCCGATCCAAAAGAGGTGAGGAAATAAAATACATCAAAGATGCACATACCGGCAGCGGGTCGTACGTCTGACGCAAACGTGGCCACGTCTAGACAATCCCCCGCACATCAATCAGCGAGAATTCACGGTACAATCAGGTCACAATGGGCTGGTTTGCAGGCCCGCCATGTTGACGGTTTTGGATTTTCGAAGTTGAATAACTGTGGAAAAATTAAAAAAAGAAAATATATATACACACCTGCCGCTCTCCGAATGCTCCTAAAATTGCATACATTTGCATTAAAATTAGTTTTAGATCAACTGTGCAAAAAAAAGGTCACGGTAAGATCTACCTAAAACGACTGTGGGCGGTCAAAATGGCGGCGCGTTATTTGTACGTCATCGCGCGCGTCACGTCACTATTTATGACGCGTGTTGGTCGCGTCATTTCCTTCGCGAGGGTCATCGCTCTGCCCTAGGAACACGCTAGTGTCCTCCAGTGCAGAGTAATGGTCTAAACTGGATTTTCTTTTTTATAATTGCCAACATGTCTGGGTACAGACGCCATTACAGACGCGTCATGACTACCACCGACGCGTTGCAGTATTTACAGGTGTTGGACAGCGGCCATTTTAAATTGTTTGAAAAATAGTATTAAAGTTATTGAAATGTTAATTTTGGTGTCAGTTAGTTTCATAGCGGACATACTAATACATGCAATGCATGAATATCTCAATTGGGTGTTTATCTTGACAGAACATGGAGTTTAAAAACCGTGGGCGGTCATTTTGACGGCCCATGGTCGTTCTAGTTTTTAAATCCCGGTCGTTGTTTGGGACTGTTTCAGTGGTTATTTTTCAGTTCTTTTTTTTTTACATTTCACGTTTTATAGGCCCTGTTACGTTAGTTAGATTAGCAACATGTGTTTTCCGTTTTGTTTTTCAGGTAATATTTTCACTTTTTTCAATTTTGCTATTCAAGCTCGACCATGTCTCTCTGAAGTTTAAATAGTTTAAAAATAGTATTATAGTTGTTAAAATGTTTATTTTGGTGTAAGTCGTTTCCTAACAGACACATATGCAATGCATTAATATCGCAATTGGGTATTTATCTTGACAGAATATAGAACTTAAAACCCGGCCGTCATTTTGACCGCCCATGGTCGTTTTAGGTAGGAGTGAATGTTAAATCACCCCACCCTGCAGTGAAAAACAGATCTTGCACTTTGGCTGCAACAGATATGAGAAAACAGACCCCACTATTATCTTACAGTCATTGATTTGACGAGAGTACTGTATAACCCAGTGGCCCTCTTGTCCAAGGTGTCTCACAGAGCAGGGTTCTTATGATATAGCACATATATTGTGCATTTCCTTCGGATCCATTAGTAGAAAAAAGGTCCTTTTAGATTGCAGGTATGGATCAGTGCATGACGCAGTGATCCCGCAGCAGGTTTTTGGAAAGGCAGAATTGCTCAGTTCAGTGCTTTTATCATTATCTTCTGGTATATATATATTCCGTTTCACAGATCGCTGCTTCCTCCCCACGCACAATGGCAGGATATCCCCTCTGACAGTACGCTGTCCTCCGAGTATCTTCTATACAAAGGCCAGACCAGATGTGTATGGGAAACAAATCACATGCAACCAAAATATACCCAAAGATAACAATGTTATCCAGCGAGAAAACACATGAGCTCACAACCTTTGCTTATGCTTCAGCAGGTCGTTTAATAATTGTGCAAATTCATTTGATTATGTGACCTTTGCATAGCATATATTTTGACATATAGCCTCAATATACAGACGGATGACAAATGAAAGGAAAAATCTGGATGCTTGACCCCTACAGTGAGGGGGTCCGGGGGGCGCTGTTGTGCTGTGGGGGGCATTTTCCTGGCATGGTTTGGGG
This sequence comes from Lampris incognitus, assembly GCF_029633865.1. Lineage (NCBI taxonomy): Eukaryota > Metazoa > Chordata > Actinopteri > Lampriformes > Lampridae > Lampris > Lampris incognitus. The sequence continues at coordinate 31,276,432 of NC_079227.1, read as the reverse complement.
TCCATTTGTCCCCTTAGAGGGAAGTGTCTCTGCAAATCAATACAAAGTTATTCTGAGTGATCACCTTTATCCTATGATGAGTCATCTCTATCCTGATGGGAGTGGTCTCTTCCAGGATGCCAACGCCCCCATCCACAGGGCATGGGGAGGGGGGGGTCACTGAATGGTTTGATGAGGATGTAAATGATGTAAATCATATGCTATGGCCTTCACAGTCACCAGATCTCAAACCCAGTTGAACTCCTACGGGAGCTTTTGGTCCGACGTGTCAGACAGCGCTCTCCACCGCCATTATCAAAACACCAGATGGGGGGATATCTTTTGGGAGAATGGCGTCCATCCCTCCAGTAGAGCTCAGAGACATGTAGAATCTGTGACAAGGAGCACTGAAGCTGTTCTGCAGGCTCCTTAAGACCCTTTATGTTGGTTTTCCCTTTCATTTGTCACCCGTCTGCGTGTATGTGTGTGTAATCCAGTGAGTCAAATAAATTCTTTATGAGACCGTACAAGCCTGTTTCATGCTGTAAGAAATCCTCAGCTGTCAATCTGACAATCACATTGACAGCTGATGGTTGCTTATGGCATGAGACGGTACAGGCTTGTACTGTCTCACAAAGAATTTACTTGACTCACTGGATTATTTTGCTTCTTATTTGTGGAGCAATTTCCCTACCATCGAGTGTTTCTTTTAACAGTTTTATATATACGTATAAAATCAGTTGTCCTTCACGGTGTCTGTACTGGATAAGTTGCCATGATCCTGGGTGCCCATCTTTGCCCAGACGTTTGCCCCCAAGCTGGTGATCCTGGACTTCAGTGACATGGGCAGCATGCCGGAGGTGGTGGCGGAGGTGGAGGAGTGCTACGGCTGTGTGGACGTGCTGATCTGCAACAGCAGCATGAAGCTGAAGGCCCCGGTGCAGAGTGTCTCCCTGGAGATGGACAGGAACATCATGGACATTAACTACTTTGGCCCTAGCAGTCTGGCCAAAGGTAGAGCGTCCTGTGAGAACCCACCCCGAATTATCACCAGGGGTTACTGTGTGTTATCGTTCACCCTCATATCAAGTCACAACCCTGAAACATTGCATGCAAAAGATTTTGATTTATTTGTCTGTCGCCGGTGGTGTAACTGGTTGCTGTGGAGTAGGATTTTGCTGGAAACAATATTTACCCAGCTTGGTGTTCTACGTATCCGGCTCAGCGGACAAACGTAGAAGAAGAAGGCAGGTAGTGGGGCAGTTTGATTAAGTTAAGTTGCTGTGGGCTGCAGCAAGATAAGATAAGGCAGAGCGATAGATACCCTGCTTTAAACCCGATCGATTGTTTAACTAGTTGTTGATAACCCCCATTGATCGTGACAGGAGTGCTGCCAACAATGATTTCCAGAAGGTCTGGACACATCGTGCTGGTCAGCAGCATCCAGGGCAGACTGGCCGTCCCCTTCAGGAGCTCCTGTGAGTTTAATGTTTCAGTAATTCAATAATTCCCCCATGCTGTCTCCAGCTACAGACAACCGTCTCTCGGGCGGGATATTGAGTTGTTGGTCTCAGTTTCTGCCTATACCCCTGCACTTCCCCGTAACTATGCTAACAAATTGCTGGAATTTCAAACATCGCCCATCATGTTCTCACAGTGTGGCGGAACAGGCGCGGAGAATTCCCGCGGGGAGAACGAGAACGATTAGGGCACATTACCCCCCCCCCCTACTACCCCCCCTACTACCCCCCCAAGACATGTGTAGGATGAAAATTATTTATCATGTACGTGTGTCTGTGCGTGTGTGTGTGAGTGTGCACGTGCGTGTTTCTGTGCGTGTGTGTGTGCGTGCGTGCGTGTGTGTGTGTGTGCGCGCGCGCGCCCTTGTTAGATGCGGCATCCAAGCACGCGGCCCAGGCTTTCTTCGACTGCCTGCGGGCCGAGGTGGAGGAATATGGAGTACATGTCAGCACCATCAGTCATACCTTCATCAACGCCTCCACCCCTCCACCCTCTGACAAACCTGCGCCCAAACCAAACCGCTTGGCTGCCTGTGAGTATACGTACGGCACAGCAAGTGCCGAGTGTGTGATGGCGTATGGGAGATCGCTACCAGGGACCCGATGTATGTTGATCAAACGCAAATCTAGACCCGTCTCTTCCTCTTCCTCTTCCTCTTCCTCTGTCACAGATATCGCCAGGCAGCTGACCCACGGTGTGTGCCCGTCGGTCCTGGCCAATGAAATTGTCCGAATGGTGAACAGGAAGAGGAAAGAGGTCCTGCTGGCCCACCCCATCCCCAGAGCGGCTCTCTACCTCCGCTCCCTCTTCCCCTCCTTCCTTTTCGCCGTGGTGGCTGCCGGAGTGAAGGACTCGGCCTTGGCTGAGCAGATGCAGTGATAGAGAGGCAAAGAAGGGGCGCGAGGAAGTACCAGAGCCCAGCTGGAAACTTACGCAAGGAAATGTTAAGTGGACACGTTCCGCGGAGAGGCATCTGCAGCGTGTTATGATGATTATAAGTCTGGCTAATTAATGCTTTCACAAATTGCGGGAGAATATCTGATCAGTGCTAGGTGGGTTCGGCCCTGTGACCGTGCCGCCAGTCTGGCTCAAAAAGCGAGCCGGTCCAACACCAGCACATCTACTCTGAATATAGCAGATTTCGAACTTGTGTCACCGTGTCTTAGATCAGCCAGAATGTCAAAAAAAAAAAACTGGATGATTTTTGTGTTCATGTACAGCCGATTGACGGTTGACCGTAAACGCGTCGTTCTGCTTTTTTTGTTTGCCAAGCAAAGATAAATGGAGCAAAACTAAAATGATTTGTTTGCCGCCTCCCTGACTGCACAAATACACACACACGGACTGTGCGAATCACGAATAACCCCGTTCCCTTTATAAATCCCCATGTCACTTAGCCTGCTCTTATTGAATTAGTCTCATGTTGTGATCTTGTGATGTTGTTATCCTCATGACCGCTTTGCTCGTTGCCCGCAGTTCCTCGGCGGTCCGCCAGGTGGCAGCAGGACGCCACTTTTAGCAGAACGAGGCCGTTGTGCCAAAAGGATTACGCTTTTCAACCCTTTATCCTTTCAGGGTAAACGTATTTACCCTATCAGATTATTAGCCCCCCTAATGAGCTCGCTGCGAAAGGGGTGAAAAACAAACACCATCTGCTGAAGTTTAATCAATATCCTTGCACTTTTTGACGCACTTACTGTCTCATCGTGAAGGCTTAGCTCCTGATGGGGCTTAATGCTGTGAAATGGATATATTGGGCAATGCATAATGGAATAAAACTATACCACTGTTGAAAAAGTATTATCCAGGAATGATAGCTTGAAATGAAATATTTAAATAGTGAAAGAGACTTTTTTTTTTGGGTCTCGGCACTAACACGGTATCACAGGAAATATGGCATGTCTGGAGGGATATTCAGTTCACTGCGCCGCAGACATTTTCATCGTTAGTTTCAGTTTCAGTCAGTGGTGTAGTGGAGGGTACACACAGGTATGTAGACCCCTTCTTCTGTCAGTTTACAGCATAACCAGCTATCAGCCAAAACGCCACTGAAATATGGCGGCACGGTGGCCCAGTGGTTAGCGCTGTCGCCTCACAGCAAGAAGGTCCTGGGTTCGAACCCCGGGGTTGTCCAAACTTGGGGGGGGGGGGGTTATCCTCTGTGTGGAGTTTGCATGTCCTCCCCGTGTCTGTGGTGGGTTTTTCTCCGGGTGCTCCGGTTTCCCCCACCATCAAAAAGACATGCATGTTAGGGTTAACACTCCTGTCTGTGCCCCTGAGCAAGGCAGTGGAAAGAAGAACTGGAGTTGGTCCCCGGGTGCCGCAGCTGCCCACTGCCCCTAGCTACACAGCTAGGATGGGTTAATAACGGGGATTAATGAAGTATATCAAAATTGAAAGTGTGCCCACTTTCTCCTTGGTTGACCTACCCGTCCAGGTCGCGGTAGGTCTTCCTCCTCAGCCACCACCTCACCGCTGGGTTTGGTCCACTGCGCTGCTTTGCAGATGGGAGATGCTGTGTTGTGGATTATCCCGAGAGGATGAGGTTGGTGGAGTCGGTCTGCATCCGTGTATTGTGTGCACGCTGCTCACTGTATACACACTATGACTACGTCATGTAGCCAATGACGTGTTTGTGAGGCCAAACACAAATCCACCAAAACATCAAGGAACTCACGCGGACACAGAGACTGACGCGGACACAGACGGTCTGTCTGAACCGTGTGTGCGCGTGTGTGCGTGTGCGTGCGTGAGTATACCAGGTTTTTCTATCCTCATGAGGACCAAATGTCCCCATTTGGACAGAAAAACCTGAAACCACCTACCTTGTGGGGACATTGTATGGGTCCGCATAAGAAAGTGTGTGTGTGTCTGGATGAGTGAGCAGAAGGGAGGAGGTGGGGTGGGGGTGGGGGTGGGGACGGAGAAAGAAAAGAGGGGAAAGATTGAGACAAGCAGAGGGAAAGACACGAGACAAAACGTGGCGTCAGAGAGGACGGGGAGAAGGGGCGGCGGTCTGAAGTCCAGCTGGCGTGCGTGGATCTGTGTCCTCCAGGTCAGTTCTCCCCTGGGGAATTCCGGGTCTTTTGTCTCCCGGACCGCTGGACAGGAAACTGCATCTCATACTAACTCCCATGAATAAAATGCAGCCCGCTGACATTTCCACGTGGTAAAGCGCGAGGACTCCCCTCTTTCTCCGCGAGCACTCAGCTGGACCCTCCAAATTGGCGTTCTGATCCGGCACATTTGCATATCACGCACACAAAGCTCGTGAAGCCATGTCTGTTCCATGGTCTGTGATCGAGGCTAGACTACAGTACTAATAACTGCCCCCCCTCCCCCCCACCGGGTTCTCCGGGGACACGGACGCTTCACGTTTTGCCAGCTGAGAATTTTCCAGACGTAGTGCACGTCACGTGCTTAGAGGTACAGCAACCTGAAGTATATATCAGCCAGCAGTATGTCTTGACCCCCCCTCCCCAGCCTAACCCCCCCCCCAGCCTTAACGGGCTCTCTCACTCATCTGCCACAAGCAATATGTTGCTACCACCACAACACACGTGTGAGATAATTGCCTTAAGGCAATTTTCCAAGTGACACATTTTTAATGCCGGGCATGAGTTATACACGAGCCTCACCTCGCAGGGACATCTCCCTCCCTCCCAGAAATGGGCTTTTCATGAGGGGGGCGATCACCCTTATCAATATTTAAAGCCCGACTTATTGACACTAACCTGAGTTATGGAGGTTACCACGAGGCCATGGTAATGATTCCCTTGGCTTTCCACACACACACACACACACACGCACGCACGCACGCACGCACGCACACACACACACACGCACACACACCACCGGAGGGGCTTGCTCTCAGCCTAAAATATTGAATCATGGCGGATGAGTGTAACTTGGAACGTGTGTGAGACGGTCATTTATTTGTCCATCTGTAACTTGATATATGTTGCTCCGTAGCCCAGCTACAAGACACCCAGACACATAGAACCCATATAGGTGAAAGGTTTTCATAGAATAAGCTTAAAAAAGAAGGTTGGGGCGTCCGGGTGGCGTGGCGGTCTATTCTGTTGTCTACCAACACGGGGATCGCCGGTTCGAATCCCCGTGTTACCTCCGGCTTGGTCGGGCTTCCCCACAGACACAATTGGCCGTGTCTGCGGGTGGGAAGCCGGAAGTGGGTATGTGCCCTGGTCGCCGCACTAGCGCCTCCTCTGGTCTAACCACTGCGCCACCGTGCCGCCCTACTGTTCGTGGGGGAGCTGGGGGGGGGGGTAGCGTGATCCTCCCACGCGCTACGTCCCCCTGGTGAAACTCCTCACTGTCAGGTGAAAAGAAGCGGCTGGTGACTCCACATTTATCGGAGGAGGCATGCGACCCTCCCCGGATCGGCAGAAGGGGTGGAGCAGCGACCGGGACGGCTCGGAAGAGTGGGGTAATTGGCCACGTACAATTGAATTGGGGGAATCCAAAAAAAAAAGAAGAACAAGGTTTGAACCATAGCAATAGAATGAGAGTAGAACAGACATTGAATTGTTCGCCGTGGTCGTTTGAGTAGCTCAAAACAAAATGGCGACTGTAGCGAGTTGTTATGGTGATAACACATGTCAACGGAGCCGTAAATGTTCGCACTAATCCACTGTTCGTTTGGTCGTTACTTCAAAAACATCCATCCATTATCCGAACCGCTTAGCCTGCTGTCAGGGTTGCAGGAGCCTACCCCAGCAGTCATTGGGCGGCAGGCGGAGAGACACCCTGGACAGGCCGCCAGACCATCAACCGCACACCTAGGGACCATTTAGTATGGCTGATTCACCTGACCTACATGTCTTTGGACTGTGGGAGGAAACCGGAGCCCCCGGAGGAAACCCACGCAGACACGGGGAGAACATGCAAACTCCACACAGAGGACGACCCCCAAGGTTGGACTACCCTGGGGCTCGAACCCAGGACCTTCTTGCTGTGAGGTGACCGCGCTAACCACTGCGCCACCGTGCCGCCCTACTGCAAAACCGATTGAAGAAAAACAGAGTTCACAACTTGCTGCAAGTCGGTTTATACGGAAGTTCATTATTAACGGCGGTCACTCAAAGTGAGTAGGACTGTCCTCTCCATTGGGTTGTCTACTTGTGGGTCTTCAGATGGCTGTAGAGGCCGATCTTTGACCCACACACTTTGGTGCAGTGTGGACAGGGGAAAGTGGTGGTGGTTGAGCCTTTTTCTCTCTGTCCTTATGGTGCTGTCACGTTTCCTCTGCGGCACAGTGGAGTTCTGTTTCATGGCGTGCAGCTCCTTCCTGCACGGATTTCTTCCAGGAGCGCCTATCCAGTGCAATGTGTTCCCAGTTACTCGATGTGATTTGGAATTTCTTTCAGACTGGTCTTGATATTGTCCTTGAAACGTTTCTTTTGCCCGCCAGGAGCTCGCCGACCTTCCTTCAGCTGGGAGTACAGGATCTGTTCGGGGAGACGTGTGTTAGACATGTGGATGACATGGCCTGTCCATCGGAGTTGGTGCTCCATTATTGTGGTGGTGATGCTAGCCATGTTGGCTTCTTGCTGAACTGACCCTCGGGATCTTTCGTAAGGATCTTTGGTGGTATTGTTCTGGGGCTCTCCTGTGCCTGCTGTAGGTGGTCCATGACTCTGCTCTATACAGCAGGGTAGGGACAACAACAGCGCTGTAGACCAGGATTTTCATTTGGTCCTCTAGGTCTCGGTTTTCAAAGACTCTTTCCCTGAGTCTGGTGTAAGTGCCACTGGCACAACTCAGGCGACGGTTGACCTCAGAGTAAATGTCAGCTTTTGAGGAGAGGAGGCTGCTGAGGTAGGGGAAGTGATCAATGTTTTCAAGAATTTTGTTTTCTCTTTTATGGTGGGCTGGGTAGATGGCTGGTTGGGGGGAGGTTGATATAGGATCTGGGTCTTCTTGATGTTTGATGTGAGACCCAGAGCTCTGTATGCCTTAGTAAAGGCATTCAGAATGTCCTGGAGGTCTTCTACGGAGTGTGCTGCGATGGCATTGTTGTCTGCATACTGAAGCTCTATGATGGTAGTGTTGCAGACTTACTTCTTGGCCTTGAACCTATTAAGGTTGAAGAGCCTGCCATCACTTCTGTATAGGATTGGGATCCCTGTGGGAGCTTTTCGCCAATGAGGTGGCAGCAATAAAGATGACAAGCAGGGCGGGTGTGATGATGCGTCCCTGTTTGACCCCTGTTTCCACAGTGAAGGGCTCTGAGTCAGAGCTGCTGTTGCTGGGCACTGTGACTAACATGCCATCATGTAGAAGCCTCAATATTCTGATGTATTTGTCGGGGCAGCGATATCTTGATAGTATGCTTCACAGAGCCTGGCGGTCTACTGAGTCAAAGGCCTTTGTCAGGTCTATGAAGGCCACAAAGGCTGCTGTTGTTCACAGCATTTTTCCTGGAATTGGTGTTCTGTAAATATAATGTCCGCTGTATCTCTGGATGGGCAGAAGCCAAACTGAGTTTCTGGGAATACTTCCTCAGCCAGGGGTAGCAGTCCATTTGTGAGGACACGAGCGAGGACTTTGCCTGTTGTTGACAGGAGTGAGACGCCCCTGTTGTTTCCACATTCTGCTTTGTTCCCTTTCTTGAATATGGCCACTATTAGAGCATCCCTGAGCTCTGAGAGAAGTTCTTCTTTTTCCCAGACCTTGAGGAGGAGGAGGGCGTGGATGTGGTACAGGAGCTCTAGTCCACCTTCCTTTAAGATCTCAGCTGGGATCCGACCTGGACCGGCAGCCTTGTTGTTCTTAAGGCTCCTGGTGGCATCTTGAACCTCTGTCATGGTGGGACATTCCCCCACGTCTTCTCTGATGGGACTCTGGGGAATGTGGCTTGCTACAATGGTCACAGTTCTTTGCAATGGCAGCGGTTCAAATAGAAATGGGCACCACGCTGACCATCCTGCTGTGTTGATTTGAATAAGAAAGTCTGTTCTACTTACTCAGTTTCTATGGTTTGAACACGTACAGTACACTCTTTAATTTCAATTTTGATCATGGCGTTTTCAGTGCAGTAAGGAAAAGCCATGTGAAAACTCAAATGCACAGGCAAATAGTGTAGTGTCGATGATCCGATGGCAATCCAACGCAAGGCTAGACGTTTTATTATTAAAGATGTTCGACTGCAAATCCCAGTATGCCGGCTGTACTCTTTTCCTTCCTATGTTTCTGTTGTTTTTAATAGCTATTCAAGTTTTACTTCCATCATTGTGTTGCAGCAATTTCGCGCCTTTCGGCATAATACTTCCTAGATAGTATTCCCCCCCCCCCCCCCAGTGCTTACTCATTCAGTCGAGACACTGAATGAAATGAAATTCAAATGGGATGATAGAGAAAACGTTGTCAACAATCGGGCTATTTTCAAACTGAGCGTACTTCAAAACCCCCCTTTGATAAGCACGTATTGCAAAACTGTAGAGTCATTTTGACAGATCCAGGCTGTCTGCCCAAGCGCACCCCACAGGATTTAAACTATTCTTTCAGGGAATAATCTTGGTATCACATGTCTCCCTGAGAGGGAATTTTTAGTCATGCAAGTATTCCTAATCCCTCATCTTTGTTTGGTTTGAAGATTACATATCTAATCTCGAGGGGAAAGTTTGCCTTAATCTCTTATAAATCCCAACGCAAACTGGCTTCTCATATCCCTTCTCTTCAGAGTGGTTTCTCACCGACACGCGGAGTGACACTTGCATAGCCAGTTGCAAAGATTCGAGACTTTTAATATTGGGTTAAGATAATCCTTCAATTTTCTTGCTTTCTTTGCACTGGAAAGCGTGACAGTGTTTCCCGGGCCCCTCGAACACACTACTGGGAGCACAGCTATAATAACTGTGTTGCAAGGTGCGTCGAAGACAGATTCAAATCGGTGCAAACTTCAGGGGATAAGCGTCACATTTGGCTCGGCTAACCTGTTTTACATACAAATGAAGCGGCAGTCGTGAGAGGAAGAAACCAGGGATCAACTTCAGCCCGTTTCCTAGCGAGTGCAGAGCTGAGTGTTTCTTCTTTGAGGTTCTTTTCTTGGATTTTTACCCCTTTTCTCTCCCCAGTTGTATCCGGCCAATTACCCCACTCTTCCGAGCCGTCCCGGTCGCTGCTCCACCCCCCTCTGCCGATCCGGGGATGGCTGCAGACTACCTACCACATGCCTCCTCCGATACATGCGGAGTCGCCAGCCGCTTCTTTTCACCTGACAGCGAGGAGTTTCGCCAGGAGGATGTAGCGCGTGGGAGGATCACGCTACCCCCCCCCCGAAATGGCGCCCCGACCGACCAGAGGAGGCGCTAATGCAGCGACCAGGACACATACACACATCCAGTTTCCCAAGTCAAATCAAGTCTATTTTATTTGGATAGCTCAGTATCACAAATTACAAATCTGCCTCAAGGGGCTTTACACCAGCACAACATCCTGTCCTTAGACCCTCACATCGGATAAGGAACAACTCCCTAAAAAAGATAAACAAAATAAAGATAGGGCTTTTTAATGTGAAAAATAAAACGAGAATAAGCCCCCCTGAGTGGACCCTTCCGCTCGGATGCTCCTGCAGGTGAGTCGGAGTTTTACGAGTTCGGTTCAGTGTTCTCGTGTGTGTGATGTGTGTGTTGACTACCACTACCCGAGTAGAGCTTATAGTGTGTACGTGGTCTTATCTGGTGTCTGAGTGAATGAAGGAGCTAGTCAGACATCTTCTGTGGACAGATCAGGCCGCACCGCTTCCGCGACCATCCACAGTCTCACTGGGCTGGACTCGCCATCACTGATCCAGATCCTATCTGGTAGTTCAAGAACCAGTCGGGGGTCCCCGCAGACACGGCCAATTGTGTCTGTAGGGACGCCCGACCGAGCCGGAGGCAACACGGGGATTCGAACCGGCGATGCTTGTGTCGGTAGGCAACGGAATAGACCGCCACGCCACCCGGACGCCCTTGGAGTTTCATTTTGTCCGTTTCTCATCATCCCTCAGTGGCTCGAGACTCTAAACAGTGGCAATAAATCTGTCAGGACGGTCAGTGTGACATTGTGTCGGCATGTCAGAACTCCTATTGATCTCAGTGTGTCTAATTGGAGACGTTAATAAAGTTCGAGCCTCTCCATTGATTGTCTGCTCATTATCAGTCAATGCATTGGGTGGACGCTCAATGTCACTGTGATGGGTTTTTCACTCCCCTTGTAAATAATACCTTTTTTTGTTTCTCTTGCGGTAGAATACTCGGGCTTGCATGCCCCGTTATCTATTTCCTGTCACCATAAAAGGACACAGAGAAAATGAAGTGGCATTAAGCAGGCGGAGTTGAGACGTTATGCCGGCTGCAAAGTGCTGATGCTGCAGACGCTGTTCTACTACATTTATTCGCCACGGGGGGGGGGGGGGGGAAACTTGCTGCTCACTTCACAGAAGTGGCAGGCAAACACTGAGGCAACGACTTCAAATGGGAATAAAAATGCTCAAACGAGGGGTAGTAAACCGAGGGCGGACTGAAATGCAGGCTGACGCGGAACACGGGAAAATAAGGAGGGCGGCGCGATCGCAGCAGCGGTTACGCGCCCCGGCTACGCCGCGGAGCTCCTGCGTATTGACTTGTGATGAGCTCTTTGTGCATATTATATGAGAGCTGTGGGACTCCAAATGCAACAATATTGACATTGTGCAATTAGACCAGGGTCGTTAGGTCTGCTGCTATTTTGGAGAAAGAAAAGCAGGGGGTGCGTCACTGGGAAGCTGTCTGGCCAGAAGAATAGGCAGCTTACACACACAAACACACGCACGCGCGCACACGCGCGCACACACGCACACGCAAGGCAAGGCCATACGCATGCGCGCGCGCACGCGCGCACACACACACACGACCCTGTACGCACCCATCCATCTCCCCCAAACCGTTCGACACATGCTCATTCACAGTCCCCTCTGCTCATCCAAATTAAAGGAGGTGGAAATGGGAAGGGAGGTGTGTGTGTGTGTGTGTGTGTGTGTGTGTGTGTGTGTGTGTGTAGGGGGGGTTGTTAATGAAACAGAAGGGGCGCTGGCTGGGTGGACAGGGGATTTATAAAACCTGGCATTGCTGAAGCTGTGATGATGCTGCTGTTACTGAGTGATTACTGGCCCGGTGGAGGGTGGGACGCCTTGACCCCCCCCCCGGCACACTCTGCCCCTTCCTGAGGCTCCCCTTTAAAATGACCCCCTGGAACATGAGGAGCTTCGATAGTGGAAGGGGCTATTGGAAATAATTAGATTGGATTTTTTTTGTGTGTGCCGTGGTCTGTGACGCAATAGTGACGGAGATAGTGTGCAGCACGCTTCCCTGTCTCTACTGACCTCTTCAGGAACGTATGTGAATGACCCCAGATACCTACATATATATATATATATATATATATATATATATATATATATATATATATATATATATATATATATATATATATATATATATATATATATCAAATTGTACTTGGCCCCACTCTTCCGAGCCGTCCCGGTCGCTGCTCCGCCCCCTCGGCCGATCCGGGGAGGGCTGCAGATCACCACGCGCCTCCTCCCATACATGTGGAGTCATCAGCCGCTTCTTTTCACCTGACAGTGAGGAGTTTCGCCAGGGGGACGTAGCGCGTGGGAGGATCACGCTATTCCTCCAGCCCCCCCCCCCCGAACAGGCGCCCCGACCGACCAGTAGAGGCGCCAGTGCGGCGACCAGGACACATACCCACATCCGGCTTCCCACCCGCATTCACGGCCAAGGGACGCCCGACCAAGCCGGAGGCAACACGGGGATTCGAACCGGCGATTCCCGTTGACCTCAGATATTTGAGGGTTTTCCGCGAACTAAACAAGAAGACACACGGATGACACAGAAGATCACAATATACACCGACTGCTCAAGGGGGGGAGGGTTGAGACCTAATTGCTCCTGCAAATCAAGGCTTTGTGAGGACCTCTGCAGCTACGGGGGAACTGCCTCGGTGACAAACTGCAACCAGATCAGTTCCGACAGGAAAAAAACGTCTCACTGGGTGCAGCTCCCTGCATGGTTTACCTACACTTAAAAACCTCACCCCACGTCTCCCCCCGCACTCCTCCACCAGCTCTCCCCAAAGCGCGGCTCGTTCCGGATCCAACGCCACGGCGCGCGGCTGGTGCGGAGAAAATAGAAGGCCTGGGAAGGAGCGAGCGAGGGAGGGAGGGAGGCACAATCATGGGAATGGGAAGAGGGGATAAAGGAGGGGGAAGTGAGAAGAGGTATGGGACGAGGAGGGAAGGCATGCATGAATATGAGGGGGAAACGGAGACGGGGCTTCTAATTGTCTGTTTTGAAGAGTTTTGTTCGTTTGCTCGGAGCTGACAGCATGTTTCTTCATGTGCCCTCCCTATGTCCAGTGTGTACCATGTGTGTGTCCGTGTGAGGGTGCCTATGTGCACATATGTGTGTTCGTGTTCGTGTGTGTGTGTGTTTAATGTGGCCACTAACAGGTCTCGGATCACTGGTCATGAAAAGAGCGGCTGGTAGCCGTTGTGTGTTTCTGCGGTCTTTTGATTGGCTGGCTACGCGCAGGCCGCTGCTCCGGGCGGGCAGGGAGGCGGGCAGGGAGGGAGGAGCTATTTTGGACTTGTGAATGGGAGCGCCATGTGGACCGCTGAGTGCAATGTCGGTAAAGAGAGTGACTGGGAGCCAGCCTGATACTGGGGCAGCGCAACAACGTGGCCTCTGTCTGCTTGCGCACAGTGCGCGCATGCGCCGGGTTGTCTTCCTGATGGGGGGGGGGGCGGAGGTCTGTGGCCTTTAAATAGTTTCAAAATCGGCGAGCGCACAGACGAGTATCAGCGCGCAGAGAAGCCTCGTGTACAGTCTTGAAGCCTCGTGCGTGCGCAGTCTCTCCTCGCGCGACAAGTTGAGTTTTGACACTTCTCTTTTCTTTGGGGGGGGGTCTCTCCTTTTCTCCCCAATTGTACTTGGCCAGTTCCCCTACTCTTCACATCCGGCTTCCCACCCGCAGACACGGCCAATTGTGTCTGTAGAGACGCCCGACCAAGCCGGAAGTAACACGGGGATTCGAACCGCCGACCCCCGTATTGGCACCGGTTTGGACACTTCTCTGCTCGCTCGACAAGTTGAGTTGGACACTTTGGGGCCGGGGTTATTCCAGTAACCTGATTGGTTAGTCCAGTAACCTGATTGGTTATTCCAGTAACCTGATTGGTTAGTCCAGTAACCTGATTGGTTAGTCCAGTAACCTGATTGATTAGTCCAGTAACCTGATTGATTAGTCCAGTAACCTGATTGGTTAGTCCAGTAACCTGATTGATTAGTCCAGTAACCTGATTGATTAGTCCAGTAACCGGATTGGTTAGTTCAGTAACCTGATTGGTTAGTCCAGTAACCTGATTGGTTAGTCCAGTAACCTGATTGATTAGTCCAGTAACCTGATTGATTAGTCCAGTAACCTGATTGGTTATTCCAGTAACCTGATTGGTTATTCCAGTAACCGGATTGGTTAGTCCAGTAACCTGATTGGTTATTCCAGTAACCTGATTGGTTATTCCAGTAACCTGATTGGTTATTCCAGTAACCTGATTGGTTAGTCCAGTAACCTGATTGGTTATTCCAGTAACCTGATTGGTTAGTCCAGTACACTGAAGTTTGATCCGGCTGTTCGGTCTGATCACAGCAGAAGAGGGAAAGCAGCCATTTTTCATCGGGCCATCGTGTCTGCGGGTGGGAAGCCGGATGTGGGTAAGAGTGGGGCAATTTTGCTATGTACGGATCGGCAGAGGGGTGGCGCAGCAGCCGGGACGGCTCAGAAGAGTGGGGTAATTGGTCAGGTATAATTGGGGAGAAAAGGGGGGGGGGTCCAAAAAATAAACCGGTCATGATGACATTGTGTATGTGTGTTTACGAGCCCATTTCCGTCTATCCGTCCATCCATCCGTCCATCCATCCATCCATTAGCTGGACCGCTCGTCCTGGTCCCAGGGCCGGCTGGGATCTCCTCTGCTCAGCGGACACACTTCACCCAACCGGGTCTCCGAGAAAGAGGAGGAGGAGGAGGAGGAGGAGGAGGAAGAAAGACAAGCGCACACCAAGAGACGTTAACTGGTTGGTTTACAGCCACCAGTGAGACGCCAGTTATCTCGTTCAGCAATTCGCCATTAACAGGAATGGGGGCAGATTTGCCCTCCTGCAAAAATAAAGAATGAAAAATAAAAACAAATAAAATTTATCTCTGCTTATGATGCAGCGTCAGGCACGCGACAACATGACGATAGCTTCGTAATATAGTTTGTGTAAATTTGCTTCAAAAAGCAGCTGAAATAGAGGGCAATAATCCCAAAGCGAGTATCGGTGTGTGTGTGTGTGTGTGTGTGTGTGTGTGTGTGTGTGTGTGTGTGTGTGTGTGTGTGTGTGTGTGTGTGACCATTAGGTGAGCGCGACATATGTTACAGCTCAGGGAAACGGCCTTCTGCTTCACAGGGAATACACTGCCCCACAACTGACACCCATAGGACAATACACACACACACACACACACACACACACACACACACACACACACACACACACACACACACACACAGACATTTAGAGTAAGGATGGGGAAAAGGTCCCTCGGAACGGGCTGAGAGTATATTATATTATATTATATTATATTATATTATATTATATTATATTATATTATATTATATTATATTATATGTATATTGTATGACCAGGAGGGGCGGGGGCGGAGGGGGGGGGGTTGGGATTTTTAAGCAGCCAAAAAAACAAAAAAGTTCCCGTTCACTTCCATGTCCTCGTGCGCTGCTGGTTAGGTTTAATCCCATCTTCACAGCAAAGCGGAGGGAGGAGACGCTGCGGCGGTCGGTGGTTCGAAACCCGCCTGAAACCGCCGGCTCATCGCCATCCGGCAGGACAGAGGAGACAGGCGCCAGGTCGATACCGAGAACAGCCGGGCGGATTCAGTGCTGTGTGGCATTTTACAGGTAGCCTGCAGATGCCTTGCTCCAAGACTTCCCGACAGATCCCAAAACTTCGTTTCTGTGCACATCTTTATCCGGATGTGTGTGCGCGCGTGCGCGCATGCTCGTGTTCGTTTTTCCTTTCTTTTTTTTTGTGTCTTTGTACGTGTGTGTCCCATTAAGGCCAATGAGATGCACACCCCAGGGACCGGCTAAATGAACAGGGCCATCAGTCTCCAGCTACTTACTGCTGTCAGGACTGTAGCCAGGGGAAAAGAGGGGAGGAGAGGGGAGGACGGGGGCGGGGGGGGGTTGTGGAGAAGGTTGGAGTGGAGCTGCAGAACCTGAATTAAACACCCCCCCCCACCTAAGTGACCCACTTTAGCTGGGGTGGTGATGATTGGGTGATGTGAATGAGGGGACAGGTTTTATAATATAGGCTCTAATGTCCTCTCCGGACGGACACACACACACACACACAGAAATAATGGAAGCTATTGGGCCGTGGGCTGTGGAAAACTGGCAGGAGGTGTACCAGTCTGAGCTGGATATCAGCACGGAAATACCAGTATGAGCTGGATATCGGCACAGGAATACCAGTATGAGCTGGTTATCAGAACGGGAATACCAGTATGAGCTGTATATCAGAATGGGAACACCAGTATGAGCTGGATATCAGAACCAGTATGAGCTGGATATCAGAGTGGGAATACCAGTATGAGCTGGATATCAGAATCGGAACACCAGTATGAGCTGGATATCAGAACCAGTATGAGCATGATATCAGCATGAGAATACCAGTATGGGCTGGATATCAGAATGGGAATACCAGCATGAGCTGGATATCAGAGTGGGAATACCAATATGAGCTGGATATCAGAATGGGAATACCAGTATGAGCTGGATAGCAGGATGGGAATACCAGTATGAGCTGGATAGCAGGATGGGAATACCAGTATGAGCTGGATATCAGAATGGGAATACCAGCATGAGCTGGATATCAGAGTGGGAATACCAATATGAGCTGGATATCAGAATGGGAATACCAGTATGAGCTGGATAGCAGGATGGGAATACCAGCATGAGCTGGATGGCAGGATGGGAATACCAGTATGAGCTGGATATCAGAATAGCTTCCAAACCCGGGAGTTGGCTTTGGGACACCAATTAAAACATGGAGATCGAGGATAGCTGTGAGCTCTTGCTCGAGACACTTTTAAAGAATATGAACTGGATTTTTGTGAATTCTGACGCTTTTGGGAACGCCGATAAACAGAAAACCCTCTTCCTCACTGACTCTTCTTAATGTCTGGGCAAGGAACAGCGGATTTTCAAAATGTCTGAATGACCCTGAGAGGAGCAAGTCTCCAAGCCACCATCCTCATCAACACCTGTGGCAGCGTGACGAATGAAGGATAAATACATCAGCAAGGTAATCTCAGCTGAGATTAGGGCTCAAAGGTACTGGTAATCTAGGGATGGGAAACAAGAGATGGAAAACTTAATCCCTTGTCCAGCCAAGCACAATATATTTTGATTAATCACACCCCGCTGGCGCGATGTGCAATGTGAATACAAGCTATTGAATATGTCGCGCTGCCTTCTTTGGCCTGGTTTAGGGTTGGAAAAACACAGTCAGATGGAAACACAACGGGTCACTCGGGACAAAAGACCTTCTGTTGGAATTTTGAGGAAACCTGAAAGACCTGATAGCGCCGCACAGTGACGGCTGGGTTTCAGGCCTCGCCACCGAAACCCCCTTCATAGCCACGATGAAGACCTCTTCTGATGGGGAGGGTCGATCGAACCAAGTGATCAACCCTGAACCAATGAATGAGACCTTTATAGACACCGGCTCTACTCACACGTTCGGCATATTATAGAAAATACATATTAATGATGTGAGTCCATACGGATGAACTCTCATGTTTCATAAACATATTAGCTGTATACCTTCCATATGAATATACAGAGGGGAACTTTTTCTGTTTCCTGTTTACGGCAGGGTTTATTGCAGATGGACAGCAAACTGGCTGGGATTACCCACCATATCGCTACTCTCTCCCCCCCCCCCCCCTCCTATTAATCCCCTTGCAAAGTATCCCTGTACAAATGCTGGATAACAGATTTATCTGGGATAACGTCCGTGTTTTTACATGCCCCCCTGCCCCCCCGCCCCCTCTGCAGAGGGCAAGGAGGGGCAGTAATCTCCACACTTTAGAGGGGGGGGGAGGAGGTTAAACAATGCCAACAGATGTGTCTCGAGGCCTGCGGAAATGAGGGCAGACTTTTCAGCAGGTAGTCATAATCTCTTTTTTTCCCCTGATCTGTTCCCTCTCTCTCTCGCTCTCTCTCGTGCTCTCTCTCTCTCTCTCTCTGCATCGCTCTCCCTTTTCTATCTCTCTCCTCTGCACTCAACTTCCCGCTGTTTATCTCTCTCGCCCTCTGACCTCTGAGTGCTGGAAAATTAACCTGTTGTCTTTCTGATACTGAGCTATAATGGGGTTTACGCTTGTGGCTTTATGTACGTGTGCAGGTCTGTGTGTGTAAATATGTGCATACACACACGTGTGTGTGTTTGTGTGTGTGTGTGTGTATGTGTGTGTTTGTATTTTGTCTGATTGCTTTTGCCAGCCAGTAATAATATATTTTAATGACAGAAAACACCATGAAAAGATATATCATGCCGTTGGTCCCCTTGTGAAAAACCGAATCATTATCGACCGCGAGGTGTTCATGCTTCAGCCGGCTGCAGAGGGATCGATACCAGAAGTGCATTGAGACCCGGAGAAAGGCTCTTTGCAATTACAGTTCATTATTATTCCATTAGGGATGCACAGAGAAACATTGACCCGCCATACCAACAGTGGAGCAGCACCTACAGGCCACTTGGTTTGCGCGTCAACCTCAACTGTACGGGGTGGCGCGTCCTTCGCCGTGACAGGCCTTCGTCCTTCGCCGTGACAGGCCTTCGTCTGCCCATCCTAATCTCCGGACTTAAAGAGGTTATAGGCTGCGGGTTCTTCACAGCAGATCAGCTGATTAGCCCGCCTGCTGCATTGTAGAGATGCAGCCATGCT
This sequence comes from Lampris incognitus, assembly GCF_029633865.1. NCBI lineage: Eukaryota > Metazoa > Chordata > Actinopteri > Lampriformes > Lampridae > Lampris > Lampris incognitus. The sequence continues at coordinate 31,257,850 of NC_079227.1, read as the reverse complement.
GATAGCCGAGCTGGCACCAGCAGCAGGGCATTAAGGGGCGATTAAGGTCGGCCTGGCTAGCCCATTAACTCCCAACCTGCCCCCGAGCCCCGCAGGAGACCTGCTAAGAGGCGTGAATCCTCGTAGTAAATCACGCCAAGGTGCTTCTGAGACAGAGAGTAGTGTTTGAGGTTAAACAAACTGTGGGGTAAACGGGTCGCCGCTACAGGGCAACAGGGCGATATGAAAGAACCAATGAACCGATGCGAGTGCCCAGTGTCAGCGATGGATAGTTGAAGAGCAAAAATCTAATATAGATCTACAATTTAATTTGACTTTAAAGGGAAACAATCACAATTTTTAACACACTATCTTTGTGTGCATGAGCAGTCGAAACACCCTGTGTCTCCGAAACGCCAATAATGGGAAAACTTACTTCCTGGTTTTGCTTCCGATGTGGGAAGATGGCGGCGCGAATTCACATTTGCAGCGGCCTCTCCCAGTACCGTCCATGCAGTGTCTTTGTCCACGTCTGCATCTGTGTCTTCGTTTGATGGCTGGGAGAGCTGACGCTGGATCAGCTGGGGGAGCCCTCTCTGCTGCGTCCTATGGGCCAAGGGACCACGGCCCTGCCTGGAGCTGCGCACGAGGAGGAAACACCGCAGGCGGTCTGACAGGACGCGAAAGCGGGTCAGGCTAAGCGAACTGCTAGCCCATGCAGACCGGCAGTTCCAATAACACAGAGGGCAGTCTGGCGGCGGCCTCGCCTGGTGTTGACTGTGTTTTTGGTGTCGTCATGTGGATTACGGGGAGGTGTGTTGGGGTTGTCTGGCTGGGAGAGCTGGCGTTGAATCTGCTGGGAGAGCCTGGTCTGCTGCATCCGGTGGGCCCAGGGACCACGGCCCTGCCTGGAGCTGCACCCGAGGAGGAAACACCGAGGGCGGTCTGACAGGACGCAGAAGCGGGGCAGGCTAAGCTAACAGCTAGCCCATGCAGACCGGCAGTTCTGACAGTCATCCTGGCGTTCGTTCTCTTGGACAGTGAAGGTTTTCTTTTTCAAAAATATATGTTGGATATATGTGTTTTGGTAGTTTTTGTAGTTAAATAAATAACACTAGAATGCCACATCATTCACAACGCAGCAAACCAGGGAGTAAGTTTTCACATTCACGGATTGTTCACCAGTGACATCAGCGGGGAGTTATCCCTGCAACACATGTACATGCAGAGCTAACGCTGACAGTCGCGACCGTTTCCTTTTGATTTGACTTCATTTCGAGTAAACCACCATGCACGTCAGATATCTGTGACATTTACCTTTAAGCCTTCAGGAGAAATGCTCAAAAGTGACACACTTGCTGTGGGTTAGGAAAGCCATTAATGGAGAATGGCCATAGTTTTAAAGGGTCAGTCAGCTGAGGCGACTCGGTTGATCAGCAGACTATGACCTGTATTTCACAACTGGACAATAACCTCATTACTGCTGCGACATGAATTGGTCCAACAAGCACCTCCCTCATTAAAAACCCAAACCCAATCTACATGAAGGGACCTGGGGGCTTACACAAAGGAGACGCATGAACATAAACACACACACTTATTCACAATAGGGACATGCACGAGCACACGCACACACACAGACACACACGCATTTGGTATTTTCTTGGCGTACGTGTAGCTCAGTGACAGTTGGGGAAAGTTGCAAGGGAGCAGGAGGGGCAGCCTCCTCCGCTGCCCTTTGCTCTGAGCTGTGGCTTTGTAAGACCGAATGAGTCCTCCGGCCTCCCATCAAGAGATACAAACAAGACATCAAGTCGCTTCTAAGGAGCCGTGTGGGCACACAGTCGATACAACGTAACAAGTTGGTGTAATATTCAGCAGGACAAAAATCAAAGAAGGTTGAATCTGTTCACCCGGATACAGCGTTTATTAACAGATACTTTCTGAAACATACCCATCAATAAATGTTGTATCCAGATGAACTGATTCCACCGTCTTTGATTTTCTTGCCTGGGTTATTGAGCATGCATCAAGACATTCAGCAGGACAGTAGATTAACTGAAATTGCATATCGAATAAAAATCATCCTGGGGGGGGGGGTCCAGAGAAAGACCTCCAGCCAGGATAACTGTTGGAACTGCCAGTCTGCATGAGCTAGCAGTTAGCTTCGCTTTCCCCACTTCAGCGTCCCGTCAGACCACCCTCGGTGTTTCCTCTTCCCGCCGTGATCCTTGGGCCACCGGATGCAGCAGACCAGGCTCCCTCGGCCGATCAAATGCTCTCCCAGCTAGACACCTTCGACACACCTCCCCGCACTCCACATGACGACACTAAAACCAGTCAACGCTAGGCGAGGCGAGGCTGTCGCCAGGCCGTCCTCGGTGTTATTTGAACTGCTGGTCTGCATGGGCTAGCACTTAGCTTTGCCTGCCCCGCTTCCGCGTCCTGTCAGACCGCCGTCGATGTTTGCTCTTCGGGCGCAGCTCCGCGCAGGGCCATGGTCCCTGGGACCACAGGACGCAGCAGACCAAGCTCTCTCAGCTGATCCAGACCAGCCCTCCCAGCCATCAAACGAAGACACAAACTTAGACTCAGACATGGACAAAGACATTGCGTGGATGGTACTGGGTGAGGCCGCCGCAAACGTGAATTCACACCGCCATCTTCCCACACCAGTACTGGGTGAGGCTGTGCAAACGTGTATTCCCACACCGGAAGCAGAAGCAATATAGTGTACGCCGCTAAGTGCCAGGAGGATTGCCGTGACTTTTACATTGGGGAAACTAAACAGACGCTGGCCAAGAGGACGGCACGACACAGAAGCGCTAACACGTCAGGCCAGGACTCCACAGTCTACACCCATCTACAGGCCAGTGGCCACTCTTTCAAGGATAAGGATGTACACATCATTTATAGTTGAGTGGTTTGCTGCCCATGGTGTGGGGAACCCAGGTTCGATTCCCTCGAATCTGGGTTCCCTGCACCACGGGCGACTGTGTTAACCAGTCAATAAAGGGTCCGACCCATTAGCCAAGGGCTAGCGAGTCTACACATCCGCGGTCGTTAAACTGTTACAATCTGAAATGGCTCAAACATGGCCGGTCACCATGTCAGGAGTCGACGCCAGGTCCTCAGGTTGGAAATGGATGGTGAGGTCATTGGTCAGCCACTGGGGTTCATTAGTTCTTCTCTAAGTGACTTATGGTTGTGATGTAGTCCTGATCATATACACCATTCCTTTTACTCTCATTAGGATGTCACTCAGATGGAGTGGAGAGCAAACTCGCTCGGAGCGATTGGAAGAGGAGGGCCTGTTTGTTTGTTTGTTTGTTGGAGAGGTCTTTGCCTAGCAACCACATTGGATTCTCAGAGGGCGGAAACGTCGATTACAAGGACCAGAAGCAGGGAAAAGCCACAGATGTCCAAACATTACAGCAAAAAAGAAAATATTTCATAGCCACATTAACGCGACACAGGCGACGACTTGTCCCAAAATCAATAACCCCAGGCCCAGGTGTTCCCCCTCTTTGTCAGATGAGCCATCGTGAAAGCTCTTCATTTCATCCATCGTGACAGAGCGCTGTATTAATCAGGTCCCCCCCCCCCCTTCCTCGTGTGGGATAACAAATCACTGCCCCTGCTCCGGCCCTGACCCCTGGGGTCACGCTTTATAGACGACCACTTCATCACGGAACAATCTGCCGACCCCGCCGCAGACAAAAGACGACGCAATCTCGAACCGAGATGACTTTGCCTCCTGATCCACTGAGGAGGGTGAGAGAGCAAAATAAACAGGGAACAAGATGGCCGAGATTGCAGATTTATATCTACGGGTCGCCTGATGCGTCTGTGCAGCTATTCGGTTGCGGAGGCATTCCTACTGTCCTGTGCCATGCAGGACGATACAGCGAGGCAGGTGGTAAGTGTTATTGAAATATTGGCCACCTAATGATTTGTTCATTTCAGGGTCAGTTGAGCATTGCTGGGAGATTTTTACTGCTTTGATAGATGATGGGTCTCGGACATCTGTCATTTGGGGGAACGGACAAAACGACTGTCCTCTGACGGTGACAGCAGCTCAATTCTGGTTCCGAGTTGTTTTTTTGTGGTAAGCCATAAGGTGAAGAAAAAGAGGAGTGGATATGAGGACATAAATACTTAACTGTACGTCTGCTTCTTGGTGCTTTTTCAGATGAGAACATTCAGTCCGTTCAAGGCTCCGGGTTTGATGGGTTTTTTTTTTTTTGTTTGTTTTATTTTGGGGTTTTTTGGGGGATTTTACCCCCACCCCTTTTTTTCTCCTCAATAGCTTGTTTGCAGTCACGTGATTCTGATGACGCGCGAGACTGAGATGGAGGGCAGGAAGCGAAGGGCAGAATGGACGAGATGGAGTTACAGGGGTACAAACTCCAACAAAGCAAAGGAAAACCGGTCACCGCTCCGCCGATCCGGGGAGGGCTGCAGACTACCACACGCCTCCTCCCGTACATGTGGAGTCGCCAGCCGCTTCTTTTCACCTGACAGTGAGGAGTTTCGCCAGGGGGGACGTAGCGCGTGGGAGGATCACGCTATTCCCCCCCCCGGATAGGCGCCCCAACCGACCAGAGGAGGCGCCAGTGCAGCGACCAGGACACATACCCACATCCGGCTTCCCACCCGCAGACACGGCCAACTGTGTCTGTAGGGACGCCCAACCAAGCCGGAGGGAACACGGGGATTCGAACCGGCGATCCCCGCGTTGGTAGGCAACGGAACAGACCGCCGCGCCACCCGGACGCCCCAGTTGGATGGGTTTTTAAGTAAGAGAAGTTAATTCTTTCACTTTGAGAGCTTTTTTTTCCTCCACTGGAATTACTATTTAAACGTTAACGAGATTTAAAAGATTAAAAAATGATCTTGCCGAGGGGGCTTAGAGTGAAGAACGACGCGTTTACTGAACTAAATGCCCCCCCCCCTCCTCACTGGTGCTGGCCATTGTCATGACGCGCAGGCCGCGGCTCTGTCCTGTCGTGGCCATACTGCAGCATTGTGTCTGCGAAGATACCGGAACACTGATGTATTAAAAGCTGCAGGAACTTCTGTCATCCTTTCACCACGAACACGGGCCAAGAATGTGCGTGTGCGTGTGCGTGTGCGTGTGTGTGTTTCCTCTCATCACAGGACAGCAAGGGTGATTTTATGACGTGGGTCACATCTGCCATGGGATAATGACAGGGGTAAGCCAAATGGAACATGAAGTATGTGCGTGTGTGTGTTTGTTTTTGCGGCACATTAGCACGTATGTGTGCGTGCGTGCGCGCGCGCGTGCGCGCGCGCGGTTGGAAAGAGGGGGAACTAATGACTCTCCGATGAGCTATCATCTGTACCTTAGCTCCTAACGCTGCAATAATAAAAGCCAGCGTTGCAGCGCTCCCTAACCTGCAACCGCAACACAACCCATATCTGATGACCCAAGCGGTACACAAATCCTCTCACGGCGTGTACATGCTCACTTCCCCCCCGGCACATCACTTACAGCAGCGTATCATGTCTTTGCTTTATGAAATGCACGTCCAGGGGCTGGGCACCGGGTTTGGTGGACGGTCCTCCGGGGTCGGGATCAGGACTGCAGCGTGGAGCCCAACGTTGTCTAAGCCAATTATGTGATCAGTCGCAGGGCGCAGAGATGTCAGCCGTGTGATGAGCCCGCGGCAAGTTTACCCACTCTGCCTCGGTGTGTGCCAACAGAGATGGACGTTCAAATAACCACATCTCGTTTCCGTAATTGGGTGTGTTTTATTTACCATTATCTCCTTGGTTACGGGACGAGAGAAGGCGATGGACCGACAGCAACATCCTACATCAGTCATATTAAACACGAGTGATAAAAGTGTGTGTGTGTGTGTGCGTGCGTGCGTGTGCGCGCGCGCACTGGGACATTAGCTGTCATCCGCACCCCTCCTTTTATGCCATCCATCCTTGGTTTTCTGATAAATTATGCTCGATATAAACCCGCCTTTGGCCATGACCCTCCAATCAAAGGTTTGGCGCGGGGCGCACACACTCCAGGAGAGAGCGAGAGAGAGAGAGAGAGAGAGAGAGAGAGAGAGAGAGAGAGAGAGAGAGAGAGAGAGAGAGAGAGAGAGAGAGAGAGAGAGAGAGAGAGAGAGAGAGAGAGAGAGAGAGAGAGAGAGAGAGAGAGAGAGAGAGAGAGAGAGAGAGAGAGAGAGAGAGAGAGCTGGACGCTGACTCCCCATGAGAGCCATAGACAGACAGTGCGTATAATCCTGTGGAGGAAGAGCCTTGCGAACCAGGCTTGAACATTTAAGCTTTGGCACGCCGGCACGGTGAGTGGCTGTCACGCGAGAACGGATCTCTCGGGTCAACCTAGCCGAGTTAGGCTGGTCGACTTAACCCAGTAGAGTAGCTGAGCTGGGCTGGTCGAGTTAGACTGGTTGAACGGGTTACTGGGGCAGTTAGCTGGTGAGCGGCGGGCGCGCAGGACGCGCGTAACGAGACGCAGATGGCGGGAACGGAGCGCACATGAATGACAAGAGACAACTCCGCGACTTTTCCCGGGAAATCCGTTGCGGACTTCCTCCCGGCGGCGGAGTTATGTGAGTTGAGCCCCTGAGGTGTAGCATGGCCTCTCTCGCCCGGATCTCTGAGGGATGGCGGCTTTTCACTTCTACCACCACCACCAACACCACCACCACCAACACCACCACCTTCCGAGCGCGGAGCCGCGGAGGGTCCTCCACCGGCTCATGGTCATGTCCTCCGTCGGCATCCTCTGCTTCTCCCTCGTCTACTTCCTGACCGGATGCCGGGGGACGGAGCCGACGCAGACCCCCGACGACGACGACGACGCGAAACCGGCCGCACACGAGCTGCTGGTGTCCGGGTGGCTGGGCGAGAGGAACGGCAGCGTGCACGGCGCGGCGGGCGCGGCGGGTAACGGCTCCGGCAAAGACTGGACGGCCGGCCGCAGGTTGCCCCAGGCTCTGATCATCGGCGTGAAAAAGGGAGGCACCCGGGCCCTGCTGGAGTTCCTCCGGCTGCATCCGGACGTCCGCGCCCTGGGCTCCGAACCCCACTTTTTTGACCGGCATTACGCACGGGGACTGGATTGGTACAGGTACGCTTCCCGACGATGTGCGGTCATAAGATTTAACAAACTCCTTAGCTGACTCTTCAGGGCTGAAAGGCAGACTATTAAAAGGGGAGATTGGGGTGGGTGGGGGGGGGTCACCCCCCCAAAAAAAAGTGGGGCTGTTTTATTCCCACCAGAGGTTATCTTGCGTAAACCAAACGGTACGAATACGCTGTACTTTATAGCAGTGGTGCGCGTGCAGGTTTTCCTTCCGACCCAACATTTAACCACCCGGTTCTACTGCTCCGTCCTCACCTGTGCGGCTGAAGGTGGGAGGATAAGTGAACTCGGCTGGTGGAGTCTTGAGACGGAAAGAAATCCAGCACCCGGCCCTCCATGGCATACGTACTGAATACCAGGAGTAGCAGTCATGTAGCGTGAGAAGAGGAGAGATATGTACTGAGATGGATATTTTACACGCGGTGGTTAGCGCGGTCACCTCACAGCGAGAAGGTCCCGGGTTCGAGCCCCAGGGTAGTCCAACCTTCGGGGGGGGGGGGCTCTGTGTGGAGTTTGCATGTTCTCCCCGCGTCTGCGTGGATTTGCTCCGGTTTCCTCCCACAGTCCAAAGACATGGAGGTCAGGTGAAATCAGCCGTACTAAATTGTCCCTAGGTGTGTGTGTGTGTGTGTGTGTGTGTGTGTGTGTGTGTGTGTGTGTGTGTGTGTGTGTGTGTGTGTGTGTGTGTGTGTGTGTGTGTGTGTGTGCGTTGGCCCTGTGATGGCCTGGCGGCCTGTCCAGGGTGTCTCCCCGGCCTGCCGCCCAGTGACTGCTGGGATAGGCTCCATGCATCCCCGCGACCCTGTGTAGGATAAGCGATTTGATAATGGATGGATGGATGGATGGATGGGTGGATGGATGGATGGATGGATGGATGGGTGGATGGATGGGTGGATGGATGGAAAACACAATATGGCAGTGAGCTTGTTTTGTCCCTAACCGCTGCTGGATTTCGCTGAATTCACTTTAGTCGGACTTTTTGTGTGTGTGTGACACGTCGGCTTACACCCATGGTGTTGTTGTGTACTCAGAAAGGCTTTTCCATATCAACATGGACACGGATGTCCACACTCATTTCAGAACACAAGATCCGTCCAACATATGAATCTGTTTGTCGTGCGCATACCCAGACACGTTCACAGCCGTCCCGTAGAGCTTTAGGTGACAGTCACGGAGGCTCTGCCATCTGGCTATGCCATGCTGTCCATGTGCGCACGTTGTGCGCGCGCGTGTGCGTGTGCACGCGCAGAGTGGGAGGTTGGCCCTGCCGGGTGGATTCTCACAGAAGCAACAGAGTAATCATCTCTGCAGCCGCAGCCAGATGTTGCCGTTGTCATGTGGCTCCGTTCGCGGCCTGCTCTGCGAGAGTAAGTAGGGATGGGCCTACTCAGCTGTAGGCATCAGCACAAATAACGAGATCTACAGAACTGCGTCTTGCCCAGATCCGGGTGGGGGTACTGTGGGGGGGAGGCAGATATTTCAAACTGCACGTGGCGGGACGGTGCCTCGGCAGTGCCCAATTTGCTGATCTTTATTTGGCACCGCTTTGCCCCGGCTGCACAAACAGCTTTGGCACAGGTTGTGTGTGTGTGTGTGTGTGTGTGTGTGTGTGTGTGTGTGTGTGTGTGTGTGTGTGTGTGTGTGTGTGCAGCTATCAGCCACACATAGCTGCAAATACGGTAGATTACAGAAGGGCGCACCCAGATCTGGTCTACGCCACGCTGTCAGCGAGCTTACCGTTTATAACGGGGGCTTAGCGGTGCCACGGGCCAACGGCTGGAGCCTCTCCGGCATGTCAGCAACGGTTTTACCAACGAGACGGATGAAATGAAAGGATAAAGTCCCGGCTTCTGCGAGGCGTCGTCTTGCTTTGCCCATACAAACACATTTATTTGCACACGTCCACTTCCGGGCTTACGGCCGCCCGTGCACCGCCTCGCGTTGGAGCTGTGTGACGTAAGACGAGCGTCTGAAACCACCGAGCAGCCGCTCTTCTCGAGGATAAACACAGCCTTGCGCCTGCCAGCTGTCCGCGTGGGGGGGGTGTGTGTGTGCGAATCACATCAGGAGACGTAACACAAAATTGTCCCCTCTTCTTCCTCTGGGCCAGATGGGGCTCTGCATGTGAAGCCACTTGACACCGCTGTCAGCTCTATCAATTGACCTCTCGCCCTGGGTCGCTTCACTCTGCCACTTAATGATGTGCTCACACCACTTCACAACCAACTGGGCACACGGGGGCGCTCTGTCTCTCTCTCTCTCTCTCTCTCTCTCTCTCTCTGTATATATATATATATAGTAGAGAATCGAATTCGGGGGGCAGCCGGGAACCGCCGCAGCCGGGACGCGAACCCCGGTTTCCCGCACCACGGGCGATTACGTTAAACGGTCCGACCAGTTAGCCAGGTGCTAGAGAGTGTACTCGTCCGTGGTTGTTACTACCCCCCCCCTTCGGGAAAGGCGTCCCTGCGCTACAGCATACCAGCTCCCTCACGCCTCTGGGCGCACGCGCTTCCGATGGCCTCACGACCTCACCATCCCACTTTTGACAGCAATGCAGCAAATTCGAGGGGCAGCCGGGAACCGCCGCAGACGGGACGCGAACCCGGGTCGCCCGCGGGCGACTCTACGTTAACCAATCGACCCTTTACCCGACTGGTTAACGTAGTCGCCCGTGGTCGATTGGTTAACATAGTCGCTCGTGGTGTGGGCGACCCGGGTTCACGTCCCGGCTGCGGTGGTTCCCGGCTGCCCCCCGAATTTGCTACTACATATAAATTGATATATATATATATATATATATATATATCCATTATCCAAGCCGCTTATCCGAATTCGGGTCGCGGGTATGCTGGAGCCTGTCCCAGCAGTCATTGGAGGGCAGGCGGGGAGACACTCTGGACAGGCCGCCAGTCCATCACAGGGCCGCTATAGATATCTATATATCTATCTTCGTATATATATGAATGACTCTTTTCATTAGAATGGGGGAACAGAAACTTTGCAAGCCTACCGTCAAGTTACAATTCCCATTTTGATATTTTGGTGGTGACATTTTTTTGTTAAATTTCCCCCAAGAAAAACGTGTTTATCTCTGCAGGCCATCCACAGAGGCGCTGCAGTGCATATCCATGTCCACATAATGCATCAGCCATTATAGCATATAGAGGCTGACTATAAAGCATTTCACCATGACAAATCAATAGACAATTCTCCCCCCACCGCACCCTATCGCGGTGGATTAGGTGTACTGTATCCTCCTCCCCACTGCTCCCCCGCTCCCTCCGGAGAAAAACATTTCGCTTCCAAAGGGCAATTGAGATCAGAGCCCCTGACAAGGAGCCGCTAATGGACGCCGGTGGGGGAGATGGGATCTGGAGCAGCTCAGAGATGGGCCTCGGAGATGGACTGGAAGTTTCTTCCTCGACGTGTTGCCGGGATCGATGTGTCCGACTCCTCCCTGACCTTGACTCGACTGGAGCTTCAGCGCGGTTAGCACCGGTCAGCTCGGCTCCTGTTAGCAGGAAGCTTCACCCCGCACCGCCATGATGACACATGGGAGCTCATGTTACACCCGCTGGTACTGACTCTCTCTCTCTCTCTCTCTCTCTCTCTCTCTCTCTCTCTCTCTCTCTCTCTCTCTCTCTCTCTCTCTCTCTCTCTCTCTCTCTCTCTCTCTCTCTCTCTCTCTCTCATTCTCTCTCTCTCTCTCGCTCTCTCTCTGTACCTGTCTCTCGCTCTCTCTCTGTCTCTCTGTCTGTCTGTCTGTCTGTTTCTCTCTCTGTCTCTCTGTCTGTGTGTGTCTGTGTGTGTCTCTGTCTCTCTGTCTCTCGCTGTGTGTCTCTCTATCTCAAATTCAAATTCAAATGGCTTTACTGGCATGACGTAACGATATCGCTCTCTCTCTCTGACTCTCTCTCTGTGCCTCTCTCTGTCTCTCTCTCTGTACCTGTCTCTCGCGCTCTCTCTCTGTCTCTCTCTCTCTGTAACTGTCTCTCTCTCTCTCTCTCTGTCTCTCTCTCTGCAACCGTCTCTCGCTCTCGCTCTCTCTCTCTCTGTACCTGTCTCTCGCTCTCTCTCTCTGTCTCTCTCTCTCTCTGTAACTGTCTCTCTCTGTCTCTCTCTCTCTCTCTCTCTCTCTCTCTCTGTACCTGTTTCTCGCTCTCTCTCTGTCTCTCTCTCTCCCTCTGTGTCGCTGTCTCTTTCTGTCTGACTGTCTGTCTCTCTGTGCCTGTCTCTCGCTCTCTCTCTGTCTCTGTGTCTGTCTGTCTGTCTGTCTGTCTGTCTGTCTGTTTCTCTCTCTGTCTCTCTGTCTGTGTGTGTCTCTGTCTCTCTCTGTCTCTCTGTCTCTCTCGCTGTGTGTCTCTATCTCAAATTCAAATTCAAATGGCTTTACTGACATGACGTAACGATATCGCGCTCTCTCTCTGTCTCTCTCTCTGTGCCTGTCTCTCGCTCTCGCTCTCTGTCTCTCTCTCTCTCTCTGTACCTGTCTCTCGCGCTCTCTCTCTCTCTGTCTCCCTCTCTGTACCTGTCTCTCTCTGTCTCTCTCTGTCTCTGCAACTGTCTCTCGCTCTCGCTCTCTGTCTGTCTCTCTGTGTGTGTCTCTCTCTCTCTGTGTCTCTCTCTGTGTCTCTCTCTGTCTCTCTCTCTCTGTACCTGCCTTTTTTCTTGAGGAGTCCATTCCTTTCATGTTCTGCTCTAGAACTTAAGATCCCACGTGCGGCAGGGCCGTGGAAGCCGAAGTGAGGGGGGAGAGAGGCTCCCGGGGGAGGAAGGGAGGGAGGAGGTATCAGGAGCAGCGTAGACGGAGGTTAAAGGGTGGGTGCGGTGTTTGCGCAGCCTCGCACGTCTCCGCTGGCCCTGGTCTCAGCCCGGGGGGATCGTCAGCAGAGTAGAAACGGCTTTTATGTGAAGGACTCGAACGCTCCGGGTTGTCCTCGCGGCGACACCGGAAGGAAGCCGGGCTCTTTTCCTTTTTTCCCTTCTTTTATTTTGTTGTTTGTTCTCGAGGTGTTATCGACGCGTTATTGACCCCTCGCTTTACTGGAAGGGCTTCAACCTGAGAGCGCGAGGCGCTCGCTGCACCTCTATTGATTTCCGCCGAGTCACGTGACTCTGGAAATTCATAAAGAGGCAAAGACCCGTTTCCAAAACATCAGACACGTCCCTCTCGGCCCCCTCGCCCCGCTGGGAAGGGTTCTCACTGCTTTTATGAAGTCGTGACTACTTCCAGTAGTCAACCATTTACAGCGCGCGGCGTCTGCTGCGTTCATCCATCCATCCATCCATCCATCCATCCATCCATCCATCCATCCATCCATTATCCATCCACCCACCCACACATCCAGCCATTATCCATCCATCCATCCATCCATCCATTATCCATCCACCCACCCATCCATCCATCCATCCATTCATCCATTGTCCATCCACCCACCCACCCACCCACCCATCCATTATCCATCCAGCCATTATCCATCCATCCATCCATCCATTCCCCGTCCATCCATCCATCCATTATCCATCCAGCCGTTATCCATCCACCCATCCAGCCAGCCATCCATCCATCCATCCATCCATTATCCATCCACCCATCCATCCATCCATCCATCTCCCATCCATCTATTATCCAAACCAGCGGTCCCCAACCCCCGGGCCGCGGACCGGTACCGGTCCGTGGGTCATTTGGTACCGGGCCGCAGAGAAAGAATAAATAACTTACATTATTTCCGTTTTATTTATCATCTGAGTCTGAACGATGTTTTATTTTGAAAAACTACCGTTTTCCCTCTGTTACATCCGTCTATGACTCACTCGGCAGAGAGGATGTTACTCATCTTATGTTGTTGGCGCGATGTTACGAGGACGCTGCTAATAAAGTTGCATACGAGTACACAGTGGATTCACGTTTATTATTATATTTAGAAAATACCACAGTTTTTATGCCGGTCGTATCATTTTATTTTGTGTATTTATCCGCCACACCTTAAAGGCCGGTCCGTGAAAATATTGTCTGACATTAAACCGGTCCGTGGCGCAAAAAAGGTTGGGGACCGCTGATCCAAACTACTGCTCCCAGGGTCGCGGGGCTGGTGGAGCCTATCCCAGCAGTCACTGGGCGGCAGGTGGGGAAACACCCTGGACAGGCCGCCAGGCCGTCACACCGGGCCGACACACACACACACACACACACACACACACACACACACACACACACACACACACACACACACACACACACACACACACACACATTCACATAGGGGCAATCTAGTTTGGCCGACCCACCTGACCTACATGTCTTTGGACTGTGGGAGGAAACCGGAGCACTTGAAGGAAACCCACACAGACACGGGGGGAACATGCAAACTCCACACTGAGGACGACCCGGGACGACACCCAAGGCCGGAACTCAGAACCTCCTTGCTGTGAGGCGCTAGCCACTGCGCCACGTGCCGCCCCGCTGCGTTCACGAGGCTGCGAATAGACTCGGGTGTCGCGGTGGCGCAGACTCATTTGCAATGCACATCAGACTCGTTAATGGGCGCCTTTGACTCCATTCCCATGCACCGTCCGCTGACAGGCAACATGGCGTTGATGGCGTCTTGCTGCTGGTTTTACACAGGGAAATAATTGCCGTGCAAATCGCAGCAGAATGGCTGCCAAAGCGCTTTGACACCGGGCGGGACTGAGCCGCGGCGGTGTCAGCGGCGACAGGATCAGCCACGTGGATTTTCCTGACGGGTCAGTTTGGTTGACGCGAGAGCGGAAGCGAAGCGGCGTAAACAAGAAGAAGAAGAAGAAGAAGAAGAAGAAGAAGAAGAAGAAGAAGGCGGATTGCGTGTTTTATTCTTGCAGTGCCTTGCTCGTCACACTTGCAAAAAACTCCGCTATTTTTGGCATGTTTACGCAGGTTTTGCGCGATACCGCGAAATGCGATAGCTGCAGCGTGCGTAAAAGGGGAGCTGACGGACGCGCGAGGAGGCGCTGAGAGGAGGCGGGCGTGTATCAATATGTTTGATTATATTTGTTTAATTGGGTTTTTTGTTTGCGTGGCCGCTGATCTTCCGGGGGTTCAGGTGCAGCCTGTCCCTGCTCTCGTACTGTACTGGGGGCGATCACCATAAGGCCCAGACGGGCGGAGCGATCTATCCCTCATTAAGGCCCTCTCCTGGGGCTTGGAGAGGGAAGGCGGGGGGGGGGGGGGCTCCGGGGCCCCTCCATGATGGATGTCTCCTGGAAGTGGACAGGGCACAGCCACAATGGGCTGACCCCCTAATGGTCCCCCATCCGAGGGAAATGGATGACTGGCCTCCCAATAACACGCGCACAGAAGCGCATTCATGCACACCGGCGCACACGTCCGCGCGCACATCCGCGCGATTTCCAACGCGGAGATACTTGCGCGCGCGCGCACGCACACGCACGGTTGTGATTGCCTGATGAATATTCAATGCTTTGTTTTTTGGGTCAACACTTCTCGGGCTGTGATTGGCGATTATTTTCCCGCAGGATCAAACGCCCATGATAAATTAACCAGACTGGTTATTTCATCTTTGATGCTCCGCACCTTCTACCTCCCCCCCCATCTCCGCCCCTCAACTCCCCCCTAACCTTTACCTCTTCACTGAGGTGTAAACGTGAAAGACAGGGTAATTGCTTCACATTTGTTATATACACACACGTGCGCGCGCATGCGCATGCGCATGCGCGGACACACGACATCGTAAGGTGCTGATGGGACTCCAGAGGGTCTTTGCTCCCAAAAAGTACACCTGCCACCCTCCTTACCTCCCAGCTGAGGCCCAGCTCTGCATTACCATAATATCTAACAACCCCCCCCGCCCCGTGCCACACAACCACCCCCACCCCCACATACAACCACCTCGTACTCCCATTCGTACAAACCTCCTACCTTGTCACCCCCCCTCCACCACCACTCCCCGTTTATACCCCAGGTACCCCTAATCTCCCGCCTCCTACACGGCGTTACTGAGCCCCGGAGGATCAATAGCCACCGGCCCGGGCCGGCCCAGGTTATTCACCAGGGCCTCCTGCAGAACTAGTGGGAAATAGATGACAAAAGAGGGGTCCCCCAAAGGCAAACAGGGG
This sequence comes from Lampris incognitus, assembly GCF_029633865.1. NCBI lineage: Eukaryota > Metazoa > Chordata > Actinopteri > Lampriformes > Lampridae > Lampris > Lampris incognitus. Next base: position 31,242,624 of record NC_079227.1, on the reverse strand, counting down.
CGTATTATAAGCGGCTCTGCTAATCCCCCCTGTTCTTATATTGGCTGTTTGTTCTCACACTTAACGGTACATGAAAGGTGTGAGCCCGCCCGCGGCAGCTCCACGGAGGATGTATGGCTGCCGACTCGTTGGGCCATCCAACTGCTGGACATCAGTTTTCCTACATTAGGATTATGATTATTATTGTTGTTCCCCTGTTGTTTCAGCTAAAGCATTGTAGGACCAATTCTTTTGGGGTTAGAGGAGAAATGAAGTTATAGACGTGGTCATCAATATGTAGTTTTTTCTGCCGCAGCTGGGACGCGAACCCGGGTCTCCCGCACCGCGGGCGACTACGTTAACCAGTCGACTAAAGGGTGCGCCCCGTTAGCCAAGGGCTAGCTAGCGAGTCTACACATCCGTGGTCGTTACACTACCCCCCCCCCCCTCCCCTCTGTTTTGGGAGGCGCGTCCCCACGCTTCAGCATACCGGCTCTCTCGCGCCTCTGGGCACACGCGCTTCCGACGGCCTCGTGGTCTCACCATCCCACTTCTGACACCAGCGCAGCGACCAGGTCACATCCCCATATCCGGCTTCCCACCCGCAGACACGGCCAATTGTGTCTGTAGGGACACCCGACCAGGCCGGAGGTAACACGGGGATTCGAACCGGCGACCCCCGTGTTGGTAGGCAACGGAATAGACCGCTACGATACCCGGATGCTCGTAATATGGATATATTCTGCACATCCTCGTTTGTTTTGTTTTGTTTTTTGTTTTGCTCTCCGTGCTATGTGCAGACAGACGGGTGTGTGTATACCACCTGCACCATTCCTGCATCGCTGAACCACGCTAACAACTGCTGTAACACACACACACACACACACACACACACACACACACCCGCAGTCAGACAAACACACACAATCTTTAATGGATTATCTTCAATTCCACCACACCCAGCACTCACATCTTATCTATGAGGCGAGCGGAGTGTTTGTGTAATTTTGAATCTGTTGTGTGTACGTGTGTGTGGGTGTGTGTGTGTGTGTGTGTGTGTGTATGTGTGCGCGTGTGTTAGAGCGTGCGAGAGAGGTCCACTGGGAGGTTGGAGGAACAAAACGCAAACGCTTGACTAATGACTAGTATAATGACTGTGTTTTTGTTTTTTGCTGTGTGTGTGTGTGTGTGTGCGCGCGCGCGCATATGTGTGTATGTGTGCAGGGTTTGAGTGCATGCATGACAGTGTGTGTTTATATATGTGCGTGCATGTTTGCGTGCGTGTGTGACGGGTTTGAGGGCACGCATGACAGTGCGTGCATGTTTGCGTGCGTGTATGTGTGTGCGTGTTTGTGTGTGTGCAGGGTTTGAGGGCACGCATGACAGTGCGTGCATGTTTGCGTGCGTGTATGTGTGTCCGTGTTTGTGTGTGTGCAGGGTTTGAGGGCACGCATGACAGTGCGTGCATGTTTGCGTGCGTGTATGTGTGTCCGTGTTTGTGTGTGTGCAGGGTTTGAGGGCACGCATGACAGTGCGTCCATGTGTGTGTGTGCAGGGTTTGAGGGCATGCATGACAGTGCGTGCATGTGTGCGTGCGCGCGTGTGTGTGTGCAGGGTTTGAGGGCATGCATGACAGTGCGTGCATGTGTGGGTGCGTGTGTGTGTGTGTGTGCAGGGTTTGAGGGCATGCATGACAGGGTTGCGTATCTGTGTTTAGGTGTGCGCTGCATGTGTGCGAGGCTGGGGGGGATCACAGTTAAAAGGAAGCTGCTCACACTGCTCAGATCACATGAAATCACTCACTACTCGTGTGTGTGTGTGTGTGTGTGTGTGTGTGTGTGTGTGTGTGTGTGTGTGTGTGTGTGTGCGCGCGCGTGTGCATGCATGTGTGCGTGCGTGCATGTTTTGTGCATGTACTCCTGAGTGAGTGTTTGTGGGTCCTTTTCTGTTCACGTGGGGCTGGCCGGAGGGACGGATGTATTGCCAGGAGGTCGCGTTGCAGAAAGCAGCTGAAACCAAAGCCCCCTCCCCACCCGAGGACACGCTCAGCATCCTGTCCTCCCTGCACCGCTCCTGCACAGTCCCATCTCCATCCTCCCTCTGTCCCTCCTTCCACTCCTGCTGTCTTGTCTGACCGCTCCTGCACAGTCCCATCTCCATCCTCCCTCTGTCCCTCCTTCCACTCCTGCTGTCTTGTCTGTATCCTTTATGCCACTACCCCCCCCCATCCCTCAAGCACAGCCCCGTGTCTATAAAGACCAGTACTGTGTCCCGTTTCCGTGTGGTTTCTCGAGGAGGGTACACAGAGATGTAGACAATCCCGTCAAGGTGTTTCAAAATCAGCCGCAGTGGAGGTCAGATGGACACCCTTATAAACCCTTTAGTTGCTGACGCTTAATCACTCATAGCCTTGCCCCCACGAGCTTTGTGCGGGGACACCAGACTGCTGGCCAGACCAGCTCTGCAGACACACTCAGACTACCTAAACGGACCCCTTAAGCTCCGGTTTAAAGCCACATGAGACCGTGACTCAAAACAAAATGGAGGCCGTGTGTGAGTGTGTGTGTGTGTGTGTGTGTGTGTGTTACTGGTCAGGTGTGCGCCAGGTGTACCAGCAGATGTAAAAGAGTTGCCAGCCGGTCCCGTGGGACTCGCTGAGTCATTTATGTGTAAACGAGTCCCATCTGCTGGGCTTCTGATGTGGCGCTGGAGGTGAGGGGGAAGATTAAAACTGTGTCTGATCTGTTTATGTTGCGCGGCCGTCCTCCCGGGCTCTGGCACCGGGCCTCCGTATACCGAGCCACTCACTGTCTGGCAAGGCCTCCGCAAGGTGTAGGCTGAATCAAGCGTTCCCTCTGTGTGCGTGCGTGCACGCGTGCGTGCGTGCGTGCGTGCGCGCGCCGTATAATTGACGATGCTGACAGATCTATGTAAGGGTATCTATCTCTCGCTAATACATGTTTTCAGTGATACGCAGCAGGTCAGGTACTTTCATCAAAGAGAAAAAAGAGCTTGCCTACCAACACGGGGATCGCCGGTTCGAATCCCCGCGTTACCTCCAGGACACAACTGGCCGTGTCTGCGGGTGGGAAGCCGGATGTGGGTATGTGTCCTGGTCGCTGCGCTAGCGCCTCCTCTGGTCGGTAGGGGCGCCTGTTAGGGGGGGGGGGCTGGGGGGGAATAGCGTGATCCTCCCACGCGTTACGTCCCCCTGGTGAAACTCCTCACTGTCAGGTGAAAAAGGCGCGGCTGGTGACTCCACATGTATCGGAGGAGGCACGTGGTAGTCTGCAGCCCTCCCCGGATCGGCAGAGGGGGGCGGAGCAGCGACCGGGCTCATTGGCCAAGTACAACAGGGAAGAAAAAGGGGGGGGGGGTAAGATCATTGTCCGTGTCATTAATCGCAGCTAATAATATTTCCTGTAGTTTCTCGAAGTCTTTTAGGGTCTTTTGTTCTTCAGATCCGCTTGTAAAAGTGGGACTGCTGCTTTCCTCCCTCCCCAGAAGCGTGATGCCCAAAGCCCTGGACGGCCAGATCGTCATGGAGAAGACCCCGCGTTACTTCGTCACGGTGGAGACCCCTGCGCGGGTCCACGCTATGTCACAGGATGTAAAGCTGATTGTGGTGGTCCGTGACCCCGTGACCCGGGCCATATCTGACTACACGCAGATCATCTCCAAGACCCCGGACATCCCTCCGTTTGAGAACCTCGCCTTCAAAAACCGCTCCGCAGGTACTCATTCTATAACGAGACTGATATTGATGATGACAGCGACAGGGCTCATGTTTGATAATGATGCCGACGGCATTATCGGCCATGATGATGATGATGATGATGATGACGATGAACAAGGGTGTCATAGATGTGAAGCACCGCTCTAGTGCAACTTTGGTGCGAACAGAGCGATAGGGGACCATTGTACTGTTTGTAAATGGAGGTAGGCCTCGTAATGCCTGCACCCTTTCTTCCGGTCGCTGCTCCATCCGGGGAGGGCTGCAGGGCTGAAGCCGTGCTTGTTGACGTATACATGCACATGAATCATACACATGCAGCGATTCTAGTCCTACTGCATAGGTAATTTCGGTGCAATACATTTTCCACAAGTAGAACAGTGCAGCAGCATCATGCACATCGTCTCAGCTATGACGTGTTGGCTATGGCAGTCTTCCAAAGGGGAAAGATTCAACCGTAGCACCACTGGTTTCACGTCAAGTCAGCTCAGCTGTCACTTCATTTCAGCATGCTGATTTAGTATTTCAAGTCTAGGAGCGTCTGGGTGGCGTAGCGGTCTATTCCGTTGCCTACCAACACGGGGATCGCCGGTTCGAATCCCCATGTTACCCCCCGCCTTGGTCGGGCGTCCCTACAGACGCAATTGGCCGTGTCTGCGGGTAGGAAGACGGACCCGGGTGTGTCCTGGTCGCTGCACTAGCGCCTCCTCTGGTCGGTCGGGGCGCCTGTTCGGGAGGGAGGGGGAACTGGAACTACCTCGGAGGAGGTATGTGGTAGCCCGCAGCCCCCCCCGGATCGGCAGAGGGGGCGGAGCAGCGACCGGGACGGCTCGGAAGAGTGGGGGTATTGGCCGAGTACAATTGGGGAGAAAAGGAGGGGGGGGGGGGGCAAATATTTCAGGTCTATAGCCTACATGTCATGCAGATTTTAGATCAATTTCCAGGCCGGTTATTACACGTAGCCTGGTCGCACGCGCCCGCTAGCTTCAGACACCTGCTCCGCCGCCACCTCTCCGGAAGTGCTGGCGGATTTATCCAGGGATCCTCGCAGCGACTTCAGACAGTCTCCCTTCTGTTTGCGACCGAAATCGGTCGCGCTCTCCTGCAGCCGACATCGTTGCCCCCCTTCTCCTTCTCCCCTGCAGTGAGCAGCGAGACGCACTACGTAACGACGCAATATAGAAAATGAACAAACCCGAATAATTTGCTAAATGCTTCATGCGACCTTGGCGATGCATAACGGAATTGACACACAGGAAATTCCTTTTTAGAAGTATGTTGGGTCAAGAACAGTCATAAAAACATTATATATATATATATATATATATATATATATATATATATATATATATATATATATATATATGTGTGTGTGTGTGTGTGTGTGTGTGTGGAAAAACCCCCTGCAAGATTGCAGGCCAGGGGCGAGGCCCTGTGCGGTTGCAGACTTTGCACAGCTCATGGTTCTGAATACGAGAGAGTCTAAGAGAGAATAGTGGGGGGGGGGGGGTAGAAAATCCTATTTTGTCACTTTCCTCACTAATGGGGAGTATAATGTTACATATAAACTAGTAAAACCCTTAACGGCATGTATTTTTACATACACTCACATCAACATTTTTGGAGGGTTTAGCAACCACCGGCTGAATCCCCCCCAGCTGGTACAGCTAAACGCGAGTGAGTGGGTTCGAGGCCAGATGTATGAAGGTGCTCCGCATCTCACAAGGTTATGACGATCCTTTTCAAGATATCGATATCGTGATTTTTAAGAAGCGTGTCCTTTGTCTGTGTTTCCGTCTCCAGGGCAGATCGACACGATGTGGAGCCCGCTGTGGATCGGCCTGTACGCCCAGCACCTGGAGCGCTGGCTGGCCTGGTTCCCCCGGGCTCAGATCCACCTGGTCAGCGGGGAGAAGCTCATTTCAGATCCGTCTGGAGAGCTGGGGAAGGTCCAGGACTTCCTGGGCCTCCAGAGGATCATCACGGACAAACACTTCTACTTCAACAAGACCAAAGGCTTCCCCTGTCTGAAGAAGCCGGAGGGCAGCAGCAAGCCCCACTGTCTGGGCAAGACCAAGGGGAGGACGCACGCCTCCATCGACCCCGAGGTGGTCCACAGACTGAGGGACTTCTACAAGCCCCACAACCAGCGCTTCTATCAGATGGCCGGCCAGGACTTTGGATGGCAGTGATCTGCCGCCGACTGTGAGGAACAATCAGCGCAGGGGCTACGACCTATAACGACTAGCATTACACTGCTTTGGACAGAAGCCTCGGTACCGCGGACCAGACGCAGGGACTCGCTCAGGTTACGGCGGAAGTAGCCGAGCCAATCACGTGCTTCTGACGAGCAGCGACATCTCACAGACTTTGGTTATAGGAACCCAGCGTTCACGCATTCGCCTCTGTCGATCGACCACCTCTCTTGCTCGAGCGGCCAAGCCATTTCACGATCACTTAGGCGTTCAGTGAAAAGAGGCTCGCGCTCAAAGTGTTCGCGACGCGCGCCGTCCTCCGCTGGCGCCGCGCGCTAAAGGGATCGCCAGCCATCGTCGCGGTTCTTCCAGATCCCGGTTAGTTTAACCAAACCCCCCTCTTTTCGTGCTGGCGGTGCAGCGTTGGTAGTCAGGGTATGAGTTATTGAGTTGTTTTACCCCCCCCTTTTTTTTCTCCCCAATTGTAGCCGTCCAATTACCCCACTCTCCCGAGCCGTCCCGGTCGCTGCTCCACCCCCCTCTGCCGATCCGGGGAGGGCTGCAGACTACCACATGCCTCCTCCCATACACGTGGAGTCGCCAGCCGCTTCTTTTCACCTGACAGTGAGGAGTTTCGCCAGGGGGAGGTAGCGCGTGGGAGAATCTCGCTGTCCCCCCCCCCCAGTTCCCCCTCCGAACAGGCGCCCCGACCGACCAGAGGAGGCGCTAGCGCAGCGACCGGGACACATACCCACATCCGGCTTCCCACCCGCAGACACGGCCAACTGTGTCTGTAGGGACGCCCGACCAAGCCGGAGGTAACACGGGGATTCGAACCGGCGATCCCCGTGTTGGTAGGCAACGGAACAGACCGGGACGCCACCCGGGACGCCCCGAGTTATTGAGTTTTTGTAAGAATGTCAAATAGCTTTTGTGACGGAGGACGGTGTGAGCAGCAGGTAAAGGCGGAAGGACTGGCTGGAGAGAACCAGGAGGAGGAAGACGCTGGAGCTGCTGCAGGTTCGACCCAGCGCGCTGTGGTCTGTCTGCAGGGTCCGCGGCGCAGAGAACAACACGGAGTCCGGACCAGGCGGACGCCTCGAGCGCTTTCACGTTCCCGACTTCTAACTCTCAACCGCTCTTCCGGTATAAGCTGCTCAGCCTCCGAGGTGATGAATTAATGAAGCCCATAGGCAATCAATACGTGCATGTTGAGCACGGCCGCGCAGGCGCTGCTCCCTCCACGAGAGGGGCTGATCGTTACTGTGCGGCGCGAGGCGAGGGGAGCGGATCTTTACGTGAACTCGGATCTGACTGAGCGGGTTTTTGTATTCTTGAATAATGAATGTGGGCACGTGGGTGTCGGGCGCCAGCTGCCGCGAATCACTGGCCTCCGGAGACGGCGTCCACCTTCACAGACCGTACGGAACACTGTGCTGCGGGAGGAGGGCCGGGAGAAGACCGGCTCCGAGTGGTTCGTGTGCGCCAGTGTTGTGACAGCGGGGCCTGCAGACAGGGGGCGCTGTTTTCAGTTTGCATGTCTTTGCACTAGTTGGAAAGCGTAAAAACATTAAAATTATTTTTAAGAGGCAGCGTTTCAGAGGACTGTCATCGTCTTGTTTCTGAGTCACGTCTCTGGGCTCCTCCACACACACACACATGGGTGGCGTGTGTGTGTGTGTGTGTGTGTGTGTGTGTGTGTGTGTGTGTGTGTGTGTGTGTGTGTGTGAGAGAGATAGACTGTGTGTGTGTGTGTGTGTGTGTGTGTGTGTGTGTGTGTGTGTGTGTGAGAGAGAGAGAGAGATTGTGTGTGTGTGTGTGTGTGTGTGTGTGTGAGAGAGAGAGACTGTGTGTGTGTGTGTGTGTGTGTGTGTGTGTGTGTGTGTGTCTGTGTGAGAGAGATTGTGTGTGTGTGAGAGAGAGAGAGACTGTGTGTGTGTGTGTGTGTGTGTGTGTGAGAGAGAGAGACTGTGTGTGTGTGAGAGAGACTGTGTGTGTGTGTGTGTGCGTGTGTCTGTGTGAGAGATTGTGTGTGTGTGAGAGAGACTGTGTGTGTGTGTGTGAGAGAGAGAGAGAGAGACTGTGTGTGTGTGAGAGAGACTGTGTGTGTGTGTGTGTGTGTGTGTGTGTGTGTGTGAGAGAGAGAGAGAGAGAGAGATTGTGTGTGTGTGAGAGAGAGAGCGATACAGACTGTGTGTGTGTGTGTGTGTATGTGTTTGTGTGTGTGTGAGAGAGAGAGAGATTGTGTGTGTGTGAGAGAGAGATATAGACTGAATGTGTGTGTGTGTGTGTGTGTGTGCGTGCAGTCAGACTGTGACTGCTGTCAAGGTGAGACAGCAGCGCCATCTCCTGGCTGACGCGGGAAGCTGTGGGAAGGAAACAAACAGGCAACCAACGTCTAAAAAAACCCCCATCTGATTTATTATTTTGACACCGGGTAAGTCAGCGGATCTTAAATAACATTTCCCTCCGATAGTTATTTTTCAGTTCTCGTTTACATCAATTTGTCCACAAATAATCCACAAAAATGTAAGAAAAAGAAAAAATAAGTCGACGACACAAAGAACGCCACGGTAAAAACCTCGGTCCTATACAAAGACACGGCGAGTCATGCGTCAATATTCACTGTGACCGAGGAGGATCCGACAGAGCCTAAAAACACCAGCATAACGTTTCAAACGCGGTCAACAATCACATGTCACTTTGAACTGAACAAATAAATTAGTAAACAAATATACAATTCAGCCATATTTAGCCAAATGTTGCCAAATTACTGCAAAAAAAAAAACAACCCAAAACTCCACCACAGCGGTCTATGACGCGCTATAAACACGGTTTATGCTACGATGCGGTGATATAATTCACCATGAAGTACTAAACTACAAGTCACATACGTTTACTGAGAAAAGGATCTTGCCCCATCAAGTAAAAGTCATATATAAAGGTAACCAAGTCGTGTGAGCTACCAGTAACGTCCACTAGATGGTGCTGTTAATCCCACGGCGGGTAGGACTCGCGAGGGCCGTTGGCCAATCACGTGACGTTGTTAGGATTTACTTTCATACACAAATATGCCCCCACGTGTGTTCACGATAACCCTGGGGTTGATATTGTAGCGGATTCGGGGGACAACGCAACCACAGGAACTGCCGCGGCCGGGAAGCGAACCCGTATCGCCCGCACCGCAGGAGGCATCGCTAACCGCTAGACTAAAGGGTCAGACCCGCCAGCCATCGGCCAGCGTGTCTTCTTATCCATGCAATATACTGCAATCAGAAACGCGCGAGGGCAGATTTTTCACAGCTCGCGCCACCAGCACGTGCTGGTGGTGCCGCGGAGTAGGTTTTACTGCCAGCGGTCGGCTAGCTGAACGCCAAACGACGGAGAACCGCTGCTGTCTTTTTGTGCGCTAGTATTTTCATTTTGAGAAAAAGATTTTTGTTTAATTTACATCCTGTAATTTGGTGTCCGAAGCGGGATTTCCGAAGTTCGGAAAATTCAAGGATGCGAAGGTTATTGTGAACACATATGCGAGAATATTTGTGTATGCAAGTAAATCTTACCACGTATTTAGGGTTTAAAAATTTTTATTTCTGATTTTTCCCTTTTTTCTCCCAATTTAGTGGCCAGTCGATCCCTATTTTAATTCAAACACCCACCCTCGTACTGCGTGCGTTCGCCAACTGCATCTCTCCGGCCGGCAGTCTGGAAGGAGACCGCCTCCCCACTTCCGTGACAAGGCGCCTCCAGGCCGAACCGCCGCTTTTTCCGACACACACAGAGACGCATTCACGTGACGAACACAAGCCGACTCCGCCCCCCTCCCGAAGGCAGCGTTGCCAATGACTGCTGCTTCATCGAGTCCGGCCATAGTCGGATCTGACGAGACCGGGGCGCGAACCCCGGTCCCCAGTGGGCAGCTGCATCGACACAAAGCCGATGCTTAGACCGCTACACCACCGCGGACTAACATATTTAGGCTTTATAACATGCTAGCGCAACCGACGGGACTGCACCTCCCTCCTCAGAGAGATGGCTCCGAACAGTTCCTTGTTACGTCACGCGATTACCCTGCGGACCTTGACTCCTAGGGGATTAACAGCGCCATCTAGTGGACTTTTATTGATATAGCTGCCTTTTACCACTTGGTTACAGAAAGCTTCAAAAGAGGCGGATGATGGATGACTTTTGGCAGTCTGCACAGATAACAACACGGAGGCTCTGGCACGCTGTCAGCTGGGGGAAAGTTGCATCCGCCTCACTAAAATGTTGTGGGGACGGGGTACGCCGTCTGATCAGAGAAGTGGTGCTACAAATCCAAAAGGCACTCGGCATGACCTCCAACCCAAAACACATCCCCTCATCCCCTTTTTAGTTCCTTATCATCACACTCCTCCTGACGGCGGCCCGGACTCCACCACAGCACATATAGGACAACGCCTGACGGGGATGTATGTTAAACTGGTTTATGCATCGTTGCTTGCAGCCTGTGGGGAGATCTGGACTGGGTTCACAGGTGGAGCGGGCGGCAGTGCATGACGTGTCTCCGTCAATATGCAGAGGCTACTTTTGCTCTCCTCAACACTGGTTTGTGCGGCTACGCCTCAGTGACGGAATGCTAACAGGACAAATGCAGCCTGCAGACTGCTGACGTCCTTTCAGTAGGTAACAAGTCAAATTATTTCCATCCATCCATCCATCCTTCAAGCCGCCCATCCCAACCGGGGTCGCGGGATGCTGGAGCCTATCCCAGTAGTCATTGAGAAGCAGGCAGGGAGACACCCTGGACAGGCCGCCAGACCATCACAGGGCTGACACACACACACACCTAGGGACAATTTAGTACGGCCAATTCACCTGACCTACATGTCTTTGGAAACCCACGCAGACACGGGGAGAACATGCAAACTCCACACAGAGGACGACCCGGGACGACCCCCGAGGATGGACAACCCCGGGGTTCGAACCCAGGACCTTCTCGCTGTGAGGCGACCGCGCTAACCACTGCGCCACCGTGCCGCAAATTATTTCCAAAGGCGAAATATTTTTCACGCTTTCACATACGAAGCCGGCACAGCCACGCAACACGCAACCCCCCCCCCCACACACACACACACAAACACACATAACATCACCGGTAAAACTTGTACAGTGTCCTCAGCAGCCCAGATCTGAAGGTAATGAGGCAAGCTAACGGGGAACGTTCCCCTCGATTAAGAAATGTGCGTTGAGCCGAAGTGGACGGCGTGGCAGGAAAAGACCGTCTGGAGACAGAAGGAAAGCTTGGCACTCAGTGCACCGGTCTTGCGCGGGTCTCTCCAGGGCAATACTTCCTTCTCCGATGAAGATGACTCGGGCTTATGAGCCGCGGACCGGGCGAATCCTGCACATTTTGGCTACGAGCGACAGGAGGGTAATTGTATTCCCATTCTCTCATTCAGTGTTAAAGGAGAACATGAGGTCAGAGCCCGACCCCCCTCAGACGGCTGCTCGGGTCGAGGTATAGGTTTGGACTCATCAGTGTTTGATATTGACGGTTGGGGATCAGCGTTGTGCCTCCAGCGATTCAAAGACACGCTTTGCAGTCCATCACCCCGACCCTCAACAGTACTCTTCTCCCTGGGTGTCGGGCAGATCGTTGAGGTCCAGGAAGACGGAGGCGTTGGACAGCTTGCGTCCGTTGGAGGACAGGTCCAGCAGCTCCTCGGCCGTGCTGGGCACCGAGCTGATGTACATGTCCCACACCTGCTCCGGGGAGTCCAGCTCCAACAGCTTCTGCTTGATCTTCAGGTTCTTCTCGATGTTCCGGCGCTTGTGCTTGAACTCCAGGATGGTCTTCGTGTAGCGGTTGATGGTGGTGACCGAAGACGCCATGCAGGCCGTGAAGGAGCTCCACGCCAAACTGAGGGGAAACGAGTCACAAATGAGGCCTTACACTCAGATAGGAATGCTATTTGTCCAGACAGCCATCTCATTCTCATTTTTCAAGTCAAATTTTCTATATAAAAAAAAAACATTGAAAAGAAACACAGGGTGCTCTAACAGGACGGTAAGAAGTAAGATGTACGCCAACGCTCAGATCCTCAGATCACAGCTCCTCAAATGAAATGATCTTTTTTTATTTCTATGAAAGCACAAGACGCGTTTCATTTATTTACATATTCATGGTGTTGGTGTGCCAAGTGTGCAGGGACATGCTGTGCGTCGACTTACATGTACGACCAGCTGTAGTCCCACGTCTGTGGTTTCCAGTCCTCCGGGCCCAGACTGACGGTTAGCTGAAAGGCTGTAGTGTACATCATATGGGCCACCATACCTAGGAGACCTGCCACGCAGAGAGAAAACACTAATTAAGGAAAAAATTACAAATACATGATACAACCTATACTCAAAACAGCATCTCACCCAGTGACGGTGAAGTCCTCACACTACGGAAGGAATGACTGAATAAAATAAAAACACGTTGTAGTTCTTCCGTATCACCACTAGGTGGCGGTAATACAGTATTATGTGAGGCTTAAGCGATAGAGCTGTGTTTTTCTCACCTTCTTCGGCGCTGACTATTGTATGAATGAGAACCTCTCAATTATAAAATCAGCGTAAAATGAAGATGATGATGATGCAATTAGCGTTAATGAGCACATATACATAATTGCATATATATATAAAAAAAATCACGTTTTCTTAAATCTGATCAAAGGGTTTTGTTGTAAAAGTATTCACACGCTCCACCATATTCCAGAGATACTCAGAGATACTCAGAGATACTCAGTTTCCCCTAAAACAGAACCCCCCCCCCTCTTCTCTGGCCCAAAACTCACATTTCTGAGACAAGATAATAAAACATTCAGAGCTCAAATTAAATTTTGATGTCAGATGGCACAGAACCGTCCTCAGACACCGTCAGTGTTGAACGGCCGTGTACTTGTGCAGAACCAGCACTGTGTGTGTGTGCAGGGCTGCAGCGTGCAACAACATGCTGGCTTTACCTGCAGCCATGTGGCCACATCAGAATGCACCTTGTTATTTTCTGGCATTCAGATTTAATCTGACAGCACACAAAGCTAGCGGGGGGGGGGGTAACCTGCAATGAATGTTCTGCTGAAGAACATATTCACTTGATTGCTGCTTATAGCCTTTAATTTATCTTCTCAGGCCCCTTTTTATCTATCTGTGAGATCTGGTTTTACTTCGGACAATTGGTTTATCACCTATTCATAGTGTTGAGATGGAAATTATAGTTTTATATTTCTGAATATGGAAACCTAACGTATCCTCTTCTTTGATGAGTTGCATGTTTTATTTTGAAAGCTCATGAAAATGTGGTATTTGTATGACCAGTTTTCATACATAGATCTGCCGGTGTTTGATTTTTGCTTTAGGGGAAGTTGAGCATCACTTCAGTGAACATGGCGGAGTGTGTGGATACCTTCACAACAACATCTTTACCCTCATACACTTTCATCACATTTAACAAAACGTGATTTTTTAATTTCGAAAGCAAATGTTCCATCAGACAAATGTGCATTCTTCTCACATAATTAATGAATTTGCAAGTGTGTATATACATATAATATGTATACTTGCAAAGTAATTAATTGAATGATTAATTAGTCAAATTAATGGAATTAAAACTAATTGAATTATTAATTAATTAATTAATTGCATAACCATACACACACACACACACTTGCAAATTCATTAATTGTTACTTAGATTATAAAGTAAACTGATTGTGTCTCACACACGCTGAGCAGAGAGGCTGGTGGGCTGACGAGCCGATGACGTCATGGCAAGCTGCTGGTATGTGCTTCCACTTCCCCAGAACCCCAGTTGGGGGTTGTGTTTATGAGGGACGTGAGTCAGACTGTGGGCTCCAGCCCCTCTTACGTGCGGCACAAACTGCCCTGCACTTTATGGTATTACCTCGGGGTGTTCAGACATCCCTATTGACCAGCCTGCAGCAGCCAAATGGACGTGTCCCGACTCCATTTATCTGTCCAGGAGGTTGGACAGGACGGCACAAGCTGCCAGCTTCAGAAAAGGGGAGACGTGTCTGGCCCCCGTGAAAAGGTCTGGCAGCAACCTTCTCACAGCCGGGACCCAAGACCGAGGCCGGTGCTAGGTGGTGTACTGTGGTAGGTCAGGGTCGACATGATCCAGGTTGCTTTCACACAAGGATGTATTTACTTGTGCTTTTACCTGCAAACTTCCACATGATTCAATTTTTATTTTGATGAGATCTTTGGATAGTATGGAAATTCCCAGATCCCCCACCGGGAAATTGGAACGGTTATTTCCATGGATCACTGTTTTTCAAGAAAATTGGGGTTACCCATGAATATTACATGTGCACACAGCTTTTTATTAAATTGGGGGGGAAAAGGAAGGAGGTGCCTGATGTGATTTCTTGGAGGAAAAGGAGGAATAGAGAGCAATTTAAAGTGAAATAGAGAGAGACGGGGGGGGCGGGGGAAAGAGAGAGGAGAGAGGGAGTGAGAGTGAGAGAAAGAGGGAGCGAGAGAGGGGGAGAGAGAGAGGGACAGAGAAAGAGAGAGGGGGAGAGAGAGGGGGGAGGGAGAGTGAGTGAGAGAGAGAAGGAGAGAGAAGGAGAGAGAGGAGAGAGGAGAGAGAGGGGGAGGGCGAGAGAGAGGGAGACAGAGAGAGCAGGAGGGGGGGACAGAGTGAAAGAGAGGGGGGAGAGACAGAGGTGGGAGAGAGAGGGAGAGAAAGCGAGAGGGATAGAGAGAGAGGAAGAGAAAGGGAGAGAGAGACTGAGAGAGAGAGCACGAGAGGGAAAGAGAGAGAAAGAGGGGAAGAGAGAAAGAGATACAGGGGGAGGAGAGAGAGAGAGAGAGAGAGAGAGAGAGCGACAGGGGGAGGAGAGAGACAGAGAGAGAGAGAGAGCGAGCGACAGGGGGAGGAGAGAGACAGGGGGGAGGAGAGAGCACGAGAGGGAAAGAGAGAAAGAGAGGAAGAGAGAAAGAGAGCGACAGGGAGGAGAGAGAGAGAGAGAGAGCGTCAGGGGGAGGAGAGAGCGCGAGAGGGAAAGAGAGAGAAAGAGGGGAAGAGAGAGAGACAGGGGGGAGGAGAGAGCGCGAGAGGGAAAGAGAGAGAAAGAGGGGAAGAGAGAAAGAGAGACAGGGAGGAGAGAGAGAGAGAGAGCGACAGGGGAGAGAGCGCGAGAGGGAAAGAGAGAGAAAGAGGGGAAGAGAGAGAGAGAGAGAGAGAGAGAGAGCTGTCAGCTCCAGATGCTGAGGTCCATTGGACCGGGGGTGTAGTAATCTGGGTGGTGTAAGTGCTGGTATCAGCTAACTCGAAGTCTTTCAAATGTTCTGTCATTCTCAACATCCCTGCTTCTTTCATCTCTCCAGCCATCAATCTTTCTCTGTCCACTTTCTCTCCAGCAATCCGTTTCTCTTTCTCTCCCCCCATTCATCCCCTGCTTCCGCCCTTATGTCTACTTTCTTTACCCCCCCTAGTTTTCGGGAGGGTTTAGCGGCACGCCAGATTTTTGACAGCTGAGGAAGGAGGGATCTCCTCACGCTTGGACTTTCATCACCCGTAGGAACAGAGCAGGAATAAATAAATAAATAAATAAATAAATAAATAAAATAAAAATCAGCCTTCGCAACAATCCGATTACCACGTAAGCCCCCCAAATCCCCGGAGTGAACAAGAGCAGACCGGACTCAGCACAGAACACACCGAAACTCCCGTCTCATCCCTGTCACTGCTCATGTTTATTCCGAAAGACATTCCACCGCCATAACAATGCCATATTATGCAAATGAGAGAGAGAGCGCGAGAGCGAGAGAGCGAGAGCGCGAGCGAGCGAGCGCTTTTGTGTCGGTAAATGCAGAGCAAATCCCGAATCCCAAGTCTTGGCAAGTACGCCTGTTTTGTTCATGGAGAGGCTAGGTTTATTGGTTGTAAAGCCGAAACATGGGCCGTTAAAAAACACAAATACCGCAATGTGAATTCACATTGTACTTATTCATTTTTACTGCCATAACACATAAAAATGACAAGTCACACAACGGCATTTAGTCCCAAAAAGAAACTCAGGAGTATTTGTCATTTCAGTCCACGCACCTGCGCACATGAAATGAAAGGAATATATATACATATATATATGTGTGTGTGTGTGTGTGTGTGTGTGTGTGTGTGTGTGTGTGTGTGTGTGTGTGTGTGTGTGTGTGTGTGTGTATATGTATATATATATATAAAATATGTCACTGTCCAAGAGAGCGAACACCAGAATGACTGTTGGAACTGCCGGTCTACATGGGCTAGCAGTTAGCTTAGCCTGCCCCTCTGCCCGCGTCCCGCCCGACTGCCCTCGGTGTTTCCTCTTCGGGTACAGCTCCAGGCGGGGCCGTGGTCCCTGGGCCCACAGGATGCAGGAGACCAGGCTCTCCCAGTTGATTCAGCGCCAGCTCTCCCAGCCGTCAAATGAAGACAACTCTTGCTTCTTTCTTCTCCATGTGTCTTTCTTTATCCGATGAACTCGCCCATATGAAAAGCATTCCTGTTGTGCATGTCATACTCGGATGAGAATCACCTCAGACAATCAGACAGCTCCACAACAGCTGGTGCCAAGAAAAAGCCAAAGAACTTCAAAAGTATGCATATGCCCGAGACCTGCGAAACATCTACACGGGTACCAAAGAGCTGTACGGACCAACACGTTCTTCAACAGGAACACTGAAAACAACCAACAATGCCAGCAACCTTACCGACAGCAAGGACATCTTGAAGTGCTGGAGAGAACATTTCAGCACACTCCTAAACAGGAATTCCACCGTTGCTGAAGACTTGCTTCGAAACGTGCCCCAACATCCTCCACAACCTTGGATGTCAGCCCCACCAACATATAGTGAATTCAGTGAAGCCAAGGAAATCATCCGGACCGGACAACATCCCTCTGGAACTCATTCAAAATGGAGGCTTACCGTTACAAACAAGGCTTTCCACTTTCACCCTTCAAATGTGGGAAGCCCAGAGAGTACCTGCTGATCTGAAAAATGCCATCATCATTACCATCTTCGAGAAAGGAGATCGCAGCTGTGGCACCGATCGTGGTATAGCCCTGCTTTCCATTGCAGGAAAAATCTTTGCCAGAATCCTGCTCAACTGCCTCCAAGTTATCTCTGAGAAGATACTGCCTGAGTCACAGTGTGGATTTCGAGCTTCAAGATGAACAACTAACAGGATATTTTGAGCAAGACAGCTACAGGAAAACAGTAGAGAACAACAAAAACCTCCCTTTCTAGTGTTCTTTGACCTGGAAAAGGCCTTCGACATCGTGCTGAGATCTGCCATGTGGGTGGTTCTAAAATGTGTTGGCTGCCCTGACCGATTTGTAACATTCATCCAAGCGCTCCGGGATGGCATGGTTGGACAAGTATCTCATCAAAACAACATCTCTTAAGAGTTTCCAATAACCAATGGACTGAAACAAGGATGTGTACTTGCTCCGACGCTCTTCTCCTTGTACCTGGCAGCCATGCTCCATGAACTATCAACAACAAACAACCCAGGAGTGGAGATCAGATATCGCTTCGATGGAGGACTTTTCAACCTTTCCAGACTCTGCTCACAAAGACTGACTAACGTTCCCCGGATCACCAAACTGCAGTATGTTTCGCCAGCTCAATCACCTGAGCAAATGCAACGGTCACTTTGGTCTGACCATCAATATCTAGAAAACCAAATTACTCATACCACCTAGTCCAAGGACAACCCTTCCAACATCAACATCTTGAACACCTCTCTTGAACAGGTAGATCATTTTCCCTACTGTGGAAGTTTCCTCTCAACGCAATGCAACTCTGAGAAGAGATGAAGAACAGGATTCGTGCTGCCCATGTTGCTTTTGGAAGACTATCCCAGTACATCTTCAAAAACAAAAACTTAAAACAACAAATGTATCTATGCATGCTTAATAATCCAGGTAAGGAAATAACAGAAAGTTGAAAAAGGTGATAGATTCTCTGAAACTGTTAAAACAGGACAATGCTATTGACAGAATTTTGTACCATGGGTTATACCCAGGGGAAGCTACATCTAGTCTGTATGGTTTACATAAGATACATAAACAGGATGTGCCACTATGGCCTGTTTGTATGATTAACTCAGTGACCTGTAACGTCTCTAAGTTTCTTGCATCTATTCTTAATCCGTTGGTAGGCAGTAATGAACATCACATTCAGAACACTATGGATTTTGTGGATAAGGTGAGGGACATCATTATGGAGTGGAATCAAACAATGGTCTTTTATGATGTTATGTCTCTCTTCACATGTGTTCCAGTTGAGGAAGCAGTGGCGGTAGTCCATATGAAATTACAAAATGACCCCCCCTTAACAATAGGACCACCCTTAACACTGGCCAAGTGTGTCTGCTCCTGAAACTATGTCTTCAGTCCACGTACTTCACATACAGGGGGCAGTACTATAGGGCGATGGGGGACATTTGATTACTGATGTTTATTGTAAACCCACGCATACTGATCAGTACTTAAGGTTGGATTCCCATCATCCACTGGAGCACAAACTAGGAGTCATCAGGACGCTGTACCACCGAGCTGACAACGTCCCCACTGACACAATGGCCGGGGAAGGGGAGAAATCCCACATTAAACAGGCCCTGGTTAAGTGTGGTTATCCTAACTGGGCATTTGTCAAAGCCAGGAAGACGCCCAAACAGTGCACCAGCCAATCGAAGAGAGGAGAAGGACAACAGCTGTCTAAGCCTAAACCAGTGGTGATTCTGTATGTGGCGGGAGTGTCGGAACAGTTGAGATGCGTATTCTCCAAACACCGCGTCTCAGTTGCTTTCAAACCCCAAAACACACTGTGCCAGAAGTTGGTCCACCCCAAGGATCGGGTCCCCTGGCATAAACAGAGCAATATAGTGTGTGTGTGTGTGTGTGTGGGGGGGGGGGGGGGCTAAGAGTACATCTGTCACCATCTTTCAATGCTGTGACTGCAACTGTTCCGGAATCCTCTGTGAATAGTACACATGGCCATTGTAACTCTAGTTAATGGTCACACCCATATTTGCATATGAAACTGATCGTTGTTTTCGGTCGTTATGCCACTGTATTGTTTATAAGGGTGGGGATACCTGCTGTCAGTTGAGACTGAAGAGGTCATTTAGATGAGTGATGAAACGTATCTGTCAATCCTTTCTCCCGGTCCTCGTGTGAGTCTGCATGCAAGGCCAGGCAAGGGTGACAGTATGCATCTCTTGCCCCATGTACTGCTCTGCCTATTGTCTCTGACATACTGATGATTGCCATTTGTCTGGGAGTTTGTGTATGGTCTGGGTGGATTGTAAAACTGAATTACCCTTCTGGGATAAATGAAGTTGTCTGAATCTGAATTTGAAAAAACGTGGTGTCCGGATGAACTCATACAACTTTCTGTGATTAAAACAACAAACCAAACTCATGATGTTTGAAGCTGTGATCATTTCAACCTTCCTCTACTGATACGAAACATGGGCCCTGTACCGCTGAGACATCAAGAAACTTGAGCGCTTTCACCAGCAGAAGCTTGGATCAATCATGAACATCAAATGGGAGGACTACTTCACCAATCTTGTAGTCCTTGCGAAAGCTCAAGCCAACAGCATCGAAGACACCATCATCAAACATCCGCTCAGACGGACAGGCCATGTGTGCTGCATGAATAACACCAGACTTCCTAGACTAGATCCTCTATAGCGACCTCAGCACTGGCAAACGACCCCGTGGCTGCCCTGTGCCACATTACAGAGACCAACTCAGACTATGGAGAAGACCAACATCAACCCGAAAACCTGGGAAGAACAAGCGGAAGATGGCAACCTCTGGCGTCCGATCATCTGGACTGCTGCAGAACTGTTCGAACAAGAACATCGCAGAGACGAAGAGGACAAGCGACAAAGACGAACGCTCTGCCAAGCCCGACCACGACCGCCCCACTATCTACCGAGCGCAACCTGTGCGGACTCATGTTTCATGCAAGGAATGGTCTTTTCGGCCTTCAGAAACATCAACACAACAAATGAGGAAAGAAAACAGAGGCACCAAATACTCAGAAATGAGGAATAGCCGCCGCTGCCACTGTCGACAGCTCGGGGGATTGGAAGTTAGAGCAGGTTGATGGATGGATGGATGGATGGATGGATGTTTAGTAATACTTGGCAAACCCTTTTGGTTTGTATCAGCACCGAACCGAACAAGGTTTGAAGAAGATACGCGTCCAGGGGACTCTCAACAGCTTCGATTTGACAGTACACGCATGTAAGACATTGCTGAGATCCAGAAGACATGCAAACACAACCTGCAATATCCAACAGCAGCCTCCCTCGCGAGCTCACCTACGACCAATGGGCAAGCCCGCATAGGTGAAAGGCTTAGTCAGATGCCATTACTGTCGAGAGTCGAAAGTTTCTGCACTGTGCGAGTGATTAAACTTTTGCCCACTCGCACTGCAGCGAGCCTATGAAAGATGGAGGAAATTGCTTTTTTTTATGTTGACTGTAAAAGTTTATCACCCACACTGGGTGTTTATGCTCAACAAAAGTGCAAAGCTCTGACCCAGCTCTCTCTCCCTCGGCTCTTTGTTTTAGCTCGCTCCCTCCCTCTTCATTTCCTCACTTCATAACCCCACAGTGATGCATGGCTTTAATAAAAGGTTGTTCACGTCCTCTCTACTGCTCCTTTGGAGCTCATTACAAAGGGATGAAGCCCCCTCTAATCTATCCTACCCATTAAAAACAGAAGCGGCTTTAAAATGCCGTGCTTCTTGCAAACCTTTCATGAGCAGGATAAACCCCTTGCAATAAGATGAGCCGGAGGCGTTTTAGAGCACTTTAAGAACTTAGTAAAGTTCTTAAAAAGCCACAATTACAACGATGGGAACGACCTCGGCTGGACTGATGAGGATATACGACGCCTCTGAGGAAACGCCACAATGAATAGTGTAACGTGCATGGATAAGAAGACACGCTGGCCGCTGGCTGGCGGGTCTGGACCCTTTAGTCGAGCGGTTAGCGATGCCTCCTGCGGTGCGGGCGACACGGGTTCGCGTCCCGGCCGCGGCAGTTCCTGTGGTTGCGTTGTCCCCCGAAATCGCTACATTGGTGTTAGAAGTGGGATGGAGCGACCGGAAGCATAGGCGCCCTGACGCGTGAAGGAGCTGATATGCTTAAGCGCGGGGACGCGCTTCCCGAAGGAGGGGGGTAGTATAACGTGCATGGATAGGAAGACACGCTGGCCGCTGGCTGGCGGGTCTGACCCGTTGGTCTAGCGATGTCTCCTGCGGTGCGGGCGATACAGGTTCGCTTCCCGGCCGCGGCAGTTCCTGTGGTTGCGTTGTCCCCCGAATTCGCAACAGTATTATACTTTCAAGAAGCCATTTAAAAACGATTCAAACACTGGATTACGTGATGGAACCAAAAACACATAACCAGGTATTACCCAAAAATATACAGCAAAATGAACATGAGGTCACCGCGAACCAAAGCCTTCTGACCTAACTGGGACAGCCTCCAGCGAATACCCCCCTCCCCCTCCCCGGATCCGGGCAGAGGTCCTTGTATCTGTGCTGCCGAGGCAGCCGGAATACTTCCAAGTCGCTGCTGGTGAGCGAAGTATCTTCGGGTGCCGATTAACTGCTCACAGTGTGGTTGCAAGGATCATTTTCAGAGTGGATTAGAAAGAAGGTCAGCTTTAATCCCGCCACCAAAGGGGGGCTGACTGCAAACTGGCTGACATCACATCCTTGTTTGAGAGCGACAGCGAGACCGGATGTTGCGCTTGCAAAATGGCACCGTGCTGTTACATTCGCTTCCGTGCTATTAGGGGCCCAGTAAACTCACTTAAGATAAATAACTTTTAAACTGAAGCAAAAAAATAAAAAATATTTATGGTCACGCAAAGCAGTAGTGGCCCCCTTCCACACAGCTACCCACCCAACTCTTTGTAAGAGCAAACGTTTCATCCAACAGTCTCAGTTCATCCAGCTGGACACTGGAGCCTATCCCAGCAGTCATTGGGCGGCAGGCGGGGAGACACTCCGGACAGGCCGCCAGGCCATCACAGGGCCGACACATTCCCACAAGGGGCAATTTAGTACGGCCGACTCGCCTGACCTACATGTCTTTGGAGTGTGGGAGAAAACCGGAGCACCCGGGGAGAAGGCGACCCCCGAGACGACCTCCAGGGTTGCACTACCCCGGGATTCGAACCCGGGACCTTGTCGTCGTGAGGCGATCGCGCTAACCACTGCACCACCGTGCCACCCAGGTGTTTGAATACATACATACATACATACATACATACATACATACATACATACATACATACATACATACATACATACATACATACATACATACATACGTGTGTGTGTGTGTGTGTGTATACATACAGTTCATCAACAGTTAATCTCAGTTCGTGAAAAGCAGCCATTTACCTGAGAGAACAGTGAATATGGCGGCGAAGGCGTTGAGCTTGAGGCCGTCGATGACGCTGCCAAAGTGGCACACCTCTATGGACATGAGGATGCCCCCGGTGGCTAACAGGAGAATGTACAGGCACTCCGCGACGATGCACAGCCATAGCACTCCTACGGAGAGAGGAGCCAACAGAGAGGAGGATAGAAATAAGGAAGGAATCCACATAACGCACGTACACGAGGGTGGGGGTGGGGCAAGAGCGCGTGAGTAATGAAGAAGGCTCAGGGACTTGTATTGGCGGGGCAGAGGAGAGAGGGAAAGAGAGAGAGACGCAACCGAGAAACACATGGGTGAGCGAGGTAGGGGGAAATGGAAGGGAAGGACGGGGCAAGGATGGGGGGGGGGGAGGAGAAGAAGGAGTGCTGGGTTGAGTTTACAAAGGTCGGCCAGCGACCCGTTCACTCATGCCATTAACCTTCACTGTCAGGGAAAGGGTACTTTATGGGCTAGCAGACTCGCAGCATCCTGCATCCTGATCTGAGCCTCTCGCGGCACCCTGGCGGAGGGACCATGGAAACACCAGTGACGTTACCCACCCATAGTTTGCTCTACATTACCTTCAACACAACGGAGAGCGATGACGCCACTCAATAGCAGGACGGAGGGTGACTAAATTAAAGATGTTTAGGGAGGTGTTCCTTATCCGATGAGAGGGTCTAAGGGACAGGATGTTGTGTTGCTGTTAAGCCCGCTTAGGCAAATTTGTAATTTGTGATATTGGGCTATACAAATAAAACTGATTTGATTTGACTTGATTTATTCTGTTGCCTACCGACACGGGGATCGCCGGTTCGAATCCCCGTGTTACCTCCGGCTTGGTCGGGCGTCCCTACAGACACAATTGGCCGTGCCTGCGGGTGGGAAGCCGGATGTGGGTATGTGTCCTGGTCGCTGCACTAGCGCCTCCTCTGGTCGGCCGGGGCGCCTGTTCGGGGGAGGGGGGGAACTGGGGGGAATAGGGTGATCCTCCCACGCGCTACGTCCCCCTGGCGAAACTCCTCACTGTCAGGTGAAAAGAAGCGGCTGGTGACGCCACATGTATGGGAGGAGGCACGTGGTAGTCTGCAGCCCTCCCCTGATCGGCAGACGGGGGTGGAGCAGCGACCGGGGCGGCTCGGAAGAGTGGGGTAATTGGCCAGGTATAATTGGGGAGAGAAAAAAAGGGGGGAGGGAATAAAAAGTACGGACATCGGTGTCCAATCTAATGGGATCCACGACTTTCTCGAGTGTTTCTACTCGAGTATATTCAACCTAGACAGTGTTTTAGTTACATCATACTGCCATATGACACGTTGTGTGCTGCGCAGCAGGTGAAATCCCATACAATAAATCCCGTACAATAAATCCCAAACAATAAATCCCATACAATAAATCCCATACAATAAATCCTGTACAATAAATCCCATACAATAAATCCCATACAATAGAAAAAAAACCCAGTACCCACAAATCCCCTTCATATTTGCGACAGCAGCACACCAGAGACGGGTACTGCACACTTGTGTGGATTAAAGCTCTCAATTGGATGTAGATAATCACATCATTCCGAGAGAATGAAGCGCCGCGGCGAGCCGGAGGCGCAGCCGCTCCGGCTCCCCTCCGGGTCCGGCTCCAGCTGTTGTCTCGCTGTCGCGCGACGCGTCTCATTTCATTTCTGTGTCAGCGTCTCGTTCCTCTGAGGAGACCATTTCGCGTGCGGACCGAGGGAGACGCGGAGAGGACACGGGCACGAGGGGGGGATTAATCCCTGCCCACGGGGAGTGTTTGGGTGGACACGAGAGACACACGCGCACACACTAGGGAGGAGATGCCAGCCTCGCCGATATGCTGAATAACCGCGCGGCTGACGGTTTAATTGAAATGCCACGCGCCTCGTGGGGGTCAAGGGCACTGCCAAAATGCCCTGCTAAGGAGGATTCGGTGAATTGACCGGGTCCATTATTTTATGGGCATGTTAGGAATGCGTTGCCGACTCCGACACAACACAGGCTCGAAGCAGGACCACGAGGGGTTAGATGTGGTCTAGTCTGATGTCTCTGTGGCACCAGATAGGACACAGCAAGTCCTGCTGATGCAGCTTCAAATTCTGTGGAGGCTTTCACATTACAGACCGGTAAAAAGACAATTATGGGGGCGTCTGGGTAGCGTACCGGTCTATTCGGTTGCCTACCCAGATAGCAAACTTGCTGTGGCCCGGACCCGTCCCACACCCGACACTTTCACCCGGCCCACATGCCGCGTGGAATGATGGCACTTGGGCGGTCCGCTCCTGTTCGCCAGATCTGGGCCAGAACCAAGCCATAGCAATGCTGCGTGTGTCACATATTTGCCAAAGGTGGCCCATATTTGTTTTGTGATATTTGGGCCATATTCACCATTTACCACACGGGCCACTTCCGGGTCACATCCAGATCTCATGTTGCCGAGAGCCCCGCATCTTTGCCAGAAAAGGCCCACATGTGATTTGGCATATTTGGGCCATATTTGCAGTTATACATGTGGGCCACTTCAGACTCACATCCATTTTGTCAGAGCCAGAAGAAGGCGCATGACGTGGCCCACATCTGGATGCTATCTGGGTACCAACACGGGGATCGCTGGTTCGAATCCCCGTGTTACCTCCGGCTTGGTCGGGCGCCCCTACAGACACAATTGGCCGTGTCTCCGGGTGGGAAGCCGGATGTGGGTATGCGTCCTGGTCGCTGCACTACCGCCTCCTCTGGTTGGTTGGGGCGCCTGTTCGGGAGGGTGGTTGGACTGGGGGGGGGGGGTAGTGTGATCCTCCCACGTGCTACGTCCCCCTGGTGAAACTCCTCACTGTCAGGGGTAAAGAAGCGGCTGGCGACTCCACACGTATCGGAGGAGGTATGCGGTAGTCTGCAGCCCTGCCCGGATCGGCAGAGGGGGGCGGAGCAGCGACCGGGACGGCTCGGAAGAATGGGATAATTGGCCGGATACAATTGGGGAGAAAAAAAAAGGGGGAGGGGCAACCAAAGATAGAAAATAATACCATTTATGTTTTTCTTCCTGCGACCCACCTTTAAGCCTCCCCCGAGGTCTTAAACCACAGCACAGCAAGAGCGTGAAGCCCTTTAGCCAGGCAGCAGACACAATGGTGCTTCTGCATCTGGGTGCGACACATACTTGAATCCCTCCTCGCTAAATCTATGAGTTGTATTTATCCCTCCCTCCCTCCATCTCTCTCCCTCCCTCCCTGCTGACCACCCGGGCTGTTGTGCAGCGGCGTGGTGTCGTTGCGTCGCTTATCACAAGCGGGGACAGGTGAATTAACGTGCGAGGAAGAAACCCTGGACTGACGGCTTCTCAGAGGGCGGGACAAGCACGGGACGGGCACAGATGCTGATCACGTGCATGGCAAAAACGAGCATAGTGGTTGACGGTTCACCTTACCCCGTTCATTTGAAGGCGCCACGTACAGGAAACTTCTGCAGTTCTCGCCTGAAAGAGATGGAACACAGAACAGAGATGGACCCCTCATGTCATTGACACCCCCCCCACCCCCCCCAAACAGGTCAGACATGACAATTTACTACATAGGAAACACACCCGTGGCGAGGCCGGTCTCGCCAGTCCGCGTACAAACAACACGGTATTACACGTTCCCATTGCGTGCAATGCGCACGCCAGAACCCCATTTGGCGCGCAGATGATGCGCCAGTCCTCCCCGCGAACTCCTGCGCACAGCTGACGGGCCTATGGAGCCCAATGCAGGCGTGGCATCACCTGCAATAACGCGACGTAAAGGTCACAGGAGATGTTTTCTGCATGTGTCATCGCTAATGGCCAAGCGTCCTTCACCCGCGTGACTCTGTTGCCCTCCGGCCGGCTCGCAACGCGCTCGCGTTACAGCGGATCTCAGTTTCGGCGGGCGGGAAAGCACGTGTCACGTCCCGAGGACACGTTTATGGCACCTCCGGCTTTTAAAGCACAGCCTCCACATACAGAACTTATCTACTACTTACACAAAACAAGTGTCAATGTCCTCCAGTATGCCGAATTGATGTTAGAACACAATTTGGGTTGCCAGTTCCGGGATGAAAAACGCACATGAACCCCTTCATCGTCTAAATCGGGCACAGAAGCTAAAAGTTTGCACATATACGAGAAACAATTATGGACGACGAAATCACGCAGCAGCGGCAGCTCTCTGCGCGGTTGGTGGCGTCTACGTCCTGGGCCGCCGGCCGGGCCG
Organism: Lampris incognitus; assembly: GCF_029633865.1. Classification (NCBI taxonomy): domain Eukaryota; kingdom Metazoa; phylum Chordata; class Actinopteri; order Lampriformes; family Lampridae; genus Lampris; species Lampris incognitus. The sequence goes on along the minus strand of NC_079227.1, from coordinate 31,215,992 downwards.
GGACACGGGTGTCGTCTACCTACCGGTCATGTTGACGTTCTGCTCGCAGGAGAACCAGATGCCGGTGTGGAACTTCCTCATCAGGTATTTATCCTCCCCGGTCTCCCAGATGTACTGGACCAGCCGGGTGTCGTTCAAGTTGGAGCTGTTAAAGCGGATGCAGAAGGACTGTTTGGTGGTCACCGGGCCGGTGCAGAAGGGCTTCACCACTTTGCGCGTGCCCTCGCACCAGTAGCTGGTGGTGAGCGCGGACACGGCGAGGAGCAAGGCGACCAAGTTGAGCGTGAGAGCCAGCGAGGCTCTCCGCCGCCGGTCTATCCCCATCACGGCCGCCGGGGTGAGGACGCGCCGTAATCCCGTCGCCTCTACGTCTGCCGGTCTCGCGACCTCAGCTCAGATCCTCATAATCCCACTTGCCGTCAATAGGTCCGCGGCTAATTACGCGTCGGGCGTCTGCGGCTCCAACGGCGCACCCCTCCGCGATGTGCGTCCGCGCGCAGCGCCAGCTCTCTCATTTTGTAGACGACCCTTCCTCCTCCTCCTCCTCTTCCTCCTCCTCCTCCTCCTCCTCCTCCTCCTCCTCCTCATCTTCCTCCTCCCCCTCCTCCCCTTTCCCATTCACCCCCCTCTCTCCTTTTCGCTCACTCATCTTGACTCATCGGTTATTGCTCTGTGTGGACCACCGGTTCTCAATCAGGTCCTCGGGTTACTGCGGATTGTCCTTTTTACCAGGGAGTTCTTCTTCACCTGTTGTCCCTGGTATGGCATCTCCCAGATCAGAGACCGGATGGACCGGAACAACAGGTGCATGAAAAAGACTGGGTAGAATGGAAAACCATGCAGTACTGTACTGTACTGTACTGAGGACCTGATTGAGAACCACCGGACAAAAGGAGCGCTTGTCCATGCAAACCTATGGATTTGAGATTACATTAATGATGAAAAGGGAATTATCTGCACACACACACACACACACACACACACACACACATATATATATATATATATATATATATATATATATATATATATATATATGTATTTTTAAATGTAAAAAAAGAACGGAAGGTAGATGGACAACCCTACTGGACCTGTGCTGTGGATCTTGTATGATTTGGTTTCAAAGGAAACGGCACGACGTTGCCTCATCAGAAGACAACCGTTGGGGGGCTACATAGAAAGGGTGGGTAGAGGGCTGACGTAGGGGGTGTAAACTACTACTACTGCGACCACAAGTGACTATGAAAACGGGCTGTCAGCAAAGCAGACATCCTTTAATCAGATAAAGTGGCAGATATCCTCAGGGAGGGCTCAAGCCTGCCGGATCGAGCCGCCGCTAAATTATCCAATTTTACATCCAGCAATCTGTGTCCTGCAGCTGATGTTAGGAACCTGCGCCTGAGCGAGGGAGCAGCTGAAGGCCCGCGAGTGTGTGTGTGTGTGTGTGATTGGCTGCATTTGTGTGTGTGCGGGCGCGCGCCTATGTGTGCGCACGAGGATGAGAAAACGTGTGCGTGTGTGTGCGTGCAGGCGTGCGCACGTGCGCGCCAGTGTAAGCGCACGAGGATGAGAAAATGGTTGTGCGTGCGTGCGTGTGTGAGTGCGCGCGCGCCTGTGTATGCGCATGAGGATGAGAAAAAGTTGTGTGTGTGTGTGTGTGTGTGTGTGAGGCGGGGAGCAACGTGGGGGTTGTCGAAGTAATAGAAAGGTTTTTCTCCTGAGATTAAAAGTCATCATTCTATTTTTTCTAACCCTCCCACCTCTGCTGACCTCCCCAGAATGTGACGCAGACGAGAAAACACACACACACACACACACACACACACACACACACACACACACACACACACACACACACACACACACACACACACACACACACACATCCCCCTCTCAGTGGAGCAGTTTCGTGCCTCTGTATCCTGAGCAGTAATAGAGCCATTCATTCAATTTCCCACTCTCTCACTCGGATTCATCATTGTAATTAATATCATTGATGAATGCACGGGGCCTGCCTCTTGTCACATCCATTGGAAGCACGCAGCCGTCTCCCCCGTGCCTTACTGCACCGGATGACCCCGTATCTTCCGGGGGATTTATGGGTTTTGCGCGTGTGCGTGGTGTGTGTATATCCATGTCCCGGAGAGAAATAAATAAAGGTGGGTTAGCCAGGACACACAGCGTGGCTCTGACACGCTGTATTGATGCTGGCGCCCCCGGCCAGCTACAGCCCCCCAGTGTGCAGGTTTAAATCCTGCTAGGGCGACCGACCATCTAGCAGAGTGGCTCGCATTACAGGTCAGCCAGCGCGTAGCCGGCAGAGGCAGGCGCTCACAGTCTGTCACCTTCACGCGGGTGTCCGCGTGGAGCTTCGAGGTGGGGATGGACGACGATCGACTCGTTTTGAGCCAACAAGTCCTCCAACCCATACGAACACATAGGTCCTTTGTCCTCTACGACCCTCGGGAGCGTTTCCTGAATTAGCGCCCCCTACCGGCGACAGGAGATATGCCACATATGCTTTTCGCCTCTGTGCATTGTGGGTATTTAAAACAATTTGAGAACAACAGAATATGTAGTCGGTGCGTTTTTGTGTTGTTTGGCCGTCTAATATAGTAACTAAGATTGCTATTGGCAGTATGTATATGAATAACGTTATAAGAGCAAACTTAACGTTAGCCAAAAGTTACAAAGTCAGCTAGCGTGGACATTATAACCGCTATGTGACATTAAACCTTGCTTTTATTAATATTCCTTCTCGCGACAGTTTATGGAAGGAGATGCTTATTGTTACAGGGAAAGCAACGTATTGTGACGATCACGGATAAATAGGCTCGGTAGCCATTGGCTAACGGGTCGGACCCTTCAGTCGACTGGTTAATGTTGTCGCTTGCGGAGTGGGAGACACGGGTTCGCGTCCCGGCTGTGGCGACGGTTCCCGGGCTGCCCCCCCCCCTCATTCGCTACATGGGTGTCAGAAGTGGGATACGCGCTGGGGAGGGAAGGGACACGCCGTACTGTGGATCCGCGTCACGAAACGTCCCGTCACGATGAGCTTGCTGGTGCCCGACAGAAGAGCTGTGATCTTCTCATGTGCCCCGCTGGCAGTGATGAAGGTGTTTGGCCACAGGGGCACAGGAAGGTAAACGCTCTAAGAGAGAGGCTGACCCCGCTGTCACGGCCACAACAAGGCCAGGGATGCGCTGCAAAGTACCACACATCTGAACAAGGCTGACTGTTAACATCACACGGAAGTGTCTTTGTTTCAAGAAATCTTACATTTCAGTAACCACAGCAGTGCAACACAAAGACAAAAAACATCCAAACACTACAAGAACTACAAGAACACACACATCCAAACTAACACGTATATCTAAAAAAATAAAATAAAATAAAATAAAATCACTGTCCAGGAGAACGAACGCCAGCCAGGAGGATTGTCGGAGCTGCCGGTCTGCATGGGCTAGCAGTTAGCTTAGCCTGCCCCACTTCCGCGTCCTGTCAGACCGCCCTCGGTGTGTCCTCCTAGGGCGCAGTTCCAGGCAGGGGCCGTGGTCCCTGGGCCCACAGGACGCAGCAGACCAAGCTCCCCCAGCCGATCCAGATCCAGCTCTCCCAGCCAGCCGTCAAACGAAAACACAAAGTTAGACGCAGACGTGGACAAAGTCGCCGCATGGACGGTACTGGGGGTACTGGGTGAGGCCGCCGCAAATGTGAACCACTGGGTGTGGTATCTGGCTGCACTGGAAGATCATTTGGCTTCTTCTTGGGGTTTTCTAATTTGAATAAGCTAATTTTTAGCATGCAGGTTTTGCAGCATGGAAGGTTTAATTCTGGTGCACTTCCTGGTGTGATCTCTGTGATTTACAGCATCGTTCTCTCTCAACACAATTACAGTTAACAGCAATGAGGTTGGTTATTAAAGTATTGTAACCAATGACTAATGAGTTTAGTTATATTAGCTGATGTGTGCTTCCATTTTTACTGGCATGATATTATTGAAGTGGCATGGCTAATTTGAAGTGGCTAATTTGAATACAGCTCCTGACTGCACCTGTAAGATTTACATAATGAAGAGCGTCCCTGTGAAAGCTGTAATGTCTTATAGTCTGGCCATTATTCTGGACGCCTTCCTCCTTTAATTACCGGGTGGGGTGGGGGGGGGTAAATTTGAATAGGAACACATTAAGTTTATTTGAGTGTAAAATGCAAAGAGGTCCATTATGTTGATTGTACCTTACACTCATTATTCACTTATCTGTAGGGCTGAATGTGATTTGCAGACTACTATAAACACAAAGGGGCGGATTGCGGTGTTTTGGTTTGATTAAAACGTCCGGACAGGTTTCCATAGTGGCTGAAATATCCTTCCCAGCCCCAGCGGAAGGACAGGAAATGGTGTTAAGGCATTTTGATTTACTTTTCCCCCAAAGACTGCCCATCCTCACTCTATCTCGCCCACTTCATTCTTCCACTCGTCCCTATTTTCTCCATCCCCATTTATATCCGCCCATCCCTCTGTCTGTCTGTCTGTCTGAGTGTCTGTCTGTCTGTCTCTCTCTCTGTCTCGCCCTCTCTCTCTCTCTGTCTCGCTCTCTCTCTGTCTCGCTGTCGCTCTCTCGCTCTCTCTCTGTCGCTCTCTCGCTCTCTCTCTCCGTCCCTCTCTGTCTGTCGCTCCCTCGCTCTCTCTGTTGGACCTATAGTCGTTACGCGTCACTGTGTGCTGTGAGTAATGAGGGTGAGCAGCTCTAAGAAAGAGACGCGGACAGTGACAGATGCCACGGTCCCACTCTGTCTTCAAATAAACTTATTTGCATAATTACCCCCTTGCTAGCATGACTGCTTACACACACACACACACACACACACACACGTGTACGAATCCACATTCTCTACCTGCAAACATGCAAACATGTGCGTAGACCCACACACACACACACACACACACGCACACTACACACACACACACACTCTAGCTTGCACTGAGAACGCAGCACATCAAAGTGCCAGATAATACCAAAAGTGTACCATGCGTAAAAACACGGTTTCTGTGTTATATGAAATTTACAAGGCTACATAATTAATGGAAACACAAATGACCTGCATGTTCCACTGGGCCGGCCATTCAATGCCCCCCCCCCACACACACGCACGCACGCACACGCAAGCGCATTGACGGGCACGGCCATTGTATTCCCTGTCTAAATCAGCGAGGAGGAGTGACCGATGGCGCGCTTCATGCCTCATTGCGTCCAGAGCTCTGTTTGCCTCCCTGGATGACCTGCGCCATCAAGGTCCTCTCCTTATCATCAACATCACCACCCCTCTCCAGGCTCTCGTCATCTCATCACTCCCTGTTCCTCTTCGCTGATGATGACCGCTCACACCCTGCGATTACAGGCGCTCGTAATGACTGACGTGGCCTCTAGTGACTCACCGCTCTAACGCGCCTCGTTTCCGTGAAAATGGGGGGGAAAATTCCAAGGTTGGAAATGTTTGTGATTGAATGAGTTTGGCTTGAGGGAGCCTGTGATTGGGTGCGACTTGGTGCAGCTCTACCGTAGTGTGCGTGCGTGCGCGCGCGCGCGACATATTTGTGCGCGTCTTGAAGTGTGGCTCCGTGCTCATTTGGCCGTATCCGAGTCTCCCTTTGCCGAGTGTCCAGCACTCTCCTCTTAGCAAACTAATCTCACCTCAGGTAGAAACTCGTCCTCCCCTTCCTCGAATTTGATTCACGGCGGACAATAATGTCCAGCTTGCATTGCTGACGCTTCAGACGTCCCTTAATGGAGATGCTCGCTGCTCTGCTCCTTCTAATCCGGTTTCAGAGAGTCATTATTCTGGCCTCACCAGGCTCAGGCTCCTGGCTCCTGCAGCACGTATCATTAATCAAATCCTAAAGATGCTGCATTTACTGTTCCCTCCATGTGTGTGTGTGTGTGGGGGGGGGGGGGGGACAGCACCCGCCATCATGGAGCTCATTGGCTGAAGAAATCTCACCCGTTGCATGCAGCCGCTACTAGCAGGAAATGGTTAAAAAAAAACCATGGCAACATATCACGAGTTATGATGAGAAGTAGAACGCACACATCACCAAAAATAAATAAACAAATCAATCAATCAATCAATCAATCAATCAATCAATCAATCAATCAATCAATCAATCAGGTGTTGGTCCGAAAAGAAACTTAAGTGAAGATAAACGGAGGTCCGCACACTGTTGCTCCCAAGGACGCAATTTATTCGGACATCCAAAAAGTGATGTTTGGAGTTACACGCTCTTCTTCAGACTTGACAAAGTAAACACAGTCGCCATCTTGAATAAATCAAAAGCTCCGGTCACATGACAATCACGTGACACAAGTATAACACCCTTTAGACCATAAATATCAATACATAATATATACAGTAACATGTACCGAACACCCAAGTGTAAAGAAATCATATATACATATAATACGTAGACGCACATAGAGATGTAGAAAAGATCCTCAGGGCAGCGTAGCGGTCTATTCTATCAACACGGGGGACGCCAGTTCGAATCTCCGTGTTAACTCCGGCTTGAGCGGACGTCCCTACAGACACAGTTGGCCGTGTCTGCGGGTGGGAAGCCGGATGTGGGTATGTGTCCTGGTCGCTGCACTAGCGCCTCCTCTGGTCGGTCGCGGCTCCCCAGTTCCCCGGGAACTGGGGGGGGGGAATAGCGTGACCCTCCCACGTGCTACGTTCCCCTGGTGAAACTCCTCACTGTCAGGTGAAAAGAAGCGGCTGGCGACTCCACGTGTATCGGAGGAGACACGGGGCAGTCTGCAGCCCTCTCCGGGTGGAGCAGCGACCGGGACGGTTCGGAAGAGTGGGGTAATTGGATGGGTACAATTGGGGAGAGAAAGGGGGGAAAAATCCAAAAAAGAAAAAAAAAGAAAAGATCCTCAGAGTGCAATTGACCTATCGCTAAGCCCCGCCCCCTTAGTTACTGTTGCTAACTCGGACAAGCTACCCGGGGGGGCTAGAGAGTTACAATGGCGGCTATCGGTGTCAAAACTATATCCCAAGAGGCTATTGGAGACAGAAGCACCTGATTTCGTCTAGAAGCCATCAAAAAGGACTTCACTATGCTATAGAACAGTGGCTCTCAACCTTTTTGGGGTCCTGGACCCCCTGCGTATTTTTGATCTACCCTGAGGCCCCCTCCACCTGATCTTGGGGGAGGGGGGTTGCAATTTGATGGAAACAGTAGAAACTGCATTTTAAATTGCATTATAGCATTTATTCACTCTTTGGGGCAAAAATAAGAGCTTTCAGTTGTAACTTAGATATAGTTAACAAAACAGAATTCTTATGCAGTAACTTTCAGATATATGTAACAAAACAGAATATGTATTCAGTAACTTTCAGATATATGTAACAAAACAGAATATGTATTCAGTAACTTTCAGATATATGTAACAAAACAGAATATGTATTCAGTAACTTTCAGATATATGTAACAACAGAATTTTTATGGAGTAACTTTTAACAATGCAAACGGGAGCGACATCTCTTATTAAAATACAATAAATTACACTTGTGAAACAGATGTAATTAGAGAAAAAAAGTCCTGTTACCCTTTATAGTTTAGGTAGATAAAGGTCTCAGTCACATTTGAGTAAAATAATCCTGTTTCTATAAATGTCATAGGATCTTTTTTTTTAAAGATATTTTATTTTCACGGACCCCTTGCAATTACACCACGGACCACTAGGGGTCCGCGGGCCCCCCCGGTTGAGAAACACTGCTATAGAAGGATGTGTACAAAATGTAAAACTAGATATGACGGGTGACAAGCTTAAACTGGAGGCGAGAGTTCACAGATCACAATGCAAGAGGGGAAAGCCTCATGTCACGGTCATCACGATTGCGGATAACATCATCCAGGACCAGCGTTGCTCGTGCACCGCAGGGTAAAATACATTAGTTTACCTTCAATTAACTAACGTTAATCCGGGAGAGGCACTGAGATGTACGTGTATTAGTTTATCTTAATACCTAGCTAGCATTACCCTGTACCTGCGTGACAGTGTCCTCACATGCTAACCTAGCTTGTTTATCTTTGTTACGTTAATCCACCGGAGACATTTAGCTCTGTCTTGTTTTGGTTTGGGAAATGGGATGACATATACCCCCCTTCCTACCCGCTAATAAGACCCGTTAGCTAGGGGCTAACGGGTCTTATTAGTAGTTTACACCCGTATCAGTGTTGCATGTACCCCATGCGCATCGTTTGACCCTTTTTGTTCAACTTATAGCCACAAAACATCACAAAAACCACGACTTCTGATGCAATTCTGATTCTCCTGTAGCGCTTTCTTGGTATCACCTTATCTGAGATACAGCGCCCTGGGTCCTTTAACATAAACCCTGTTTTGCTTTTATGTAGGTTACCCCTTAAAGGTAAATAAAGTCTTAATTTTCTGCCAACTTAAGATATTATTATACAAATGTATTTTTAACTTTAACCTTACCCATATAAAATCCTATACTTTTAACCCCCTTTATTTATCTCATATTCATTAACAAGACAATGAGAAAAGTGAAATGACCTTTCGTGAAGATGTGTTATTTATTCACAGTAGAAAATAATAAATGAAATGAAAAAAGACCCCTTTTTAGTGTTCTTTTAAGGGCACTAAGGAGTTTCACTCGACAACAAAAATATAGGCACTAACCCCTTAAAACCTGTATTAACAATTAGGAAACATTAATAATCAATTTGCATGAATTTACATTCACAATGAACACTTGACAGAAACAAACAACAATTAAGTATTCACTGGTGTGGGCCCATGTAATAACAATAAAAACAAAAGCCGGCAATAAACAAATTAACAACCCCGTTGCAGGCCTGATGGGAGCTGGGTTTGAGCACTGTAACCGTGGATGACTCACCCCTGATGAAAAGTCAAAGGCCTCTGCCCTTTAATGTCCGGTGACGGCCTTCTCACGTCATCTGCTCCGGCGATGACTATGATGAAGAAAAACCCCCCTCGGTCCTAGAGGCGATGAAGAGGAGGGGAAACAGTGGAGCTCCCTCGTTGCCAGAGGTGCAGCTGTGCTTTCCCGGCCACATGGGGCGCTGTCTGGTGACGCTGTGTGCAGCCTCAATGTTCGCGCATGCAGGGTTGGCATACATTAGCAGGGGCGCTAACTAGCCGCTAAGTAGCATGTGGCAGTATACACTTGGCGAGACTAGCTCCAAAAACACATGCTACAGGTTAACAAGGCTTCAGTGACATGTTAGCTGGCAGCTAAACATAATATCAGCAGTCAAAACTGTAGGAAAAAACCAACATTAGGGCATAATACACTCAAAGCCTCGTGGCCGAGTGCCGGCAGGCTCTCGTCTCTCGGTCCGCTCTCTCCGCACGGCCCATTAGCGCCGCCCCCCAACTGTTGTGATGCAACATACTTAAAGTGACATAGACTTGTGGTGTAGAAATTATGGGATGTCTACTGCTATGTACATATTAACTGAAACTTAACTCTGTTGTATTTACACTGGGGTTACACCACTTAATGGAGTCGTTAGCTCTAGATGTCCGAGTGAGCTCCCGCGTGCATTTAGTACTACACTGCCATTGGCTCGTCTGCGTTCGAGGGGCGGGACTGAGCGATAGGTCAATTGCATTACCTCAGGCCTGTATAAGAAGATGTAAATAGAGGCACCTCTATATTCTTAGAAGATGTCCCTCAAGTTTGGAAAAAGGAGTCTAGTATACCCAACAAATGTGAGAGTTAACCATTCTATTCCTCTCATACGTGAGATGACGAGCACAGACTAAACAGTCATAAAAATGGTCTGACGCATTAAAGTCCTCCTGCAGATCATTTGGTGTGAGGGTATCCAGGGTATATATCCAAATCAGTTCTCTCCTCAGGAGTAGAGAGTCAATAACAACGTATTGTTTAGTCCGTGCTAGTGATTATGAGTCATGCCAAATATCAAACGGTTAGACAGGATTAACTCCTGTGCTGTCTTATTGTCATCTGTGTAATGTTCTTGGCTCCCGCCGCAGAAGCATTAACCAGCTCCTTGGCCTTGTTTTCACGGAGCCAATATTGAGGGAGAATCTCACTCCTCTCCTTTCTCGCCCGACTTTGGCTTTTTTTCTGGGGAGGTTAAAGGGAGTCTCAGGTGGCGAGGCACATTTGGCAATTACACAGCAGATAGGAGTGTAACAGAAACGGAGAGAGACAGTCGCAGGGCTGGGAGTTGAAATGAAATCCGGGCTGGTTTGGGAGTAGCGAGGCCGCAGCCTGAGGGTGCAGACAGATGGTGTACCTTAGACGTCCTGTGTTACCGCCGATGTACCTCGGCAGAGTAATACACGAGGAGGGTGAGGCAGTGCAAATTGTGCTGAACAGTCATGGCCGGTGGCTTTTCTTATGCCATCAGAACAACTTGTCCGGCAGTCAATGTTTAGTAACTGGACATTGATTCATTTTAGGGAAATAACAAGGTAAATGTCAGACAACAGAGCAAATTATTCATCTCCAGGGTTTTGTAGTTGTCTTGCTCTTGCTGAGTACTAGGCTGAACGTCAAGGTTGGCCAAACAGGCCCAAAACATTGTACTGTAATGAGATACAATTACATTCATAATGTAGCCAGCATAGATTATGTTCTCAAACTTAATGACATCAGTGTGAAATATGCAATACCATTCAAGACAAGCATACCTCAAATATAAAATGAAACAGCACTCGCTGAATGAAACAACACTCGCTGGGGTCCCTCAGGGCCCACAAGAAGGGCCATGTTTGTCTTCCATTTGGCATATTGTATTTCTGCACAAAAGCTCAATGCAGTATAGAAATACATTAAGAGAAAGGCTACCAACTCGGGGATCACCGGTTCGAATCCCCGTGTTACCTCCGGCTTGGTCGGCTGTCTGTACAGACACAATTGGCCATGTTTGCGGGTGGGAAGCCGGATGTGGATATGTGTCCTGGTCGCTGTGCTATCGCCTCCTCTGGTCGGTCGGGGTGCCTGTTCAGGGGTGAGGGGGAACTGGGGCGAATAGCGTGATCTTCCCACGTGCTATGCCCCCCTGGTGAAACTCCTCACTGTCAGGTGAAAAGAAGCGGCTGGCAACTCCACATGTATAGGAGGAGGCACGTGGTAGTCTGCAGCCCTCCCTGGCTCGGCAGAGGGAGTGGAGCAGCAACCGGGATGGCTAGAAAGAGTGGGGTAATTGGACGGATACATTTGGGAGAAAAAGGGGGGGACATCTGGGGGGAAACATAGATAACTAACTAATACAGATAATTAATCTGCCTAATAAAAACGTTTAGCCTGTCAGTCTGTGGATGTGCAGCATCCTAGGCGGACCAAGTACAATTGGGGAGAAAAAAGGGCAAAATTCCCAATAAATGAATAAATAAATAAATGAATAACTAAATAAAGAGAGAATCAGCTCGATACTGAGCCCTAATTTCCATGATAATAAATGGGCTGTTTAATCTCTGGCTCTGGTAGATGGCTTTTTGACAGGGCCTATACATCGCGCTGCCAACGTTGAAGTGCTGTGTTTGCCTGTCTTCATGCAGCCGATGAGATATTAACCAATGGAGGAGCTATAGAGGGTCAATAAGCTTTTAGACGAGGTTCACTTTGACCCCGGGCCCACACTGAGATCTATGACCAGGAAGACAGCGGGACCACTGTATCCATCTCCTTGTTGCTCGGCGCTTTGTTAATTCAATTAAACAGAGTCCGTGCCCTGCCCCTTCAAGGAAACGGTAGTTGATGGTAGTTAATGAATGCTTAAGGTTGATTGGGATCACAACTAAAGGTTTTTTTCCTCTTTGAAAGTGGGACAAATTTGCTTCATTGTGTGACTGGGTTGTTATAAATTCCACCAGATTCAATCAGCTTTAAAGGGCCCTGGAGGCAGTCTGATGAATGTCTGATAACGTGATTAGATAAACAACCATTGGTTGATGGTTTAGTGAGATTTTTTTTAAAAATTTGTGACGTTTGTGACATGCTAAGAAAATAAATGGATAGTGTATGGTTGAAAATTGTGTTTAGTCATAGAATATGCATTCATCCTTTATTTTACAATGATGGATATGAACCAGAGGAAAAGCAACCTGGTCATCCACATCCCTGCACTGCCCCACATGCAACCACTGACCAGCAATTTAGCCCCATTATGAACATCCATTGTTATTGCTGAAATCCACGAACCTATACAAACGTACATTAAATCAGGCTGAAAGGCCTGCTGAAAAAAGAAACAACGACAAGAAAACGTATTACTATTCATTGGAGTGCATACATTTTTTAACATATGTGGCCACCCTGGAAATCAGGTTGTCAACCATTGTTGTATCAGTGCCATACTCAGCCCATTGATCTGTGGAGGACCAGAAATAACATTTCTATTGTTGTTTTATTCTTATTATGGATCACAAGTCTATATATCCAGGCTTTAAACTGATGATTGGCAGAAGTGTATTTGCATGCAGCCTAGGTACAAACGTGGCACTGATGTGACACCAGTATGACACTATTTCTCATAGGTTAGTGAATTAATCATCAGTTAGTGTCGTGGCTCACTTTTACACTGTTCTCTGCATACTCCTATGTTTCATAAAGGTGTTTTTAATTAATTAAGTTAATTAAGTTTCCTTTATAAATCCCCTTGGGGAAATTCCGTTACTGCAAATGAACCCATCCTAGCTGTGATCTGTGTAGCTAGGCGCAGGGGGCTGCCGTCTTCATGCTGCACCCGGGGACCAACTCCAGTTCTTTTCCCATTGCCTTGCTCAGGGGCACAGACTGGAAGTATTAACCCTCACACGCATGTTTCTTTTGATGTTGGGGGACACCGGAGCACCCGGAGAAAACCCACTGCAGAGAACATGCAAACTCCACACAGAGGACGGCCTGGGATGACCCCCAAGGTTGGACAACCCCGGGGTTCGAACCCAGGACCTTCCTGCTGTGAGGCGAAAGCGCTAACCACTAGGCCGCTGGGGCCTTTTCCGAGTGACATCCCATCAGTTCCCTGTGGACTAGGCGAGTAGCCGGGGCACTGTACGGGCTTCTCACAGGAAGGCTGGCACACCCACGCGTTAGCTTTTTGTATGTCAGACATGTCCTGCCAAACTAACTGCTGAAGCTCCACACCGGTCAGCACTTTGCTGCTCTCTCAGTCTCATTTCACTCAGCAACGCCGGCAACCTCCTGTAGTCGGACCGTTTCTCGCACAGGTTGGGGAGGGGAAAAGCAGCCGTCAGCACATTAAGACAGGAGGGCCCCTAGATTATAAGGAAGCTCCCTTCATATATCAGCTCCCGTGGCAGCACGGGGAGGTGATATTTTCAGTTTGTTTATGGTTCAATAAAACATTTGTGGAGGTAAGGCGGTGCACTGATGCCACATCCCAAACTCCCACCAAGAGCAGTAAAAACAGGAAGATGCTTACGTGGGCAAGGCAGGTAGTCCAGCAGGAACCCGATGGAAAACGCTGGAGACAGTTTGGGTTTTGGTTTAGGATGGAGTTGGTTTCCACATGTTGAGACAAGCGTTACGCGACGATGCATTTTCTACAACCCGTGTGTCTTAAATTCAAAGTTTTTGCCTTTTATTCACCGCCTTCATTTTGGAGAGTCTGGACATGTGACCACCACTAGACACAGTTTTACGATGGTGTCTTCGGACACGTCCAGTTCAAGCCAGTCATCTAAAAGTGATGTGAAGACAAAAGTTCAAGTTAAAAGTTCCATCCATCCATCCATTATCCAAACTGCTTATCCTGCTCTCAGGGTCCCGGGGATGCTGGAGCCTATCCCAGCAGTCCCTGGGCGGCAGGCGGGGAGACACCCTGGACAGGCCGCCAGGCCATCACAGGGCCCACAATTCAGTACGGCCAGTTCACCTGACCTGCATGTGTTTGGACTGTGGGGGGAAACCGGAGCACCCTGAGGAAACCCACGCAGACACGGGGAGAACATGCAAACTCCACACAGAGGACGACCCGGGGCGACCCTCAAGGTTGGACTACCCCGGGGTTCGAAGCCAGGGCCTTCTTGCTGTGAGGCGACCGCGTTAACCACTGCGCCACCGTGCCGCAAGTTAAGCTATTACCCGAAATGTCCAAAACGATCAAAAATGGACAACCACTTTGCTGAACTATTTCCTGGTTCAAGGTCGTAATAACCATTGGCTAACTGCTCAGCCAGCACCACAGAGAGGTCACGGATCGGGACAAATCACATGGACACCGGGGTTTTTCTGTTTGTTTTGCTTTTGGTGTCCTGGTTGAAAGGTGAGGGTTAAAGTACGTCCTGTGAGATGCTGCCGTAAAGCAATGTTTAGCAAAATCTCCAAAAAATAAATAGATAAATAAATAAAACGACACCGTAACCGACACACACAAAGGCAAGAGAAAAAAAAGAAGAAGAAAAAAAGTACAGAAACAAGACAGATTTTCGTCCTTTAAGACAGTTTCTGCAGTTTCTTAGACATCTCTTGAACGTGTCACAGTTAAAGTCGTCATCACTGTGTGTTTATGGGGGGGAAAGTAATCGGCATGAGGACGATGACGCAGGTGTCACAATGAAACAAAAAATTATCTCGATTTCCACCTTGACACCGTTTGCAAAGCATCTGCAGCTGAGATATGGATCGGTTTCAGTCAGATCTCGTGCTGCCGCTGAAGTTACCGCAGGTAAACAGAGGCGGCGCCGCTCATTAAGCAGCCGTAAAAGCACACAACAGTTTCTTTTTGGAAAGATACTTTCAAAGTGTTTGTGTGTGTGTGTGTGTGTGCATGAGTGTGTGTGCGTGCGTGCATGTCTGCACGAGTGTGCGCGTGCATGAGTATGTGTGCGTGCGTGCATGTCTGCACGAGTGTGCGCGTGCACGAGTGTGTGTGTGCATGAGTATGTGTGCGTGTGTGGGCATGCATGTGTGTATGAACGAGTGTGTGTGTGCATGAGTATGTGTGCGTGTGTGGGCATGCATGTGTGTATGCACGAGTGTGTGTGTGCATGAGTATGTGTGCGTGTGTGGGCATGCATGTGTGTATGCACGAGTGTGTGTGTGCATGAGTATGTGTGCGTGTGTGGGCATGCATGTGTGTATGCACGAGTGTGTGCATGAGTATGCGTGCGTGCGTGCATGTGTGCACGAGTGTGCGCGTGCACGATTGTGTGTATGCACGAGTGTGTGTGCATGAGTCTGCACGTGCATGTCGTGCACGGGCGTGTGCGTGCGCACGTGCGCATGCGTGTGCGTGCGTATGTGTGTGTGCGTGTGTGACACTCGTCCATGCGTCCTTCACCACGTTAGTATCGGCACTCTCTAATTACCTCCGAATCGCAGTGCGTTGTCTTCGCACCATCAAACAAGGTCAGTAGGGAAGTGTGTCCCGGTCCTCTGTCAAGGCCCTGCTGCAGACGGCCACACCACACGGCGCAGTACCCCAGACGCCATCTAGAATGAGTAATTGGATGAGTTGTAAGTCACCCTGAATTACAAAGTCGGATAAGGGGGGAAAAAAAGATGTTGCTCCTCTCGGGGACAACAGAGAGGAGTCAAACGGCAGCAGAGGGTGTGATCGTGTCAGATAGCGAGAGGGGAAATAAATGGACTGGAGTGACCGGCTAAACGAGGGGAAGAAAGGGCAAGGGCCTCATAAATAATAAAAGGGCCGGGCGTGGCGTGCTGCCGAAGGAACGGGCTCGGCGTCTGCGGGGCCAAAGCGAAAGCGGTGAAGAAGTAAAGGGAGCATTTTAGAAATGAAACCATGCTTGCAGGATATAGAGGGGGGAAAGTGGCTGCAGGGGGGGGGGGGCGATGGCTCTGATATTCAGTCACGGATGCACTGATCTGATACAAGCACGGATGTGCATTTGCCTGTCTGGGTGTGATTAGCAATTTGGGAGGACTTCAGATGGCGATGGAGGAGAAAGGGGTGACGGGGAGGTTCACAGCAGAAGAAGAAAAAAAGTGATTTGCCTCGAACGCAGAAGGCGGCGTTGGTGCATTTGAGTATGACCGGACATTAATCCCACTGCAACCGCTCTCGGTTCACTCAGCCGAGTCAGAAAAGCAGCTCAAGTGTGTGTGTGTGTGTGTGTGTGTGTGTGTGTGTGTGTGTGTGTGTGTGTGTGTGTGTGTGTGTGTGTGTGTGTGTGTGTGTGTGTGTGTGTGTGTTAGAGGGAACGTATCAGAACGGGTCATTTCACCAGCCCAGACCGGGGCAGCCACTTCATGATTAATAGTGTGAACGTAATAAGCCAAAGGTCATTGACGCACTTCCTCTGCCAGATCAGTTTCCAGGGTGCGAGAAGGACCGTTTGATTTCCAACACTGTCAGTCCAATGATTGGTTCCAGTTGTAAATCTCAACTGTGTCCCATCCAAGATTGTGTCCCATCCTATCCCATCCACATTTCCCGTACATGGCCTGGGTCCATGTACAGGAAAAACTTTTTTTTGGGGGGGGGGGTTCCCCCCCTTTTTCCTCCCAATTGCACTTGGCTAATTACCCCACTCTTCTGAGCTGGTCACTGCTCCACCCCCTCTGCCAACCCAGGGAGGGCTGCAGACTACCAGATAGCATCCGGACGTGGGCCACTTCAGGCAATGATGCGGCACCGATGGCCTTCTTCTGGCCCTGACAAAACGGATGTGAGCCTGAAGTGGCCCACATGTATAATCCCAAATATGGCCCAAATATGCCAAATCAAATGTGGGCCTTTTTTGGCAAAGACGCGGCGCTCTCAGCAACATGTAATCTGGGTGTGACCCTGAAGTGGCCCGTGTGGTAAATGGTGAATATGGCCCAAATATCACAAAACACATATGGGCCACCTTTGGCACACATGTGGCACATGCGGCATTGCTATGGCTTGGTTCTGGCCCAGATCTGGCAAACAGGAGCGGACCGCCCAAGTGCCATCATTCCACTTGGTATGTGGGCCGGATGAAGGGTCGGGTGTGGGACGGGTCCAGCAATTTTGCTATCTGGGATGCCTCCTCCGATACATGTGGAGTCACCAGCTGATTCTCTCACCTGACAGTGAGGCGTTTCACCAGGGGGTCATAGTGCATGGGAGGATCACACTGTTCCATTCCCCCTCCCCCTCGAACAGGCGCCCCGACCGACCAGAGGAGGCGCTAGTGCAGCGACCAGGACACATACCCACATCCGGCTACCCACCCGCAGACACGGCCAATAGTGTCCGGACACCTGACCAAGCCAGAGGTAACACGGGGATTCGAACCGCCGATCCCCGTGTTGATAGGTAACAGAATAGACCGCTACACTACGCTTCCCGGACGCCCCGGAAAAACTATTTTAACTCTTGGGTGAGAAGTAGACATCCCGTCCAATGGATATGTATGTTGTTTATGGCTTTTGAATCACGTCCTCAGTTCATGGGTAGTCCACCTCCAGTAGTGACTGCTTGGACATTCAGTAGCGACGGAACTTGATAACGCTGGTTTACTTTCAAACGTATGAAAATGAAAATGAAAACGTAACAAACAGGTGAGGAACCTATTGATACGGGCCAGCAGCCGTACCAACATGCACCCTGGTTCTGCTGCACGAGGGAAGCTAAGCACGCGTGGGCTTGGCTAGTACTTGGATGGGAGCCCTCCCGGGAAAACCGAGTTGGCGGCCGGAAGTGGCGTTGGTGGGCCAGTAAGCGGCAGTCTTCCCTCTGGTCCTAATAAAAACAACAAAAATCCCAATGCCCCAGTGCAGTGAGGGGGGGCTGTAGGAGACGTCGTCCTTCGGATGACACATTAAACCCAGGTCCTGACTCACTGTGGTCATTAGAGATCCCATGGCACTTACACCAAAGCGTAGGGGGTCCCCCCGGTGTCCTGGCGAAATTCCCAAGCCGGCTGTCTCCATCTGGCCACCTAATCATCCTCCTGTTTAATTGGCTCAATGATCCCTCTCTCTCCACCTCAAGGTGACGTGTGGCGAGAGTTCTGGTGAAAAATGGCTGCCGTGCGTCACCCAGGTGGGTGCTGCACGTTGGTGGTGGTGGTTGAGGTGAGGCTCCCCCTTCGCCGTGAAGCGCTTGGGGTGTCTCGATAAAGCGCTATACAAATGTAATCCATTATTATCATATCAACATGATTGATGTGTGCAATTTGCAAACAAAGTAATGGCAGATATGAATGATTTATGGCCACCCCTCTCACTCCGCGCTGTAGTTGGGCTCAAGGGTAAATTGAAGCTGTACAAAATTACACTTTTCATCGACGCTGTCAGATGGGTGCCGAAACCGGGACCGGATCTGAGCTGAAAAAGAACAAGAGAGCAAAGAAGGATTTGACAACAGTGTAACATGTCAACTTGACAGCTTGGACTGCGACGGGGACTACAGGGACCAAGCCTGGCAGGCACGGTCCGTAAATGTTCATTCTCATATCAGCATTTAAGATGTTCCCTTGCAGAGACTGCGAAATGGCCTCATAATTAATTTACATCCTTACAAACTAAACCATCAAACCTGCCGCCATCCATCAAACACCCGAGAACACACTCCCCACATTACCCTCCGCGTGTCTGCGCCAGCCGCTGACTGTCAGATAAGCTCGCGAGGCCTCGCGGCGGGACAGTTTCAGTCTCCTCCATTGTTCGTTCGGCTACTGCCCATGTTTGGGAGATATACAGCAAGCTACTGACCCCCCCCCCCCCCCGTTCAGCTGTCAGTCACGTTCCGGCAGGTCTTCGCTGGTACTCGAACTCGGTTAAATTTCCCCTTCCACCACAGGAGGAATGTGGAAACATGAACAGAAGCACACACTGAAAGTGGCGTCCGGGTGGCGTGGCGGTCTGCTCCGTTGTCTGCCGACACGGGGATCGCCGGTTCGAATCCCCGTGTTACCTCTGTCTTGGTCGGGCGTCCCGATTGGCTGTGTCTGTAGGTATGTGTACTGGTCCCTGCACTAGCGCCTCCGCTGGTCGGTCGGGGTGCCTGTTGGGGGGTGGGGGGGATAACGTGATCCTCCCACGCGCTACGCCCCCCCCCTGGTGAAACTCCTCACTGTCAGGTGAAAAGAAGCGGCTGGCAACTCCACACGTATCGGGGGAGGCACGTGGTAGTCCGCAGCCCTCCCTGGATGGGCAGAGGGGGTGGAGCAGCGACCGGGACAGCTCGTTAGAGTGGGGTAACGGGCAGGGTAAAATTGGGGAGAAAAAGGAGGAAACCCCCCCCTCCCCCCCCAAAAAAAGTAAACACTGAAAACGTACAGCTATCCGATTGTTAACACGTTATGAATTGAAAATCCCAGTCCATCCCACACTGAGCGGGTGTCCTTGGGCCCTGCCTCACTTGTACCTCAAATAAAAAGCCTTGCTCATGGACACGTGTACGGCAGGGACGCTGGTGTGCAGGGGTGCCGGTCATGTGGAGTGCAGTCAATCCCATTTGCGCGGTGGCGGTAGGGAAGTGCCGTGGCAGTGGTATAGGTTTGATAAGGACAGTTACGCTGGCAAGGCTGGCTGTTATTCACCACGGCTGGCGTTAAGGTTCTGCAGCCGACCGAGCTAATCAGGACACCTGGATGATTGCCTGGGCCTTTTTAATTTACCGCCCCTCAGACCTGCAACGTCTCGCTCCAGGGGAAGGGCACAGAGGAATCAATGAACAGAAAGCGAGCGCAGACTTTTATAAATCCCACACGGGAAAATGGGCAGTGGCGGCCTTGCCTTCCCACTGGGCTGAATGGAGAGAGGAGCGACAGATAACACAGCCCATTAAACCTCTGTGAACACGAGCCACAGCACATCGGCGGAGGCCTTCAGCACATTCTGCTGTCACCTGGGGTAAGGGCGTCAGCGCTGACGTACAGTCAGATGTGTAGTTACGTCGGGCGTCCGGGTGGCGTGGTGGTCTGTTCCGTTGCCTATACGGGGATCGCCGGTTCAAATCCCCGTGTTACCTCCGGCTCGGGCGGGCGTCCCTACAGACCAAATTGGCCGTGTCTGCGGTTGGGAAGCTGGATGTGGGTATGTGTCCTGGTCAGTCCGGGTGCCTGTTTGGGGGGACGGGGGGGAATAGCGTGATCCTCCCGCATGCTAGGTCCCCCTGGTGAAACTCCTCACTGTCAGGTGAAAAGTAGTGGCAGGTGACTCCACATGTATCGGAGGAGGCATGTGGTAGTCTGCAGCCCTCCCCGGTTCGGCAGAGGGGGTGGGGGCAGCGGTCGGGGCAGCTCAGAAGAGCGGGGTAATTGGCCGGATACAACTGGGGAGTAAAATCCCCCCCAAAAAAAAGTAGAGTTACATTTGGCGTCCTAGCCCCAACCCTGAGAAATGGCGAGTTGAAACCTGCCCTCCATCCAGGACCAGTATAATATATCATATAAACTCTTTATGACTTCTCATAAACCGAGTCCAAGAGGTGCCGAACATGACTCAAGGTCTAGCAGGTACTCAAACAAGAGCACGGCAAACCACGATATATCTCAAGTCAACACGTGTCAAGTCTATTTCCTGGTCCGCTTTCCGGAAAGCCGTCTATGTATGGAGACTAAAACCATCAGGCACCAAAACCTCAAGCAGTGAGCCGCATCAGCGAGCAGCCACCTCCTATTTATAATTCCACTAGGCTGCACTACAGCGGGACATCTACCAAGTCACATTTCTGGTATGTGGAAAGTCAGAAGCAAAGAAACAGACCGTGAGTGCAGACCTCTGGTGTGTAAGTGTGTCTGGTGGGTCTCTGCTGCTCTGACCTAGATGAACTGAAGGCCCGAGCCGTTGCGAGGTTGATTCCACGTGCACACGGTGCGTCAATCAGACGCGGGCTCCCTACTGCTGGCTGATGGGAATGAACCAGAATATTCAATGGACTTCGGCGGGGGGCGACGGCGTTGCAGAAAGTAGGAGAAAAACAGGAGAGAGGGGGAGGGATGGAAAGAGCCGAGAGTCGGGAATATAAACCAGGTAATACACAGGGGAAAAAAACATATCAGCAGGAAAACAAATGGCCTCTTGTGCAATATGCATTTTGAACGAGCCAAATCGGGGCGCCATCACGACTTATTTAAGTAGTTCTGAGCATGAGAAATATTTATTCGGCTTGAATCGGTTCCGTGAAAGCTGTGTTTTAATGTCAACTTGTGTGAAACGGAGCACGGGCATATTCAATTATTCTAGGCTTGCATCCCCGTCAATACACTTGATGCCCCGTGCATCCAAAATAGATTACCGCTGTTGTTTCCCAGTCGCCGTTTTACTGTTCAATCAATCATAAAGGCGAGGAAACGAGCAAAAAAGGGTCTGTTGGTGGTGTGTGTGTGTGTGTGGGGGGGGGGGGGTAGAAGTAGGTCAAGATGATTGCAAAAGTGCAGGTTCCACCATCAAGGGCCACCCCTGGCCGTACTATTAAGACCCTCAGTGTGATTAGACACTACGCAGTAACAAAGCCTTCAATCCCCTGCAATCCCTGACGCAACGGCTTAGAAAGAAAATACTGTTGTTTTGTTTTAATGTTAAACTAAGCGTTATAGCTCTGAGAGGCATTAGGTGACTGAAGAAGTACGAGAAACAGGCAGAAAAGGTTGCACGTAAGAAAAAAGAAACCATCCAACTAATTATGCGGACTTGCTTCCGCTTCCGGTCTGGGAAGATGGCGCCACAAATTCACATTTGCGGCGGCCTCACCCAGTACCGTCCATGCAGTGTCTTTGTCCACATCTAAGTGTGTTTCCTTTGGATGGCTGGGAGAGCTTGGTCTGCTGCATCCTGTGGGTCCAGGGGCCACGGCTCTGCCTGGAGCTGTGCCCGAAGAGGAAACACCCAGGGCGGTCTGACAGGAGGCAGAAGCGGGGCAGGCTAAGCTAACTGTTAGCCCATGCAGACTGGCAGTTCCGATAACACCCAGGGCGGTCTGACAGGAGGCAGAAGCGGGGCAGGCTAAGCTAACTGTTAGCCCATGCAGACTGGCAGTTCCGATAACACCCAGGGCGGTCTGACAGGAGGCAGAAGCGGGGCAGGCTAAGCTAACTGTTAGCCCATGCAGACCGGCAGTTTCGACAGTCATCCAGGGCGGTCTGACAGGAGGCAGAAGCGGGGCAGGCTAAGCTAACTGCTAGCCCATGCAGACTGGCAGTTCCGATAACACCCAGGGCGGTCTGACAGGAGGCAGAAGCGGGGCAGGCTAAGCTAACTGTTAGCCCATGCAGACCGGCAGTTTCGACAGTCATCCTGGCTGGCGTTCGTTCTCCTGTACAGTGATTTTTTTTCTTTGTTTAGTTTAGCTATATGTCAGTTTGGATATATGTGTTCTTGTAGTTTTCGGATATGTGTTGCTCTGCTGCGGGCTGGGGGGAAACGAAGTGCCCTTTCATTTCATGTGCACAAGTGCATGAAATGAAAGGTCAAATAAAGGGGTTCTGGTCCTTTATTACTGTATGGACTCGTGCTCCTCACATTTCCCTCTCCGTCTGCTCACGGGGACGCCGAACAGGTATGTATGAGCAGGTGTGCTGAGAGGGTTTGACCCCCCCTCCCCCTCTCCCCCTCTCTCTCACTTCATCCATCTTTCTCTGTCGTGTACAGCTGTGGCTCTCCGTCGGCGCCTCATTGTCATTCAGGGGCGACGCCTGTCCTCCAAACTTATCTCCGGAGAAGCCAGAGCTCTTACAGTGATTACACGGAGCCGTCCGGAAGACGAAACCCGGGGCCAGCCTGCGCTCGGCCTTCTTATCTCCTCCTATCTATGGCCGACACAAAAAAAAAGCAGCGTGTGGACTCGCCCAGCACCAGCAAAGACAGAGTCGCCGGTGAACCCTTGCACAAACACACACACATATGTACACACACACACACACACACACACTTGTCATACACTTTTACACATGTGTTTTATATTGTTCTTTGCCCCAGCGGGAGGACGTCAGAGGGTATGTGACGAGAACGGTTATCGACCAGGGGACCATAAAAGTGCCCTTGAGAGGGATGGGTTTGACATCACACGAAACGAGTCCGACAGAAGGTGAAACACGTGATAGGGGGAACATACCGGTTCACACGCCGTCTGTTCATGTGTTGAGCCGCTTTGATAGTGCCACGTCCCTCGCGAACGAGTTTTGTGAAGACCGGCCCGTTGACTATTTTTCTTTTCGCCGAGAGGAGCGGTTATTTCATATCCCTCCGTGAAACACCTTGACTAATCCAAATTAGATTCTGCCCCCGTCTCCATCCACGCCACCATTAGACATAAAAGACCACGATGTAAACACAAAAAAACGCCGCCAGATAGCCCAGTCAGCATATCTCCTCCCTACACACGCGGAGGGATCAAGCCTATGTGCGGCTCGTATCCTTTGGTTAATATTAATGGGCAAATCTTTATTTCCCACAGGCCTTCGACGCTAAAAGCTCGAAGTAGAAAAACGCAGAGCCTGTTGGGACGCCGTTTCTCTCGGCTATCGTGCACTGAATTTTTGATGAGCCGTGAGGGGGAAGCCGACGCCGTAGGTTCAAACGCACCGCGTTTAAGAGTAGATTAGTATTGGTTATTGGGATTTGTAGCACAGATCTTTGATCCTGCTCAAGGTTCGCACGCAGTGCGTTAGGAGCTGTTTTTTGAGATGTTGTGCATCATTCATAATGTTGTGTACCGAGCGTCCACTGTGGCTGTTGCGGCGCTCGTGTTGCCGTCAGATAAGAGGAGCTAATTACGGCCTAGAAAGGATGTGCATAGTGAATGATTTTTACGGTGTTATTTTCTGAATTTGTGTCCAGGCAGTTGTTGCACACCGGTGCACAAAGAGAGAACAGTTCTTGCTCCATTAACTTTGCAGCCACATGGCCCTCCGGAGACATGCATCACCAGCGTGTTTCGTGCGAAACATGTGTCGGTCAACGTACGACATATCAGAGACCTTCGAGAGCTCCCAGCCAGGTATTTTCATGGTGCAACGGCTGTTGTATTTCAGGGATAAAGTATATAGCATTTATCCAAAATGTCCTTCTATCCATAAAATCTCCATTTGAATATAATCTGACCAGTGAAAAGAGGTTCAGTTTCTAGTCGCGGGTGCCGCCTGCTAAAGTTATACTACCGGGCGTGAGAGGAGATGTGATATCTGAGACAAATTTGCACCTTCCGAGTAGTGCGGCCGGCTTTTCACCTTGGCGTGGTGTGTTGCAGCCGGGTAAGCCAAAGGCAAAGCTGGAGGAGGTTAATGACAGATGTACTTGGAGGAGAGGGTGTCGCGCCGGCAGGCGGTGTACAAGCCTCAAAGATAGCATCTAACAATGCCAAAGGAGGAAAAAACTTGGCAGGAACTGAAGTCCCTTCAGTGGATGTAATATGTAACACGGTTTTAGGTATGTCATCCGGACACACCCCTCCCTACCGCAAGGCCGGACGTCCATTGCGGCGGAGGTGGCGGGATGGCTCTCAGCTCCCTGCTGAAAAGATGGCGGGTGCCATACAAATGCACCTGTCATAGCGGCTCTCCTTTGTGGTTTTCATTGGTACATACCGTTCCAGAAATGTCTACGGACTCGAGTAGGCTAACATTTTTACGGCCCTATCTCGGTGAGCCGTACTCTATAGAGGTTTACCGTTGACAGCAGCGTCTATCCGGGCTCCGCAGGAGGGTGAGCTGACAAAAGCAGCTCCGTATTGTCAGGAGCTACATTATTGCATGATTGATACTGTTTGCAGTCCTGCAATAATATTGACCCTCTTTCAAATCATCCATATCCATCACACACTGTAGTCGTGAAACGAGAACTTTGGCAATTTTTCTGTGCCACAACCGCCATCAATTGCCAGTCGCCCACATTAGCATATGGGTGTGGCCTTTGACCTTTCAGCCCCGCGGACCTGCAGCCCCCTGATGTTCCAAGCGGGGATCGTCGGGTGTCAAGGAGAAAAAGGTTCAGCTGCAATCGGGGATGACAGCTCATTCATCATGGCCGAGGCCTCCGTTCCACTGAACAGAGTGCATTCTCCGCCCTAGACTGCGTCTGGCTCGCTTAATTAAAAACAGGAGCATTGTAAACAACTTCGGCGAGCTGGGCTACCTTGTTAGGGAAGTTACTTTTGATGCTCGGCTTCTGTTTATTCTGACTCAGGAACGGCATTTAGATGTTAATTTTCGAGGGCAGGCTTTGATAAGTATTTTTGTTCTTGCGCTGTTTTCAGAGTGGTTTACCGTAGAGAGAGAGAGCGACAGAGAGAGAGAGAGAGAGAGAGAGAGAGAGAGAGAGAGAGAGAGAGAGAGAGAGAGAGAGAGCGACAGAGAGAGAGAGAGAGAGCGACAGAGAGAGAGAGAGAGAGAGAGAGAGAGAGAGAGAGCGACAGAGAGAGAGAGAGAGCGACAGAGAGAGAGAGTGTGTGTGTGTGCAGGAAAGATACGTAATGCTGTATTGTTCAGCAAACAGACGGCAGTTTGCTGTGCATTTCAGCACAAAGACTCAGAGTCACTCTTTCTCTCTTTACCCCCCCCCCTCTCTCTCCTCTCTACCCTCCCCCCATTTTTCTTCCCCATTGTACCCGGCCAATTACCCCACCATTCCGAGTCCTCTGTGCCGCTGCGCCACCCCCTCTGCCGATGCGGGGAGGGCTGCAGACTACCACATGCCTCCTCCGATACATGTGGAGTCGCCAGCCGCTTCTTTTCACCTGACAGTCCACAATTCCGTCCGTCCGCTCATCCTCATAATTGTGGACGTAACTTGATATGAACAACTTGAAACTTTTCACCCGTTTGCTGGTAGGTGCAGGTGAAAGTTTGTCGACCATTCTGTGCATGTTGTTGACATTATCCATGGTCAATCTTGCAGGCATCGCGAAAAAGATGCTATTGTCAATAGCACACGCCAACAAACAGGAAACTGGTATGACCGCTGCGGTAGAAACCGGAAGTCAGTGGACTACCGTTATGCACAGAGCCGATTATGTCTCTAGGGACGTCCGACCAAGCCGGAGGTCACATGGGGATTCAAACCGGCAATCCCCGTGTTGGTAGGCAATGGAATAGACCGCTATGCTATATACACACACACACACACACACACACACACACACACACACACACACACACACACACACACACACACACACACACACACACACCAGGGGCCTGCCTTCATTCCTGTAATTGGATAATGACATTTCGTTACAATAAAATGGAGGGGGGGGCATTATTACATTCCATATTCTGAACATAATTGTTTACGCATTCAATTTCTAAAATCTTTTACGAGTCCTGGGGATCTCCCAGAGAACTGGTATGGACCCTAATTGACAGCAGTTATGCAAGGGAAAGCAACAGGATAAACAGAGACAACCAGTAAAACACTTCTCTTGAAAACGTCTCAACCCCCCCCCCCCATACTAGTTTTCATTTTATTACAAATTTCCCTTAAAATATAAATGAGACTCCTCTGTTAATGTTTTAGACTGTGTGTTCCCAAATCACAATAAACCCAGTAAAGAGGAAAACTTCGTGGTTTACCCAAGCCCTCTCTCTGGTGGCTGCTGTAGGCCTACTGTGACAATGAGAAGTTCTTTTGAATTTAGCTGTGAATGACTTGTATCGCCCTCTTGAATGCTTGCACGAGTCGAAGAGGTTGAGAGATTATTGAATATGCAGCACCAGCGCTCTCTAATAGAAAAGGATTCATCCTTTTGACCATGAAAGCCAGGCACGACCAAGGTGAAACCGTCTCTTCATCTCATTTTAAAGCCCTTTTGTACATCGCCTTGCAATGGGATGAGCAGGGGCTGCATGACTGTTTCTACGGAATATTGCGTCTCTAACTTTTCAATTAACCAAAATTGCACGTGTCATTTGAATGCCTTCCTTTCTCATATCCCTAATTGCGTCATTTGACCTCAGCGTCTAATTTAGGGCCCCTGTGTTTAATTCAGTCTGCAATGATTTCAAAATATCCGGCTATCAGTGTGTAGGGGTTGATTTTCGTCCGTAAATGTGTTCATTGGTCTTGTCTTTTTGCTCTTCTCTGTCTGTACCCGGTGACCAATTAGCTATGTCCCGGAATGATCAGTGTGGGTCATCCCGAGCTTCCTATATACCTCTTATAATGGAGAATTGGTCTTGTCCGCTGTTTCTCCTCTCCCGCGCATTAACCTGACCTCCAGCGATGCCCGTCCGCCATCTTAATGAAAGTCAAATCCCGGAAATAGTAATAACACTAAATCCTGCGATTCCGCTGCCGTCGCAGTCCTCTTGCTGGCGTGTTCTGAACGTCAAAGAGCTTTTTCTTCTTCTTGGTGCTTATTGGCGGTTGGCAGACAGCGAATGGGCGCATTACCGCCACCAACTGGCGTGGAGTGTGGATCGGAATGCCTATTAGTTAGACCACCCCACCCCTTTCTCATATCTCTATTTGCGTCATTTGACCTCACTGTCCAGTTTAGGGCCCCTGTGTTTCATTCAGTCTGCAATGATTTCAAAATATCCGGCTATCAGTGTGTAGGGGTTGATTTTCGTCCGTAAATGTGTTCATCGGTCTTGTCTTTTTGCTCTTCTCTGTCTGTACCCGGTGACCAATTAGCTTTGTCCCGGAATGATCAGTGTGGGTCATCCCGAGCTTCCTATATACCTCTTATAATGGAGAATTGGTCTTGCCCGCTGTTTCTCCTCTCCCGCGCATTAACCTGACCTCCAAGGATGCCCGTCCGCCATCTTAATGAAAGTCAAACCCCGGAAATAGTAATAAGTTTTTTTAAAATTAGTAATTACATTAAATCTTGCAATTCTGCTGCCGTCGCAGTCTACACTTGCTGGCGTGTTCTGAACGTCAAAGAGCAGTAACTGCTGCTGCTACTTCTTCTTCTTCTACTACTACCGACTACTTTCTTTTTAAAAAAATCAAGACTACAGCTATACAAACACATCAAACAAAGCCAGTATACTCTAAAACAACAGAGTAAGAACAGAACATCAAACATGTCAAAGACAATGAGAACAAAACAAGGAAACAGAAAAGGAAAATTAAAGAGATAAAATAAAATAAAACAGGGCAATGCAATATTCTAGGGGCTAAATTGCATTAAATTGTTCAAATGCAAAGAATCATTTTTGGGCATTTCTGTTTTTCATACATTTTAGAGATTTGGACAAGGTTACTAATTCGGTTTTAAAGGCAGCTAAACAGGGATGCGTTTTGCAATATTTACATTTGTGCATGAAATATTTTGCCAAAATAATTACATTATTCATCTACTACTACTACTTTCGGCTGCTCCCGTTAGGGGTCGCCACAGCGGATCATCCGTTTCCATTTCTTCCTGTCTTCTGCGTCTTCCTCTGTCACACCAGCCACCTGCATGTCTTCCCTCACCACATCCATAAACCTCCTCTTTGGCCTTCCTCTTCTCCTCTTCCCTGGCAGCTCCATATTCAGCATCCTTCTCCCAATATACTCAGCATCTCTCCTCCACACATGTCCAAGCCATCTCAATCTTGCCTCTCTTGCTTTGTCTCCAAACCGTCCAACCTCAGCGGTCCCTCTAATATAATCGTTCCTAATCCTGTCCTTCTTCGTTACTCCCAGTGAAAATCTTAGCATCTTCAACTCTGCCACCTCCAGCTCCGCCTCCTGTCTTTTCGTCAGTGCCAATGTCTCCAAACCATATAACATAGCTGGTCTCACAACCATCTTGTAAACTTTCCCTTTAACTCTTGCTGGTACCCTTCTGTCGCAAATCACTCCTGACACTCTTCTCCACCCACTCCAACCTGCCTGCACTCTCTTTTTCACCTCTCTACTGCACTCCCCGTTACTTTGGACAGTTGACCCCAAGTATTTAAACTCAGATGTCTTTGTCACCTCCACTCCTTGCATCCTGACCATTCCACTGTCCTCTCTCTCATTCACGCATAGGTATTCCGTCTTGCTCCTACTGACTTTCATTCCTCTTCTCTCCAGTGCATACCTCCACCTCTCCAGGCTCTCCTCAACCTGCACCCTACTCTCACTACAGATCACAATGTCATCCGCGAACATCATCGTCCATGGAGACTCCTGCCTGATCTTGTCCGTCAACCTGTCCATCACCATTGCAAACAAGAAAGGGCTAAGAGCCGATCCTTGATGTAATCCCACCTCCACCTTGAACCCATCCGTCATTCCAACCGCACACCTCACCATTGTCACACTTCCCTCATACGTATCCTGCACCACTCCTACATACTTCTCTGCAACTGCTGACTTCCTCATACAATACCACACCTCCTCTCTCGGTACTCTGTCATAAGCTTTCTCTAAATCTACAAAGACACAGTGCAACTCTTTCTGGCCTTCTCTATACTTCTCAATCAACATTCTCAAAGCAAACATCGCATCTGTGGTGCTCTTTCGTGGCATGAAACCATACTGCTGCTCGCTGATCGTCACCTCTCCTCTTAACCTAGCTTCTATTACTCTTTCCCAAATCTTCATGCTGTGGCTGATCAACTTTATACCTCTGTAGTTGTTACAGTTCTGCACATCGCCCTTGTTCTTGAAAATCGGTACCAGTATGCTTCTTCTCCACTCCTCAGGCATCCTCTCACTTTCCAGGATTGTGTTAAACAATCTAGTTAGAAACTCCACTGCCATCTCTCCTAAACATCTCCATGCCTCCACAGGTATGTCATCAGGACCAACTGCCTTTCCATTCTTCATCCTCTTCATAGCTGCCCTCACTTCCTCCTTGCTAATCCGCTGAACTTCCTGATTCACTATCCCTATATCATCCAACCTTCTCTCTCTCTCATTTTCTTCATTCATCAGCCCCTCAAAGTATTCCTTCCACCTTCTTAGCACACTCTCCTCGCTTGTCAGCACATTTCCATCTCTATCCTTGATCGCCCTAACTTGCTGCACATCCTTTGCAGCTTGGTCCCTCTGTCTAGCCAATCGGTACAAGTCCTTTTCTCCTTCCTTAGTGTCTAATCTGTCATACAACTCACCATACGCCTTTTCCTTTGCCTTTGCCACCTCTCTCTTTGCTTTATGCTGCATCTCCTTGTACTCCTGTCTACTTTCTTCATCTCTCTGACTATCCCACTTCTTCTTTGCCAACCTTTTCCTCTGTATAATTTGCTGTACTTCCTCATTCCACCACCAAGTCTCCTTGTCTTCCTTCCTCTGTCCTGATGACACACCAAGTACCTTCCTAGCTGTCTCCCTCACTATTTCTGCAGTGGTTTTCCAGCCATCTGGCAACTCTTCACTACCACCCAGTGCCTGTCTTAACTCCTGCCTGAACTCCACACAACAGTCTTCCTTCTTCAACTTCCACCATTTGATCTTCGGCTGTGTCTTCACTCGCTTCCTCTTCTTGGTCTCCAAAGTCATCCTACAGACCACCATCCGATGCTGCCTGGCTACGCTCTCCCCTGTCACCACCTTGCAGTCTCCAATCCCTTTTAGATGGTGCCTTCTACATAAGATATAGTCCACCTGTGTGCACTTTCCTCCACTCTTGTACGTCACCCTGTGTTCCTCCCTCTTCTTGAAATATGTATTCACCACAGCCATTTCCATCCTTTTCGCAAAATCGACCACCATCTGTCCTTCCACATTTCTCTTCTTGACTCCATACTTTCCCATCACCTCCTCATCACCTCTGTTCCCTTCACCAACATGTCCATTGAAGTCCGCTCCAATCAACACTCTCTCCTCCTTGGGTACCCTCTCCACCATGTCGTCCAACTCATTCCAGAATTCTTCTTTTTCATCCATCTCACACCCAACTTGCGGGGCATATGCGCTGATAACATTCAGCAATAAACCTTCAATTTCCAGCTTCATACTCATCACTCTGTCTGACACTCTCTTCACCTCCAGCACGCTCTTGACATACTCTTCCTTCAGAATTACCCCTACCCCATTTCTCCTCCCATTCACACCATGGTAGAAGAGTTTGAACCCACCTCTGATACTCCTGGCCTTACTCCCCTTCCACCTGGTCTCTTGCACACACAGTATGCCTACCTTTCTTCTTTCCATCATGTCAGCCAGCTCTCTCCCTTTACCAGTCATAGTGCCAACATTCAAAGTTCCAACTCTCACCTCCACATGCCTACCCTTCCTCCTCTCTAGCTGCCTCTGGACATGCTTTCCTCCTCTCCTTCTCCTTCGCCCAACAGTAGCATAGTTTCCACCGACACCCTGCTGGTTAACAGTACCGGTGGCGGTCGTTGGTAACCCGGGCCTCGACCGATCCGGTATGTAAGTCTTATTTATGATCCGCATATTTCATTTGGCAAAGATTTTACGCCGGATGCCCTTCCTGACGCAACCCTCCCCATTTGTCCGGGCTTGGGACCGGCACTAAGGATGCACTGGCTTGTGCATCCTCAGTGGCTGGGTTAATTTCAAGAATTCTATATTTCTATCCTCCATAAACATTCAAAATTTGACACGTACTAGTAGAAATGGTGGTAGAGCACTACTACCGACTACTACTACTACTACTACTACTACTACTACTACTACTACTACTACTACTTGGCGTTTATTGGCGGTGGGCAAACAACGAATTGGTGCATTACTGCCACCAACTGGTATGGAGTGTGGATCAGAATGTCTATTAGTTGCACTATACCCGCCCCCCCCCCGCCAAAAAGAAAAAGAAAAAGAAAACAAATTTCCTCAATCAATTAGTTACTCTAAGATACTGAAATAAGATATTTATAACACTCAGATGAGTTCTTCTGTAGAATATCTACGAATCAATCAAATTTTATAGTGCTTTTCTAGCTGCAACAGCCACTCAAAGCGCTTTCCGAGATTTTGAATCAAACGCCTTCTTTCTGCCTCATGTTTTTGACAATGTATCATAACATTCCCTATTGTTTCTTCTTGCCCACTGTAGTCACATCTGCCTGAATTGTGTTTGCCTGTTTTGAAAGAGCTCCTTTATCCACCTTATTCCTAGCCCCCATGATACCTTGTGTGAATTATGGGCGCGACTTCCGGCGCGTCCTGTCACTGAACCGGAACCGGTGTTTTCCATGGTAATGGTAGGCTAACCGTCTTTCTCAGAGCGAATTGTACGGCGTCTCATTCATTCATGAAGAGCTAGCCAGCAAAACTAGCTCGTGATGTGGGAACACAACCTCACGGAGCTCAAAAACGGTGAAATAAGAATACCTTTGCTGTCCGTAATAGATGGTTGGGAAGATGACGTATCACGCGTACGGTAGCATGTTAAGCCATTTTGTTGAGTCCGTTGCCTGTGATGGTAAGGCGATGAGCAATTTAAAAAGCTCAGAGGCGTACCAATATCTACATAGCAATAAAGTCTGCCATTACAGGGCGACGCCATCCGCGTTCTTTTCCGGGTTGCTCAAATGGGACCGCCCACTCAGGCGTTAGCAAGCAGTGAGGCAGTCGACCCTCCCCTCCCTCACCCCCCACACACGCACACAGACACACGCAGTTGTTTGTTTTTGAGGGGGGGTTCCCCATTTTTCTCCCCGATTGCACTACGCCAATTACCCAACTCTTACCCACATCCGGCTTCCCACCCGCAGACAGGGCCAACTGACACACATGCACGCAGTTCGCTGACAGTGTAAGCATGCAGCAAGGCTGGATTATGGACTGGGCATGCCGGGCGAGTGCCCCGGACCACGCGGGGCCACAAAAAGTCAGCGGTATTGTGTTCGCGTAAAGTAGGGATCCCTAATCATACACTGCAAGGGACATTTGTTCCAACCCTGCGTCGTGATGCAGGGCCCAAGCTAGTCTCTATTGATGCAGGGCCCAAGCTAGTCTCTATTGATACGGGGGCTCTAAACTACAGTCTCTACCGATGCAGGGCCCCAAGCTACAAAGTATCTATTGATGCGGGGCCCCAAGCTACAGTCTCTACTGATGCAGGGCCCCAAGCAACAAAGTCTCTATTGATGCGGGGCCCCAAGCTACAGTCTCTACCGATGCAGGGCCCAAGCTATAAAGTCTCTATTGATGCGGGGGCCCCAAGCTACAATCTCTACTGATGCAGGGCCCCAAGCTACAAAGTATGTATTGATGCAGGGCCCCAAGCTACAAAGTCTCTATTGATGCGGGGCCCCAAGCTACAGTCTCTACTGACACAGGGCCCCAAGCTACAAAGTCTCTATTGATGCGGGGCCCCAAGCTACAGTCTCTACTGATGCAGGGCCCAAGCTATAAAGTCTCTATTGATGCGGGGGCCCCAAGCTACAATCTCTACTGATGCAGGGCCCCAAGCTACAAAGTATGTATTGATTCAGGGCCCCAAGATACAAAGTCTCTATTGATGCCAGGCCCCAAGCTACAGTCTCTACTGATGCAGAGCCCCAAACTACAGTTTCTATTGATGCGGGGTCCAAGCTACAATCACTATTGATTCATTGTGTATAG
This sequence comes from Lampris incognitus, assembly GCF_029633865.1. Taxonomy (NCBI): domain Eukaryota; kingdom Metazoa; phylum Chordata; class Actinopteri; order Lampriformes; family Lampridae; genus Lampris; species Lampris incognitus. The sequence continues at coordinate 31,182,605 of NC_079227.1, read as the reverse complement.
CTAAACAAATGTGCAAGCTAGAATGCTCATACCCTTACAGAAGTGCTGAGGGGGCACTCACACACACACACACTTTTTTTAAACACCCAAGTTGGGCTGTAGGATAGTATCTGGATAGAGCGCAGATGCATAAGACTCAGTCGTAAATGAACCTAAGATGTATTTAAGATCGTAAATGCAAACCAACTAGCTATGCAACATGCAATTTCTCTCCCACACACATACAGTATGCAGTAGCAACTGTGTAAACGGCAGTAAACTTTGGCTCGAGGATCCAGTCAGGAAGCAAGTGCAAATGAGCAGCCGAGAACGCAAAATAATGCAAAGTTGTAGTGTCAGGATACTTGTGGATAAGGGAAACCAGATGTTTACCAGAAGAAGGAAACTATTACATCATGAAGTAATATTTACAACCAGCTTTTTTGGGGAGGGAAAGAGACGTCTGAATTTAATAGGTTTACCATGGAAATATTTTAATGTCAGAGGTGATAATGGGGAAAAAAAAGTTCCAAGTCCAACTTTGCTTTGTTCAACTTGTATTGAATTACTGAAAAAAGGACATTATTTTTATATAGAAAGATGATTAAATTGTGTCCTATCCATCTCTTATCTTGGTCCACAGCCAGATCTATCAAAAGGTAAGGAAGATGATGAAGATTGACTCCATTAGCAGAGTAATCTCAGCACACTGACCTTGAATTGAATTGAAAATTCAATTCAAAAACGACTTTTACCATAGCTTTTCAATGCAGTGGTTTCACATAGTAGCGAACTTAAGGGGCAGCCGGGAACCGCCGCAGCCGGGACGCGAACCCGTGTTTCCCGCATTACGGGCGCCTACGTTAGCCAGTCGACTAAAGTGTCCGATTCGTTAGCCAAGGGCTAGCAAGTCTAATCATTCGGGATCGTTACACCACCCTCCTCCTTCGGGAAGCGCTTCAGCATACCGGCTCCCTCACGCCTCTGGGCGCACGCGCTCCCAATGGCATCACGCTCTCGCCATCCCACTTCTGACACCAATGTAGCGAATTCAGGGGGCAGCCGGGACGCGAACCCGGGTCTCCCGCCCCACGGACGCCAACGTTAACTAGTCGAATAAAGGGTCCGACCCGTTAGCCAACGAGCTAGCGAGTCTAGTCACCTGTGATCGTTACATAGACACAATGGGCAATGACGTGCAAGAAAATTATGTTATAATAACGTTATAGACGGTGTTCAGGACGACTTGAACAATGTTGTTTGCATATTACGGCGTGAATGGCTTTCACATTCAATTATTTCTTCATTAATCCCAGCCGGCACCGATCAATTAAACTGTTGATTGTATCAACTGTCGTCAAGTAAGGCTGAGCATTTGATTGGTTTCAAAACAAACATCCATACCCCCCCCCACACACACACACACACAATGTGCATGGTGTCGTGTACCAGGGAGGCAGTGCTGCTCTATAATTGGCGGGGCCAGCTCGTTTAGAGCTCTCTTCCAGCCCCTTTGGGTGTTAATGTGGACCCTGGGCGCCTTGCTGCCACTTTCATCCACACCTCCACCCTGGCCCTCGCCTGATGCCCATTAAAACCAGAGCCATGACTCCACAGCAATTAGCACCCATCAGCCCGTAAACAAACTGCCACGCTAGAACAGCCTACGTGTGTGCGTGTGTGCGTGCGCGCGCGCACACGTGTGTTTATACTGACCGCATGAGAGAGAGAGAGTACGAGAGAGGGAGAGAGAGAGAAAGAGAGAGAGAGGTATAGTGTATGTGTAGATGTGCCTTTTCAATTTCGGTGGGCAACTTCAGAGCCAGCAATCGAGTATCAGCCGCTATTAACTTAAATAGAAACATAATGAGTCACCGTGAGCCATTAAGAATTAAATGAGTGGAACACCGACGGAAAATGGGACTGTAAATTACTGTGAATCAATTTGCCAAGGGTCTGCTAAGTTTTCAAAGCCTGCCACGCCAGATAATTGAACAACTGCAAATGGAATGATGAGAATATGTCAACAAAGACAGGGGCAGGATATTCTGAGGGAATTTACTGAGGGTGCGCGGATGCATACCTGTGCGCATTTATATAGATCCCGTTTACACTTGGTTTTTAAATGCGTTTTTCCTTTTTTTTGCGATCGGATCACAAGTGGACAGCGCTAAATACAAGTGTTGACGACCAGCAAAAAGTTTTGTGAACCGGTTACTCATACCCCTTGCCGAGGTGGTCCGGGACGCATTTAACCACATATCTTTTGTAGTGTAAACACTCTTGTGTCCCGATGCGTCCCTGACAAGGACTTAACAGGAAATCTTCTTCTTCTTCTTCTTCTTCTTCTTCTTCTTCTTCTTCTTCTTCTTCTTCTTCTTCTTCTTCTTCTGCTTCTTCTTCTTCTGCTTCTTCTTCTTCTCCTTCTTCTCCTTCTCCTTCTTCTTCTTCCTCTTCCTCTTCTTCTTCTTCTTCGGAGTAACGAAATCTGACCGCAAGTGGTCAGCAGGACGCGTTCGGAGGCGCGTGACAGACCCGAGTGTAAACGGCGACGCGTCACTGTCCACTTGTGATCCGATCGCCCAAAACGCCTTTGAAAACCAGGTGTAAACAGGGTCTATGTATCCTTGCGCGGCGGAGGACTGTTTACTGTTGCGTTATCGCAAGACGCCGCTTGAATAATGGACAAGGGTTATTGATTCTGGGTGACTCCAGAAAAATGCAGAACAAATACGAGAGCTTTATGTTTGTTCCAGGATTGCTAAATGTAGCCCCAGTGTAAGCAGCCAACGTGACAAATGAGTTTCAAAAGCAGACATTCCCACGCACGCGCCCGCACACATGCACCCATGAACACGCTCGCACAAACACTTGACGGCTGCTTAAGGAGTTTGTGCAGTGTCTGTAGATGTGAGTAAAAACGGAGGCTGGCTGAGGCACTGAAGGGGACGTCTGAGGGGCTTTGTATCTTTCCATCTTGCCTGCCTCCACAGCGGAGCTGCATTTCTCAAGCAGCGACGGTTTCTCATCCGGGGCCAACTGTCAGAACAGAACACACAGGACCAGAACACACAGATGGAGCAGCGACAGATAAAACGACCCACACAGAGATGAAAGCCCCCCCCCATCCCCACCCTCCGCCCCCTCCGTACACACAGTACCGAGTTTGGTCCATATCGCTCCATCTTGTTTCTTTCCTTGTACCCCGGGTGACACTGACGGCTGTGAATCCTTGCAGTGCCCGTCAAAACGTCAGCTGCCAAAAGTGGAGCTCGTTTCAGATGTAACAGCTCCTCGTTCCGTGTACCTTGACAACAACAGAGCAGCATCCTCCCTCTCTTTCTTTCCTTTTTGTGGGGGAGGGGTTCCCCCCTTTTCTCCCCAGTTGTACTTGGCCAATTACCCCACTCTTCCGAGCCGTCCCGGTCGCTGCTCCGCCCCCTCTGCCGATCCGGGGAGGGCTGCAGACTACCACACCAAATTCAAATTCAAATTCAAATACAAATAGCTTTATTGGCATGAACAAAAGATATGTTGTTGCTAAAGCAGTTGGCAGACGATTCATACATTACATCACATATTAAATACATAGGTGTGATCACATAAGCAGGTTCCATATTTTTGCCTACTGAAGCAGTAAATGTTTTATTGCCATACAGTGCAGTGCAATAAATGTTGTACAGTTTAATACAATTACTTAATAGCATATAATTTGGGGGATCTTAAAGTGGCTGAGTCCCGCAAGCTGTGGCAGCAGATCCGTATTTCGCTGCCAGAGGAGCTGCTGTTCCTTCACCCAGGAGAACTGCCAGTTTCTCCTCTGGGCTTAACAGTAGGAGGTTTGGTGTTTTCTTGGCTATTTCCCCGCAGTGGAAGTGTCTTACTGAAGAGAACTTCTCACAGTGGAGGAGGAGGAGGAGGCGCATCTCTGTTTCTACCTCCCCTGTCCAGCAGTGACCACATATACGCTCCTCTCTGGGCAGCCATGTTTGTCTGTGTCTTCCTGTTTCTATAGCCAATTAGTGGTCACTGAGCCTGTATTTGGTCAGGATCCGCCTCTGCTTCGCATCTCTGACAGAGCGGAGATACTCGGCCATTCTCTGTTTAGGGTCAAATAACAGTTTAGTCTACTCTGGCTTTCAGTTTCATGCCGCCTCGCCAGCCGCTTCTTTTCCCCTGACAGTGAGGAGTTTCGCCAGGGAGACGTAGCGCGTGGGAGGATCACGCTATTCCCCCCCCCCCTCCCGAACAGGCGCCTCGACCGACCAGAGGAGGCGCTAGTGCGACGACCAGGACACACACCCACATCCGGCTTCCCACCCGCAGACACGGCCAATTGTGTTTGTGGGGACGACCGGCCAAGCCGGAGGTAACACGGGAATTCGAACCGGCGATCCCCGTGTTGGTAGGCAACGGAATAGACCGCTACGCTACCCGGACGCCCCCCCCCTCTCTCTCCCTTTCTTAATGTCTCCGTGTCTCCTCACACACTTTGCTGCTTGGCATGAGTGGCACCTCTCCTCCCATGTGGTCCTTGGCGGGCGCCTGACAGGCACAATGAAGGGTAGCTGCCGGGACAGCACTGAAGAATGGAGTGAATAATTTATCTGAGCATCTGGGGCCCATTTCCCTCACTCATATCAACCCGCTGTTCTCTTCATCGCTGCCCGCCACTCTTTCGCCCTCCACCCACACCTCTGTCAAGATGGGATTTTTTCCCCCCCGGAGTAGACTTATGCAGGGCTCCCTTTCCTTTTCCTGCATCTTCTCTCTCGCTGTCGTAGTCCTTTCAAGAAGATTCTCTTGTTTTTTTGCGTGCCGCCGTAACCGAACTTCACAGAAGTAGCGAAGAGAGAATGAGGATCCAAAATGATGAGGATGAAGTTGAAATTCACTTTACAGTTTCTATGCTTGCGTGTACCAATGATCCCAAGAACTTTGCTCCTGGTATGGTCAGACAAGGCGGATAGGTCAAGGGGGATGTTCCAGACGAAGCGCGATCCAGCAAAGACCTCAACAGTAGAACTGGTGGAAGATGTCCCCGGGTCACAACAGTAGTGAAGGTGGATGAAGTCTACAACAGAGGGTGGCCCCCAATCGTCTTGGTTCTCCATGCCATTGGACTCTGGCCACCCCCTGCCAAGGACCGCGTGGTGGCTGCAGGCGCATCAGCCACTCCACGTAAAAAGCTGTCACACGCAGGCGTCCTCCCGTTATGCGGCTCCAGAATCGGCCTCTACGCCCACCTGAGGACCCAGAGGGAGGGACGGTCATACTCGAACCCGAGTGACCGCCGATGATGATGATGATGAAATCTGATCTCAACCTGGAGCAATACTTAGATTATAAGCTTTCAAGTTCATATCCCAAGTCTTATGATCTTAATCGTAGTTAGTAGGATCTTAGTGTTGGCATGGCCTGGATAACACAAGTTTATGTTCAGTCTTTATTTTATCATTTCATTATTATGGGTCCACGTAAACACCTGTCATTCAGTCACTGAGTGTGGACCTGCATATTGGCAGAGCGTTTCTATTTATACGAAAATAACAATATGTCAGCAATTGATAGTTCCTTGTAGCGTGTGCTATTCCATTCTGACGGTTCCTATTACAGTACGTAGGATGTTTATACAAAGAATAAGATCAAGTCAAGGTTTTCATTAGTCGTGTATAGCCAGACCTATCTCCCCTATACATTTTAGCTCTGTGCCAGCTAAGGAGAAAGGTCTGGCAGAACCCATAGCATTCTGAAACAGGTTAAAGAACGCCCTGGGTTGTTTTTATCTCTTAAGCCAATCAGTATCATTGAGTACAGGACTTAACTGCAAAATGCTCACCGGTGCCCTTGTAAAATAGTACCGGGGGCAAATGTTATTGTGGAACATCTTGCACATGGCAGGAGGCGAGCCCTGGCATATGGATCAGTTATCTAAAAAAAAAAAAAAACCTCCATCCAAAGTAATTGATAATGTGTGTCGATCATGCGATAGAAGTTTTACAGATAAGACCAAGAACATATTGAAGCTTGATTACACAATGGGCTGTGTGATCAAGCTTGAGAGGCTCATTGGACTGGTCAAAAGAACAGACGGCATATTAGCTATCACCAGGTTGCACACTATCGAGTACATCCCTTTTAGATGATATTCTTTGAATATCTTGAAAAGAATCCACTGAATGAAGCAGACAGGCTTACCTCATGACGCCCATCCAAACCCGCGCTAAAATCTTCCATGATGACAACGTAGCTTGCTAGCGTTAGACAGGAACTTTGAAAACAGCACTGCATCGAGCTGGAGGAGGTAAAATATTGACCCCAAATTACATACTACCTACTACACACCACATATGTGAACTATTTTTCAGTGTTCGTATGTGAGTAAAAAGTACAATGGCTGTTCGTACATACTCTTCCGGGTTAAAGATGACACGATTAACTGGTGTGGCGATCCACAATTCTTTTTAAAATGTAAAAGTAACCGTTGATTTAAACTGCTTAGTGTAACCGGTTATTTTCTTGCCCGGTGCGGGATTCGATACGGAGTGTACTGCGCCGCAAGGCGACATCACTAACCGCTCGACTAAAGGGTCAGATCCGTTAGCTAACGGCTAACGTGTCTTATTAGTAGTTTACATTAGCGTAATAAAAAGCAATACTTAGTTACATTTAACCACTCGACCGTTCTGCTGCTCGGGTTTGGATCAGCCTCCACCGTTGTTGGTTGTTGTGGTGAAGTTTTGCAATGCATTGTGGGATACATCCAAGTATTTTTTTCCCCATACCATTTGACGCATACTTACAGACTTACTAAAACGCGCATATACTATTGTGGTGTACTAAATAGTTACATAGTATGCAATTTCAGATGCAGTCAAATAGTTGGCACCAATGAGAAGTTTATTCTCATGGTTCACATCTGGTGAGTCAGTAACTCATATAAAACTCTGAATATCAAAAGATTCAGATAACATATGGTCACGACCACGGATGACTAGACTCGGTAGCCCTTGGCTAATGGGTTGGACCCTTTAGTTGACTGGTTAGCGCAGTCGACCCGGGTTCGCAGCGGATTCCCGGCCGCCCCCTGAATTCGCTATAATATTCATCCAAGGTGCCTGTTATTTGGAAATGTTTACAGGCTGGAGATGGTTATATGACATAATTTTCTATGTCAACTAACTTAGCTATCAAATGTAAACCAGAGTTACTGGGGAAATTTGCTGGGAATTGACACAAACTATTACGCTCATCAGCTTCCAGACATTCACAGAGTTCTCTCAGCTGTGCTGTCCTGCTAGCTGAGATGCTGAGATGGCTATAGACCTTAAGCACAACAGTTTCAACATCAATGCCCGTTTTTCCTGCAGCATATTTGGCTACACTGTGCAATATATGAGTCAGACAGTTGGCAGAAAGAATGTCCTTTTTGAGCAAGTTTTACTATCCTAGGGCCCCCCCCCCCGGTGTCCTGGTAAAATTCCCAACCTGGCTGTCTCCATCTGGCCACCTAATCATCCCCCGCGTAATTCGCTCAATGATTTCTCCCTCTCAACTGCCAAGGAAGAGGAAAAGAGGAAGGCCAAAGACATGCAGGTGGCTGGTGTGAAAGAGGAAGATGCAGAAGACAGGAAGAAATGGAAACGGATGATCCGCTGTGGCGACCCCTAACGGGAGCAGCCGAAAGTAGTAGTAGAGATTTCTCCCTCTCAACCCCAAGCTGATGTGTGGTGAGCGTTCTGGTGCAAAATGGCTGCCGTGCACCACCCAAGTGGGTGCTACACATTGGTGGTGGTTGAGGTGAGTTTCCCCTCCTTCCCCCCCTACTGATTATTGACAGTAACAGGAGTAGGCCTGTACCATACAGCATAAATAGTACATTATAAATAAAGTGTATGGACGGAAGACAAGAGAAGAGAGAGAGAGAGAGAGATAGGTATGTGGGACAGCTAAAACTGATAGGATGAATGAAGATGGGGATACATTAAATGAGTGGAAAGGATAGGGACAAGGAGGGTTGGTGCTGGAAATAAAGAAACTCGGGGGGAAAAATAATCCGGGGATATTAACATACCAGCAAAATATAGAGACTTTTTTTTTTTAAATCCCTCTCCCTGGTTTCATTAGGGTATTCCCTCATTCGTCTCCAATCAGTGGTTGTCACGGAGGATATGTGGCGGGCAGCAAAACACCGAGCCCCCTCTCTTTGCTCCACTCGGTAACACACTGGGACCATAATGGAATGATTCACTCAGAGAGAGAGAGAGAGGGGGGGGGGGTTTGCAGAACTCTTTAACCCCTCTGGCTGGCATCCTCCTGCCTCATTTGGCTGATGGTGAGATAGTGGGATGGATGCTCGGCATCACAGCAGGTCCTTAATGACTTTGACTGCTCTCAAATCAGCCAGTCAAATACAGTTCCTTAGCAGGTGGAATAGGGTATGCCTCCCGTCGGCTACTCCTGACTCCACCCGGCCGGCCTTGCTTATTCTAATAGGTTTTCGGTCACTTAGCGTTAAACGTGGCCTGTTTGGATAATCTCAGTTCTCCAAATGTTGCACGTCACTCGACAAATGCCACTTGAATCAAAGAGACGATACTGTACTTGTACAATTTTAGTAGAGAAAAATCAGTTCAGGTTGTTTCAAAATCTTATTTGTATCAACAGTTTCCACCGAATATGATTCACTCCCCTATGAAAGACCGGGCAAACCTTTGGTCCAGCACATTCAGGCCTATGGGAGATTGGCTTTGCTGTAAAAACAATCTGAGATGTTGTTGATAAAAGGCATTGATTTCTGATAAACTGTCTATTTTGATGAGTTTAATCTCTTGATCATAGAGGCCAGTGAGCAATGTCTTGGTAGAATGACTGACACTAAAAAATAGAAGTTGTATGGAAATGCATGGATCAAATATTGATATATTTGTCCAGCTGTTTCGTTTTACATTATACACAGCATGGCAATGATTCAAGTTTCAATTTATTGTCAGTTACAGCACAACAAACACATTTTGATTTTTATTTGATTTCTTTCTTTCTTTACATTTTATTCTCCTTTACCAGTTTTAATCTTGGATGTAATTTGAGTTAACTCTGATAACACTGTCCACATGCCACAGCGAAATTCGGAGGTGGGGGACAGAATGAGGGCTGTCGCTGTATTTACATCATGCCTTTCCAGATTCAGTTGTGATCACTGAGCCTGTTGGCCGGACAGCAATGAACATGCTGATCAAATCCATGTTAAAACGAAAGGGGATCTCATTCTTAAGTCACCTCTGCGTTTTACTAATCACTTTCATCCGGATCTGGCTGTGAGACACTGTTATGTTAATGGTCTGCCAGGGATGTCGGGCAATTCTTGTGAACTGCACACCGGCAGGACGCTCTTTATATCCCCGACAACCCGCCACAGGCACAGCCTCTGATGGGAGATAATGGTGGAGTACTAAGTACCACTGCTGTTTGAAATGACATGGTCAATAATCTGTCATCTCTGGCAAGTCAAAAGGGACAGCAGGGGAAGAATAAAAGAAGGGAACAAGAGAAAAGAATAAGAAATGATGAAAATGGGCAGAAATATGCACCAGAAGTCTTTCGAAAGAATAACTTTCCTGTTACAGCATTATTGAATATCTGGTTGACGGTAAGCTGGGTGCTTGGATAAATATGACTCTTTTGGCAAATAGGGTTGGGGAAGAGGCTGCATCTCAAAGTCTGGCATCACCTGTCCACGAAAGACATCTCTGCATGACTGGCACTGATGCATTTGCCTTTATTTCAAGGTATCAGAGATTCATTCCTGGCATACAGCTTGATGTTATCCATGTATAGTAGGTGGCTGATGGTAACTCCACTTCTGAACCTGTATCCATATTCACTCTTTGTGATCATCTGACTGAGGGGGTTCAGGCCTATGCAGAACAGCAGCGGGGACAGTGCATCACCTTGGTATATGCCATATTTGATGGTTACCTGTGTGACTGTCTTTGAGTTGGCCTCTAGTGTTGTTTTCCACTGCCACCTTGAGTTCTTGATGAAGGCTATAAGTGTCCTGTTGGCTTTGTATAGTGCCAAGCACTCCAGTAACCAGGTGTGGGGCATTGAATCGTAGGCTTTCTTGTTGTCAATACAGGCTGTGCTCAGGTTGGGCTGTCTGGTTTTAGAGTCTCGGGTAACAGCTCTATCAACCAGTAGCTGACACTTTGACCCTCTGGTGTTGTTCCCAGTTCCTTTCTGAGTTTCACTCATGTATTGATTGACATATGGGCCATTCAGCTTAGCTGCTATGATGCCTGACAGGATCTTCCATGTTGTAGAGAGGCAGGTTATCAGCCGGCAGTTTGAAGGTGTTGTGCCCTTGTGGGGATCCTTCATGATCAGTATTGTTCTCCCCAGTGTTAGCCAGTCAGGGTGACACCCTGATGTTAACAGCTGGTCCATCTGTGTCACCAGGCATTCACAGAGTGCCGTCAGCTTCTTCAGCCAGTAGGCGTGAATCATGTCAGGGCCAGGTGCAGTCCAGCTCTTAATGTTTGAGACTCATCATTGGAGGTCAGCCGCTGTGATGATAACTGGTTCTTGTTCTGGGATATTGCTGTGGTCTGCTCTTAGGTTCACCAGCCCCTGGGGACTGGTGTTGTGTGATGCCTCCTTTTCCCATATATCCTTCCAGTATCGCTCAGTCTCTGCTCTGGGTGGGTCTGATGTTGTTCCCTTGTTACTCTGGAGCTGGGAGTAACTCTGGATGGTTCTTTGTGGAACAGGCCATTTACTCTTTTGGCTTCTGCTTCTAAATACAATCCATCCATCCATCCATCCATCCATCCATCTAGTATAACTCTTCAGCCTGGCGGCCAGAGCTGTGAACCTTTGTTTGGCAGTTTCCAAGGCCTTACTTATGGACATCTTGCTGTACTTCTTTACCCAGGGCCTGTCTTTCATCACACATTTCTGTACCTCTGTTAACTGGCTGACATCTCTCAATTCAATTCAGTTCAATTCGATTCGATTCCATTCCATTCAATTCAATTTATTGTCATTAAAAACAATGTGCAGGCACATGTTAAAAATTAAATCTCTCTGTGCTGCTTTGATCTTGGCCTCTAGCCTTCTCTTCCGTGGAGGGTACTGTTGGTGACCTGTGTTCTTAATCCTGTACCCAAGCATCTCCAGGATTATGGTTGCAGTGGCATATACAAGCTCGCTGGTCTCTGTTATGGTGGCAGTCTAGATATTGCATTAGGCTGTGTTCACATCTGCAAGCAGGTTTTGTGATGGCACTTGGTTTCCTGGCAAAATTCCCAACCTGGCTCTCTCCATCTGGCCACCTAATCATCCTCCCATGTAATTAGCTCAATGATTCCTCCCTCTTCACCTCAAGCTGATGTGTAGTGAGTGTTATGGTGCAAAATGGCTGCCGTGCGTCACCCAGGTGGGTGCTACACGTTGGTGGTGGTTGAAGTGAGTTACCCCCTTCAATGCAAAGCGCTTTGGGTGTCTAGATAAAGCGCTATATAAATGTAACCTATTATCATTATTATTAATACTCTGTCACTGAGTCATGAAAGCCGAGCCCGGGAATTGACTGTCTTTAATCTGGCCATGATTGTCATTTGAACCTCAGTAGCATCAGCTGTTATGGCTGGTAGGATGGTTTCAGCTGGTTGGAGTCTGTCCTTATGTACCTTCTGCCTACTGGGTGGTCATTCATGGTGCTTATATATGTATATATATGTGTGCGTGTGTGCGTGTATGTATCTATATATATATATATATAAATATGATTATATTATTTTCGTTTTGAATGAAAGTGCACCAAAAAATAAGATGATATTGAAAGCGCGTAATTCAAGGCGACGAAGACTCTGATGCTGTGGGGCATAGTGTAGTGAAAATCCATCCATCACAGTGAGACAAATTATTCCATTTGAGCTTTGCTGTCCATTCAGCTTCTTTGCTTGTTGATTAATAGCTGAAGAGCGCTGTCTGTCACAATGGGAGTCTAACTTGGCATGTCTTCCCCTCTACTTGTCAACCAAGAGTCTCTCTAATGAGCCCCTGCTCTCTGCTCCCAGCACCAGATTGCTTTGATGCTCCTATTTACTCTGCCTTGCCTGGCTTACCATATGGAATGCACCATTCCACCTACTTGCCCACCCCTAACCCTGACAATTAAAGCTATGTGCTGTTGGTAATGGGAAAAAAAGATGGAATAGCGCTATCACAACAAATGAAAATCAGCAGTGGCATTGTCACTCATTTTCCTATATGGCCAGGCATGCGTTTCCAATTTCCATCACCCTTGACACCTCACTTGGCAACACAGTATAGGGCTCATATTCCCATGCCTTGACAGAATTCGACCGAAGTTAATGCTTAATAGATGGGCATGCATAGAAAGACACATATTTTATCTATATGAATGAAGTAAGAGGATTGCGGCGATAATAAATCGGCACTGACTTGAGACGTTCTGTGAAATGTCTCGGCGAGGGGGAGCAATGTTAATGTTTTTCGTGCCCTACATCTCCAGTGCCCTGTGGAGGGAGAGAATTAGCACGAGACTGAGTGCCCCGCCCCGCCACCTCCACCACCCTCTTCCCTCACCACAATCTTTTTTTCCCCCCCTGGACTCCCTTATTTCCTTTTAAATATTCCGCCTTTAGCTTGCAGTTCTTTCAACTGCAAACTTTAATAATTCAGTAATCTCCTCCTCCCTCTCTCTTGGTACCCTTTATTCCTATCTGGCTCTTGGCCTGCCCTTTAACTCTTCTTGTTGTGCCAACTGTTGGCCCCTACTCCAACTTCCTCCATTCACTTTGACAGGGAGCAAAAAAGGTTATTAGGAGGGGGCGGAGCACTGGGTCAGGTAATCAGAGGGAAAATGAAAAGTTCGGCGTGAGCGAGAGAGAGAGAGAGAGAGAGAGAGAGAGAGAGAGAGAGAGAGAGAGAGAGAGAGAGAGAGAGAGAAAGAGATGAGGGTATAATTGCTACACCTAGGAAGAGACAGCATACACCTTATTAGACAGAGCGTAAGAATAGCTGTTAATTTCCCGTGTCCAGTCCCAGGATGAAAAATAGATCCTGGGTGCAATTTTCTGACACCACAAAAATATAATGACATACTGTTAGTGGGTCCCATGACCCAGAGTTATGCCGTTCTGATGACACCATCCATCATATAAGACCATTTACATTACATGGCCAGTGTGTCTGGACAAAGAACATTAAGTTACCCGTGTATTAATGCAGCTTACAGACACTGAATGTGGAGAAAAATAACAAAGCCAAACAATTGAATTGGTTTTCTTGAAAGGAATATTGATCCACGTTGTCTCCTGACATCAAGCTGGAGAAGGCGAAGACTTGTTGAGCCAAAAGGATGTTGTAAATTATGAAAAAGACAAATAACACTGGGTTGAAAAATCATTAGAATGTGAGGCTGAAATTCATAAATCTGTGATAAACAGGGCACTTAGGGTGTAAGTTAGCGTCACATTGCAGGGTAATGACATATATGTTGAGTGAGGTAAGGGCTGTCGTTGACCAGAGTACCGCTTCGTCTGCCTGGGACAGACCTTGGAATCCGCCCACTCCACCGAGTTGACTGATTGTTTTGGTCTTGCATCATGACATGAAACAGCAGTTTCTCAATTGAAAAAGTGATTATCCAATGAGCGCTTCGGGGGGGGGGGGCTGAGGGGGCTGGTGATTACCCAATCAGCACCACTCATCCAATGAATTTTTTTTTGCCACTGCTTTTGATTTTTCCCCCTGCTAATGAGTGTCTTAGTTATTTATTCATAACTAATGTATTTTCCTAAGTTTTAATCATTTCCTCGGTGATTTAATTTCCTTAAAGTCCTTTTAATTAATGGCTGGTATTACTGCTGACTGGAGGGGAAATGGAAACTTCAAGGATGTCAGCGTCAATTTTGATCAATGAAAATAGGTACCACATTACGTAGAAACTACCGTCTCTGTTTCCTGGTAACAAACCACGAGCTTAGGTGGGATTTTAGGAAGGATATAACTATAGAATTAAATAGAAACGTGTAATGTTCCGTTTTCCAGCTCTGATTCCATGTTATTACATAGAAACTACCATCTCTGTTTCCATGTAACAAATCATGAGCTTAAATAGGATGTTAGGAAAGGGTTGTGGGGAGGGGGTAACTATCTAGGTAACTACTAGTAGTAATTACCGGTAACTGTTGGTAATGTACCCGGTTATTTTTTTGCCCGGTGTGGGATTCGATACGGGGTGTACTGCACCACAAGGCGACAGCACTAACCGCTTGGCTAAAGAGTCAGACCCGCTAGCCAGGGGCTAACGTGTCTTAGTAGTTTACAGTAATGAATTACCCTGGTATTACTGTAACCGGTCATTTTCTTGCTCAGTGCGGGATTCGATACGGCGTGTACTGCGCCACAAGGCGACATCACTAACCGCTCGGCTAAAGGGTCAGACCTGTTAGCTAGGGGCTAACGTGTCTTATTAGTAGTTTAGATTACCTTGTTATTACCGCGCTGTAATGTAAAGTGGTACCTGAAAATAGGTTGGAGGTGGAGCAAGTGTGTGAAACTTCGCAATAGTGGCGCCATGGCGAGTGATTTTTCAAACAAGTGACACGTCGCTCGCCTGTTAGGTGACGCAAGGAGCAGGTTAGGGCATCTTCTTCGGGGGGAAAAACTGAAAGAATCTGATGTTCGCTCGTTCGCATTGCATCCAGCTAATGCCGGGATCAAACTACGCCATTTCAGCCCGATTTTGACGTCGCCGACAAATTTCCAGCGTCGGGCACGATTATGAATATCGGGAACGACTGACAGGCGTCTTTACCCTGTGCAGTGTGACTACACGATATTTTTTGTCTTTCACGATGGCACCATGTCAGACATAAATTCATGTCCCGCCTTGGCCGCCAGACTGGTCACACTGCAAGTATGACCCCGATTCCCCGACCCATCGTCGTATGCTGCCGTCATTGCGTCATCTGCTGTCATCACGACCGTACGTGAGTTCATAGGTCGTCGGGTCAAGAAGTGTCAATAATGGAAGAAGCTCAATGTGTGATACTGGCGGTCTTGTGCTCGGAAAAGAAAAAGAAAACAAGGAAAAAGCGACTGTGGACCCGTCCCTGGATGTCACGAAGAGGACAATATGAGCTGTCTGTCCTTCAAAGAGAACTCGAGGTAACGAATGTGTCCATGTCAAGAAAATTAGCCTAGCTAGCTAACGTTAATGTTAGCTTCGCTGTATGTAAACAGAAGGTCCCGAAAATGATTGGGTTTTGGGACTTGTATAACGTCACTCTGGTAAATGAAGATACCTGTTGTTGTTGTTGTTGGTCGCTTGTACAGTGTGATTCTATTATCCTACTGGTCAGCGTCAGGAACACGTCTTTGAGCATCTGTCAGGGGGGCGTCCGGGTAGCGTAGCGGTCTATTCCGTTGCCTACCAACACAGGATCGCCGGATCGAATCCCCATGTTACCTCCGCTGTGGGCATGTGCCCTGGTCGCTGCACTAGCGCCTCCTCTGGTCGGTCGGGGCGTGCCCCGGATCGGCAGAAAGAGGGTGGAGCAGTGACCGACGCGGCTCAAAAAGAACGGAGTAAATTCTGACATGCTAGACTCGTCGAGTCGGGGTCGTGGGGCGTCTGACTCTGGTCTTAGATGATGTCACACTACACGATTGCGTCAAAATCGGTCAGAATTCGTGTAGTTTGAGCCGGGCAATAATTTAAGAACATCAAGGTGGCGTCTGGGACGCCCAAATACAGAGCCGCAGCAGAAAAAAAACATAGGGGGCAGTATTGCGCTTCCTCGCAAAACTATTGCGCTTCCTCGCAATACCTTTTTTCACCAGTGAAGAAGAAGAAGAAGAAGCTAACTTCCGGCTGGTTTCTGCGGTATTCATCGTCATCATCATCATCATCATCATCATATCATTCAGCGTTAGGTAGGCAGTGTTAATTTTTTACGATTTATTTATTTATCTAACTATTTGTGTGAGGTCGCTTTGGATAAAAGTATCTGCTAAATTTTAATGTAACTACAGTAAGTTTCGCAACACTGCTAATACCTTTTTCACCCGCGAAGAAGACGAAGCTAACTTCCGGCTGGTTTCTGCGGTCGTCATCATCAGATCATTCAACGTTAGGTAGGCAGTGTTAATTTTAACGATTTATCGATTTGTCTGCTAAATGTTAATGTAACTGTACGTGTCTGCTAAATGTTAATGTTAATACAGTACCCCACGACACCCCGACGAAAAGTCTGGCATGTCGTATTTTATTTTTTTTGTTTTCCTGCCTAGTCTGACATCCCCTGGTGTGTTCCTTGGCGTTGACCAATAGGATGACAGAGGTGCCCATACTCTGGTACGCATACACCGATCAGCCAAAACATTAAAACCACTGACAGGTAATTGAATAACATTGCTTATCTCATTACAATAGCACCCATCAAGGGGTGGGCTGTATTGGGAAGTAAGTGAACAGTCGGTTTTTGAAGTAAAACAAATCGGGGGAAAAACCTTCCTGATTTATTGTTGGCGTTGCTGCAATGCTGGCGCTCATAGACTTGTCACCTATAAACGAACTGTCTTTTTTCCACTGAAATGCTTTTCAGACAGATATCAGGATACTTTATGAGGAAAAAAAATTGCTTACAACGAACCTTTTTGAATGTTCTCAAAAATGTGTTTTAAATGAAACATATAAAGCCCAACGTAAGCAGAAGAAACATTAGAATAAGATTTGTGTAGCCTTTTACATTTGTTGGGGTCCTGAAGTGCTTGGCAGATAAAATGAATAATAAAAAAACAGATCAAATGTGTCTACAGAGAAAAAGAAGGAAAGACATGAAATTGCTTTACAGAGAGCATGTCTGAGAGCTTGCTAGTTGAAGTGGGATAAAAGAGAATAACATATACTATACTGCTTGCAATCAAAGATGGGTTGGTCTGCTTTTATGGCTTGGCTGGCTGACATCATATGTCTCTATAACCCTCCATTACCCCAAGCATAATCTGCTTTAAACTATGCTGGGTAATATGGTCAGCTGCATTCACTGATTTAGTAAAGTGGCTGGATTCCTTTAACTTGTTTTTATTTTAATTATTTGCTTTCAAAACCTGCCTTACTGGTCATAAATAGACATCTTTTCGAGTTTGCAAATTCTAGTTGCAGTTATGACAATCGTCTTAAACTATCACCAGCCAGTATTACAAGCATAAAATTATAAATTTTGTCTGCAATCTTACAATAAAGCAGCCATTTTTCCTGAAGCTTGATTATAACTATTTTAAGTAAGTGTGTGAAACTGTATCATCGTGGATTTCTTCTCATTTAAGTGCACTCTATAAAGTAATCACATTACAAGTTTCAACTATTTCTTCTCCAATTTAATTTAGGTGGTCAGAGTCGTCCATTAAACCACATCAAAGGCAAGATATGAAATCCATAAGCCAAATGGAGAATCCATGATAACTAGTTAGATTGGGAGGGAGTCCCTTCCAACAACATACCACTCTTTCTGATGCATCACATTGCCCTCACACACATACGATGAGGGATCGATCACTGAATGAAAAGGCTCCAGAAATGGAAAAAAAAAAACTGGCATAGTGTTGAAGTTTAGTTTAGTTTCTTATTGAATTAACGGGCATTTTTATCCAGCCATTTCTGCTGTAAAGTTGAACAAGTGCAGGTTCAAGGTATTCACATGCACATGCCAGTTTATTTACCAGACATCTGGTCATTTTGTCGGACGGGTATTGATATGCCGTTGGAGTATTCAGCGTTATTATACTGCAGGGTTTGACAACCTATTTCTGACTTCTTATACAGTACCATTACTGTGATGGTACCACGAACGCATCAGTACAGATGTTGCGAGATATGTGTATGTGATGTTAACAGGAAGTCTGTAATTGTGTTCGTGTTGCTCCCGAGAGTTCGGCCTTTTTGGTGAGTTGTTCTTTTTTTTATCAGGAATCAGGAATACTTTATTTGTCATTTCATTTATGAAACAAAATGCCGTTTCCCCCAGCCCACAGCAGTACAACACAAAGACAAAAACACATCCAAAAACTGCAAGAACACACATACCCAAACTAACACATTTATCCAAACTTAACACAAAAAAAAAAATCACCATCCAGGGGAACGTACGCCAGCCAGGATGACTGCCGGAACTGCCGGTCTGCATGAGCTAGCAGTTAGCTTAGCCTGCCCCACTTCCGCGTCCTGTCAGACTTCCCTCAGTGTTTCCTGCTCAAGTGCAGCTCCAGGGCCAGGCAGGGGCCTGGATGTCAGATGTTCGATGTGAGACAGACATCACAATCAGGACTTAATGAAACCTACCAAAACACTGCTCAATCCCAATCCCCCCCCTGCCCCCGAGCCCTTCTGTACAGATCTGTCTCTGTGAGAGCACTCCAAACCAATATTTCTAACATTGTTATGGCTTCAGCACCTGAGCAGAGATTAGAGGCCAAATGTAGACTTTTTTTTCCTCTGAAATACAAAATACCCTTACTTCTAGTGAATAACCACAATTGTCCAAATTATATTTTTATCTCCCACTTATTTTTGTTTAGATCTTACATCAATAATTCCACAATTGGTGTCAATCTGCTGACCTCTTGTAAGCTTCCACTGTCTCTCAACTTGCTTTTTTGGGGGGGGGTATCAGGAGATATCTTGTTTTTGTAATGTCACCGTCTACCACTTATGTTGCCCTCAGGGAGTCTGCATCCTTTTTTAAAAGAACTGAATAAACCATCCAGACAGATCCAGTGTACCTACTGAACATACTTTAGAGCATGGGTCTCAAACTCGCGGCCCGCGGGCCAATTGCGGCCCACGGGACGTTATTTTGTGGCCCCCTGCTTGACATCAAAGTTTAGTGTTAGTGCGGCCCGCGCTTGCCCTGGGCTTTTATTTTTCACTTATGAGCTACCATAGCGCAGGCTCATGACAGCTTCCGGTGTCGCGTTTGTTGTCAAGTCATGGTGCGTTCCCGTTACGTTGGAAGTTGTAAATTGGAACAACTCGGATTTCAGACTTCCAGTTGAAATGTCCAACTCGGAGCTCAGAAAGTCCGACTTCCGAGGACAACTTGAACGCACCATAATGGGCAGCGCGAATTAGCAACGGTTGAAACTTGGTTGAAACTTGATTCCGGAGCGACACCAAGTGGAAGGAAAATATATCCTGTCAGCAAGCCCCAGTTATGTCTTTCTCAAAACCTGCCGTGAAGAGAAAAGTTGGTGACGAGCACAGACAATTTCAGGAAAAGTGGGAGACGGCATATTTTTTTGTTGAGCACAGAGGCAACCCGACGTGTCTTATATGCACCGAGAAAGTTACGGTGCACAAGGAATACAACATCAGACGTCATTACTCAACTAGACATGCTGATGAGTATACAAAGTACCAGGGAGATGAGAGAGAGAAACGGGTCACCAATCTTAAAACATGTTTACTGAAGCGACAAGATTTCTTCAAGAAAGCTAGCAAAGATAATGATGCAGCAGTCGAAGCTAGCTACGTGGTGAGTGAGATGATTGCTAAGTCGGGAAAGCCATTCAAAGAAGGGGAGTTTGTTAAAAAGTGCATGTTACAGGCTGCAAGTATAGTCTGTCCGGAAAAGAAGGGTCAGTTTAGCAACATCAGCCTTTCAGCCAACACAGTGGCAGAGTGCATTTCTGACCTGTCAGGTAACATATATGATCAACTGCGTGAGAAAGCCAAACGTTTCTGGGCATACTCAGTCGCTCTTGATGAGAGCACAGACATCATTGACACTGCGCAGCTCGCAATCTATGTCCGTGGTGTTGACAACAGTTTTGAAGTGGTGGAGGAGTTGCTCACAGTGATTCCAATACATGGCCAGACCACCTCTCAGGAGATATTCCGCCAGCTGTGTGATGCCATTGTGGATGTGGGTTTGCCATGGAAGAGGTTTGCTGGAAAAACAACCGACGGAGCGCCATCAATGACAGGGAGGAGAAATGGAGTGGTGGCACTTGTTCAAAAAAACTGGAAGAGGAGGGTGTGGAGGAGGCCATTGCTCTGCACTGCATTATTCATCAGCAGGCCCTTTGCAGCAAATGCCTGAAGTTTGACAATGTGATGTCTGTCGTTGTGAAATGCATCAACCATATCAGATCCAGGGGTTTAAAGCACCGGGAGTTCCGCGCCTTTTTGGAGGAAATAGAGTCAGCATATGAGGATGTGCTCTACTTCACTGAGGTACGTTGGCTCAGCAGGGGAAACGTCTTGAAGAGGTTTTTTGAGTTGAGAGCAGAAGTGAAAGCCTTCATGGAGAAGGCTGGGATGGCTGTTCCTGTGCTAAGTGATCCCAAATGGCTCATGGACTTAGCTTTCCTTGTTGACATCACACATGAGCTGAATGTACTGAACAAGAAATTACAAAACCAGGGGCAGCTTGTCAGTGCTGCCTATGACAACGTGAGATCATTTTCCACAAAACTTGTTATGGAAAGCCCAGCTCTCTCAGACAAACCTCTGCCATTTCCCAACATGCAAGGCACTCATGGATGCAGGCACACCATTCAGTGGTGAGAAGTATGCTGATGCCATTGTGAAGCTACAGGAGCAATTTGATCACAGGTTTGCAGAGTTCAAGACACACAGAGCCACTTTTCAAATTTTTGCTGACCCCTTCTCCTTTGATGTGCAAGATGCCCCTCCTGTGGTTCAAATGGAGCTCATTGACCTGCAGTGCAGGTCAATGAGCTCCATTTGATAGCTTGTTTGTTTTTGTTGTTTTGTTTTGTTGTTTTTTTTAGCTTATTAGTATTCCATCTTGTCATAACAGAACCTGGTGTCCCCTTTTTGTCTCACACTGTTCGTTTTTGTTCCTGCACTTGTACTGTTACCTGTCTTGTTTTGATCACCTGTATATATAAATAAATAAATAAATAAATAAATAAAAAAGATTGAGAACATTGGATCGGTTGTACTTTTTTTTTTTTTTTGGAATACTTGCGGCCCAGCCTCACCCAAACTCTACCTCCAGCGGCCCCCAGGTAAGTTGAGTTTGAGACCCCTGCTTTAGAGGTTGTTTTGGAGGTGGACTCTGTTGCATTTTAATTTTTTCTCCCCTCAGTATGAGTGCAATTTGTCACGGTGGGCCTGGAAAGAAATTGACTGGATCAGGAAAGCCTGTAAAGTTGGTCTGCCACATTAATTCTATGCATAAACTTGCCCTTAAAGTCTCTGTGTACGGAAGGCTTTATGAATTAGTTTGCTTTCATTTTCTCTTTTAGGACCTTTCCATCGTAGTTAAGTGGATTAGTGCACGGCTGGCCCCTCAGAACGCCTAGTAAGGAATTGTGCTTGCTGTGTTGCAGGTGTGTACATACCGAGTTATAACTCCATAAATAAATCAAAGGAAGTAGGTTACAGACAAGGCCGGGTGCTTTGTTTGGTCTTAATCCAACCCAGAGCACCTTTGGAGTGCACCATCTTCCCGCTTGCCTCCTACGCATCCTAATGAACACCGAAATGTCACAGACAGTCGAGGAGGCAATGGCAAAAAAACAAAAAAACACAAGGAGTTGCAGGTAGGAGTCAAATTTAGTATGCACCGCAGGTCTCTCCTCTTGTCTCCTGACCCCTTTCTGTTTGGAGGAAGGTTGAAGGGAGCAAACAGTGAACTTCGGCCAGGAAATGTGAGCTGATTATTGGGTTTTTCAAAATATGTGATGGCTCAGACAAGATTTAGATTGGACTCGTTTAAAGACCACAAACTGTCAGATTAATTTTTCGAAGAATGGGATGGAGGGGGGTTTAATTTCCTCCCCTAGAGTCTTGTATTATGACATATCTCAACATCGCTGAGTAATTCAAGACAACATGTTGATGCAGATGTCACAAATGTTCACTTCAATGTCGTGAAATAAGTTAAGTGAAAATCGATTTTGACACTTTGCCTCAGAATCTAGCATCTGTTATGGCCATCTCAGAGGATCCCTACCAAGCTGTTAGATTCTTTGGGACGAGTAGAAAAACTAATTAACCGAGAGCCGAGCCTCACATAGGGGAGACTGGGGACGATTGCAACAAGTCTTGTAACTAACTACCCGATCTGTACCGGAAACCCAATTAGCTCTACGCATGTGCCACATTGTTCTGTACATGTGCCATGATGTAATTGTTGCCTTCTGCAGGTGCAAGGTAATCGTGGTTAAGGTTAGGGTTAGGTTGAGGTTAGAACAAATCAGGTTTCCGGTACGTATCGGGTAGTGACAAGTTTTATTCCTCCAATCAGAAACGTACTAGTGATGACACTCATACTGCACATGCCCAGTTAGAGCATGTGCAGTATGAGTGTCTTCTGCCTCCTTCCATCAGGAAGGCAAAAGACACATTCAACATCTGCTGCTGTATTTATTAAAGAAAAACAACATGTTTTGGAGGTATAAAAGCAATTGTTTTTCATGAGCTGTATTTTATCATACTTTCCTGACCGTTTGTATGAATGAATCAAACATTACTTAGTTTGAATTATTGTTTTGTTGACTTCTAAGTGACATGGTTAGCATGCGTCAAGGTCAGCGTTCTAGCTAGCACATGATGTTCTTTCATGGCTGATAGGGTTGGGACCATGCCCAAGCTAAGTAGCCATATCAAAAGTGTTTTTTTTTTCAACATAAACAAGTCATTGTGGGGTAGATAAAATGATAGTTCACATTTGTATTGGCTTTTTGTTTTAAAAAGATGATGTATTAGCATATACATTCATACATGCACAAGTCATTGATGTATATAATAATAATAATACATTTTCTTTATATTGCGCCTTTCTGAACAGTGTTACAAGGTGCCTTATACAACAGGATAAAATAATGTACATAGTCAAGATAAAATGATAAAATACAATAAAAATATTGGATATAATGCCAGATCCGCTCCACAGAACAAGGTAAAACACGGTCAGGATAAAGTCACAAGAGCATAATTAAAACGAAGAGGATTAGAGATGATAAAACAAGGATTATGATAAAAACAATTAAAATAGGGTGATGAAAGAAAAAATAAAAATATAAAGAACTAAAGATGTTAAATAATACAAGTATAAGTTATAAACAATATAAAAATAAAAATAAATAAAAATTGGGCAAAAACGGATTTACTATAAAAAAGCCTCCCTGTAAAGATAAGTTTAAAGAAGTGATTTAAAAGAAGGTAGTGAGTTTGCCGGCCTAATTTCCTCAGGTAGGGAATTCTACAGCTGTGGGGTTCTCGCAGAAAATGTCTGGTCGCCTTTAGTAATGAGGCTGGCTGAGGGACCTGCCTGAGGAGCACAGGCAGCAACCAGGCCCATGGGGTGTGAGTAAATCAGAGATATATGTAGGAACAAAGCCATGTAGGGCTTTAAAAGTAATAAGTAAAAGTTTAAAATCAATCCTATACCTAAGAGGTAGCCAATGAAGCATTGCAAGAATGGGAGCGATGTGTTCATGTCTCTTGGAATTTTTCAACAGTCTGGCAGCTAAGTTTTGGATGAGCTGGAGGTGGGAGAGGGAATTTTGAATGAGCCCTGAATACAGGGAGTTACAATAATCCAGACATGATGAAATTAATGCATGGATGACTTTTTCAAGGTCCGTTTGAGATAGAACATTTTTAAAAATTTTTGATGTTTCCAACTTTGAGAAAGCAAGACTGTACTACCTTGGTGATTTGTGTGTCAAAACAAAGCTTGGAGTCAAAACAAGA
This sequence comes from Lampris incognitus, assembly GCF_029633865.1. Classification (NCBI taxonomy): domain Eukaryota; kingdom Metazoa; phylum Chordata; class Actinopteri; order Lampriformes; family Lampridae; genus Lampris; species Lampris incognitus. Next base: position 31,158,862 of record NC_079227.1, on the reverse strand, counting down.
CACCCAAATTGCGGGCAGAGTGCTTAACATTGAAGGACAGGTTCCCTAGACTCTTCCAGGTTGGAGGCCGAATAAAAGGACCTCAGATTTAGCTGGAGGATGTTTTGTGACAGCCACCAGTTAATATCAGAGACAAGCCATAACATGAGAAAGATAGTGTGTGTCATTACCAGTAAGCGGGACATAAAGCTAGATGTCGTCCGCATAACAGTGAAAATTAGTATTATGATGCCGAATGATCTGACCCAGGGGGAGCATGTAAATGGAAACTAATAATGGACCAAGAATTGACCCCTGGGGGACACCACATGCGAGGGGGGCTGGGGATGAGAAGAATTCTCCCATTATAACGGAGAAAGATCTGTCAGATAGGTAGGATTGGAACCAGGCAAGAGCAATATCCTTAATGCCAACATAGTCTCCCAGGCAATTTAAAAGGCTGTGATGATCGACAGGATCAGAAACTAAACTCAGGTCAAGCAGAATTAAAACTGAGCAAACGCCAGAGTCAGCGGTGACTAATAAGTTGTTGGTAACTATAATGAGAGCTGTTTCTATGCTGTGGTGGGTACGGAATCCTGATTGAAATTGCTCAAAAATACTACAACTATTCATGTGTTGGATTAGTTGAAGAGCAACAGACTTTTCTAAGAGTTTAGATAAAAAAAGGTAGATTTGAAACTGCGTAACATTACTTAAAAGAAGAGGGTCGAGAGTGGGCTTCTTCAGGAGAGGTCAGACTATTGTGTGTTTAAAACTAGATGGGAACAAACTGGTCCAGCGTGAGCAGTTGATAATGGAGAGAATTTGTGGGCTGACCGTGTGAGATACCTCTTTCAGAAATCTAGTGGAGATGGTGTCCAGTTGACCGGTGGAAGAGTTCAAGTGGGAGATTAATGCTTCTAAGTCTAATAGAGAAATTTGCTTAAAGCGAGTCAGACTGGCTGAGGGTTCTAAAACTGTATTCTAAAACTACTAGCTAAAAGATCGAAAGCGGGGTTGTCTGGGTAGCGTGGCGGTCTATTCTGTTGCCTACCAACACGTGGATCGCCGGTTCGAATCCCCGTGTTACCTCCAGTTTGGTCGGGCATCCCTACAGACACAATTGGCCATATCTGCGGGTGGGAAGCCGGATTTTGGGTATGTGTCCTGGTCGCTGCAGTAGCGCCTATAAGACAACACCAGATGAACAGTATGCTCCTTATTATGAGTTGGCTTCTTAACAGATTGTTCAAGATTAAAAGACTCAAAGAGGTTAATAAACCCAGTCATAAAACAAGACGTGGAAGAGCAACAAACATGTATATTAAAATCACCAAGGATAGGAACTCTGTTGTATTTGCCCATAATAAAACAGAGAAGTTCAGAAAGTTCTTGAAGAAAACTAGTGTTAGTCTTAGGTGGTCTATAAATGGAAATACAGAGTATCGGATGGTAGCCATTTAAAAGAAAACCCAGAGATACAAAAGAAGAAAAAGTATTAAGAGAGACGGGAGAATTTGTAATTTTTATTAAAAATTACAGCTACCCCACTTCCACAGCCAGACAGCCTTGGTTGATTAAAACAGGAGTAACTGGGGGGGGGGGGGCATGCCTCAGTTAGCGGGATAGAGTATCCAGGGCTTAACCAGGACTCGGTAATGAATAAAGAAATCAATATTATAGGTTGTGATAAAATCTTGGCATAAAAAACACATGTTAGCAAAGGACCTCACGTTCAATAAACAAAACATAGCAATAGTTTCAACAGTAGATGCAGTCAAAGGGTGTAATTGCTGTTGAGTAGAAGATCTACCTGATGTAGCTGTTGGAGTCAGTGGAATGGCAACCTAGTTTGCTCTTATTGTAGATTTAGTAGTACCCTCTGGGTCTATAGGTGGTACGGTTTAATAATCTTAGTGGGAATATCATTGATGGAGGAGTGCTCAGCAAGACCCATGGAGAGATGCTGTATGGGGAAAACTCCCGGTGAGAGCGTCAAGAACAGATGAGGCCAGCGAAGGGAGATAGCGGGTGGAACAGTATCGCCGAGTGCCACCACAGGCGGAAGCAGAGGCTCCGTGAGGGGAGCGAGTGATGTAAACAGTCAGTCACGTGCAGAGGACTAATAATGTAATTGGTTGTCCAGCCTTGGGGGTCATCCCAAGTTGTGTCCTCTGTGTGGAATTTCTATGTTCTCACCGTGTCTGCATTGGTTTCCTCCGGGTGCTCCGGTTTCCTCCCACAGTCCAAAGACATGTAGGTCAGGTGAATCGGCCATATAAATTGTCCTCAGGTGTGAATGTGTGGGCCCTGTGATGGCCTGGCGGCCTGTCCAGGGTGTCTCCCCGCCTGCTGCCCAGTGACTGCTGGGATAGGCTCCAGCATCCCCGTGACCCCAATTGGGATAAGCGGCTTGGATAATGGATGGATGGATGGATGTTCGTCATACAGTAAATAAATAATCTAAAAGAAAAAAAATTGTATTCTGTTTGTTTTCAGAGTGAGAGGAAGTGAGGAAGTGAGGAAGAGGGTTACTAACAGGCGTTCCCCTCAATATTTTGGAGCGAGCATCAGATATAATCAGAAATGAGGAAGGACAGTCAGGGTAGTGGCCAAGGACTACGCCATCTGTCACACTACCTTAAAAAAGAGATAAACTTGCAGGCGAGGGATTGGATAAATTACTGAGTGCTGGGCACTGGACCATCAGAAAAGTGTTCTCAGAGGACCAAGAGAGGAGCCTTAGAGAGTATTTAAAAAGGGCAGCTAACTTATGCTATGGGCTGAGTCCCAGACAGGTAAGAAATATATGAGAAAAACAAATTTTAACAAGAGAATTACATTGAGAGAGAGGAAAAGAGAGGGAGGGCTAGGGTAAGAGAAAGATAGACAACATTTAATATTTAAATTTTATTTCATGGACAGCACGGTGGCGCAGTGGCTACCGCGGTCACCTCACAGCAAGAAGGTCCTTGGTTCGAGCCCTGGGGTAGTCCGACCTTGGGGGTCGTCCGGGGTCGTCCTCTGTGTGGAGTTTGCATGTTCTCCCCGTGTCTGCGTGGGTTTCCTCTGGGGACTCCGGTTTCCTCCCACAGTCCGAAGACGTGGGTCAGGTGAATCAGCCGTACTAAATTGTCCCTAGGTATGAATGTGTGTGTGTGTGTGTGTGTGTGTGTGTGTGTGTGTGTGTGTATATATATATATATATATATATTATATATATATATATATATTATATATATATATATGTCGGCCCTGTGTGATGGCCTGGTGGCCTGTCCAGGGTGTCTCCCCGCCTGCCGCCCAATGACTGCTGGGATAGGCTCCCCAGCATCCCTGCGACCCTGAGAGCAGGATAAACGGTTCGGATAATGGGTGGATGGATGAACTTTATCTCATTTTATTTCAGGTTCGGAAGTTTGCCTTTGAAATAGCCTCCCACTACAACTGCAGCTTTCCCCCACAGTGGAATGAGACTGGTACCCCTGGTGTTGACTGGTGCACTATCTTTCTTTTTTTTTCTTTTTCTTTTTTAGATTCCCCCCCTTTTTCTCACCAATTGTCTTGGCCAATTACCCTATTTTCCAAGCTGTTCCGGTCGCTGCTCCACCACCTCTGCCGATCCAGGGAGGGCTGCAGACTAGCACGTCTCCTCCGATACACGTGGAGTCGCCAACCGCTTCTTTTCACCTGACAGTGACGAGTTTCGCCAGGGGGATGTTTTGTGTGGGAGGATCGCGCTATTCCCCCCAGTTCACCCTCCCCTGTGAACATATGCCCGACCGACCAGAGGAGGCGCTAGTGCAGCGATCAGGACTATCTGTGGGGACAACCAACCAACACGGGGCTTCGAATCAGCGAGTGTTGGTAGGCAACAGAATAGACCGCTACGCTACCCGGACGCCCTGGTACACTGGCTTTCTATAGAGCCAATAAGCCTTTCGAGGGCAACCAGCTTTAATCGAACGAATGTTGACAACTTACCCTTAACCCTAACCCATACATATTGTCAGAATACTATGCTCGTTGAGGCAAAAAAGTAAAAGTTAATTAACCGGCCCTGCAACCGCCCCTGATCATATTGCAATCGCCCCCAGTTTCCCCTACAGCTCTTCATCTCGCTCAATAAACCTCACATTTGATGCTCTTTCTTTAGGAGGTTTCTCGGTCACGATGCCTCTTCTCTAGCGGTGCAGAGGAGACGTGCGGGCGGACAGGAGATGTATTTGTGAAGTGTATGTCATCTGGATCAGAGGAGAGAGACGAAAGGCTTCTCACATCCCTTCTATCCTGTCATGCATTCGGAGGAGAGAAGACGGCAGATCCCCACAACTCCATCATGGCCTGAGATATGTGGTTCATGTCAAGCCCCGAAACCCATACCATGAGTCACAGGCATGGCTTAGTTAAATTTACCCTGCTTTTGATGTCACCCTGGAGAAATCCTCACCCACCAGCTTTGATCTTTATTTCATGAGTTGATGGTGGTCAGACGCTGTTTTTCATGCCTTAATTTGGGTTAAGCTTGCACTGGCTGAATAACATGTGGACCTTATTGTTTTTGAAGATGTAAAGGGTGTCCTAATGGTCCAATGTTTGATCTGTGACCTCCAGACTGAATTTGTGGCAGTGATTATCTTTCATTTCTTCGGTTTTGGTGGATTTAGCATCAACTGGTGGTCACGATAATTCAATTTCATACCACAAATCCCAGATTTCTTTTCCCAATGAATATGATCCTGAACGCTCAGAAGGTGCTCACGTGCAGGTCACACATTTCTGTTGCAGATTTTTTGTGCAACACTGGCAAGGTGATATTGAGCAACACATTAAGCAAGAGCAAACATCTATTTAATCCTAATTAAACGTTGGTTAATGTTTAACTTTTTATTTTTGTATTCTTTTTTTCTCTTCCGCATTTGAGCACCGCTTCCTCCGCCTCCTCCTCCTCCTTCTTCTCTTCCTTTTGCAGCAGACTTGTCACATCTTGTCACTTGTCACACCGTTACTGGTGTACCTGCTGGCATTAATGAAAAATTCGCATAAAGAGGAGCACCTTCAAAACACAAATACATTGAATGGCTGTTGCTCCAAAAATGCCAGCGGGAAAAGGTGTCAAATATGACATTTTTGAATTACAGATTAAATCATTAAGGTTGGGTGGCACAGTGGTTAGTATGGGCACCTCACAGCAAGACGGTCCTGGGTTCGAGCCCTGGGGTTGTCCAACCTTGGGGTTTTCCTCTGTGTGGAGTTTGCATGTTCTCCCCGTGTCTGCGTGGGTTTCTTCTGGGTGCTCCGGTTTCCTCCCGCAGTCCAAAGACATGTATAGGTCAGGTGAATCGGCCGTACTACATTGTCCCTAGGTGTGTGTGTGTGTGTGTGCGTGCGCACGCATGTGTGTGTGAGATGCCTGGCGGCCGGTCCAGGGTGTCTCCCCGCCTGCCGCCCAATGACTGCTGGGATAGGCTCCAGCATCCCCGCGACCCTGAGAGCAGGATAAGCCGTTTGGATAATGGATGGATGGATCTATAAGGTTAGAAGCTTTTTCAAAGATTAATCTGATCTTTGTTTTTGTTTTTTGTTTTTTTTGAGGGGGGGGGTCAGGAGGGAGTGTTGGGTCAACGCTATTAAAAATGCGAATACAGTTTACATGTAGCTGCCTCATTGACTTACTCTCCTCATGAGTCCATTTATTATTCTTTTATCATATGAACCCGCAATGCTCTGTTAGAATGTTTTGATTTGGATAGTTTTTTTTTAGGTTTTTAAGATCTAGCGATAGACCTTGAGCCCCTGACACCTGACCCCCCACCCCCACCCCACACACACAGCTTTGCAGAGGGTGTGTGGTCACACACTATACCACATTGTCGTTCTCGTAAAGAAAAAGAAGTATTACTATTTCCATAGCATAACCTAAAGTGGAAAAAAAATATCGATGAATTATGTAACAGCTGCTCTTATTAATGCCCTTACACGTAACGTACCGATGTCCCTTTCAGTAGTCGGTCCGGTGACTTTTAAAGCCTCATTTTACCCTCTATGAGACAGCTTTCATGAATAACTGATGTAAGCGCTGTGCTCTGACACAGGACTAAGTAATGGGATCTAGTGTGAAACAGCGCGAGTGCACGGCCCCGGACAAGTCATTGTCACACTTGGTTTTAAACTTGTGTTCCAAGTTGTGTATCTCATTTTACAAAGCAGTTTTTTTGGAATTGAAATAAAGCAAGACACTTCATTTGAGCTAGCCATGTTCTCTCATGATGAAACGTTATATGTGATAAAACGACGTTGTTCAGAGAAATGTTTCGCGCTTAGTTCCTCCCTTCATTTGTCTCCATATGCAAAGTGATCATTGTAAACGTGTGCTACTTGCTGCTAGTCAGCAAGTGATGGCAAATGAATGGTTTTATTCTGGGCTGAAAAAAGCACAATGACGGCCCTAAACATATTCTACTACACTTATTTTTAATTTACAAAGGCTCCGATTTTCAGCCACCGTCAAAATCCATTGCGGCAAAGAACATGTCTTTCCTTTTTTTTCATTCTTTGTATAAATTCCACTGTGGAAACTATACTTAAAAGCAACGAACACCCCGTGGGTGTGTGGAGAATGACTTGTGCTGGTTCAAACACCGAGCTTTAAGAGAAAGTGTCAGAAGCTGCATTCGAATTCCCCACACAAAAGGAGCCGTGGCCTCGTGATTCTACTGTAATGAGCGCCATGCCTCCGCACATCTCGGGGCTGTGGGGGATTCTAAAAGTTGCGCAGTCTTTCAACTTAACTTTTACTTTAGTTGCCACACTTTCTACACCAGAAGTTCTCCATCAAAGTCTGAGGTTTGGTCGCATTGGTTATCTGTTGATTAGATGTACATAATCCCTATTGGCAAGCCAGTTGTACTCTCTGATATCATAATGTATGATAATATTTTTACATGCATGCTGTAAGTTTAAAGGTAGTACTATATGAAACTCACAAGAGGTACTGTATTTCCCCGGACTGTTAAGTCTCTGTTTTACTTGTTTGGCTGCTCCTGTGACTTATATTCCAAAGTGACTTCCATCCATCCATCCATTATCCAAGCTGCTTATCCCAATCGGGGTCGCGGGATGCTGGGGCCTATCCCAGCAGTCATTGGGTGGCAGGCGGGGAGACACCCTAGACAGGCTGCCAGTCCATCAAAGGGCTGACACATTTCACACCTAGGAACAATTTAGTATGGCCAATTCACCCACATGTTTTTGGACTATGGGAGGAAACCGAAGCACCCGGAGGACACAGACACAGGGTGAACATGCAAACTCCATACCGCGGACGACTTGGGATGACCCCCAAGGTTGGACAATCCCGGGGTTCGACCCCAGGACCTTCTTGCTGTGAGGCGACCGCGCTAACCACTGTGCCACCGTGCCGCCTCCAAAGTGACTTATGCAATATAATTTTGTCAGACGAATACGCTGCATTTCAACTAAGGCCCCTCGATGATGCTGTTTAATTTTGTGACTCAACTGAAAATAATGTACTAGACCGCGCGGCACCCAACGCAAATCTTGAGGGAGTGGGAGGTTTTAGTTCTGCTGCAGACGGTCAAAAAATAAACTGCTGGTCCCGGGATTTAGCTAGCGCTGCCAAGAAGGATGGAGTCAACAAATGAGGTTGAAAAGAAGGTCAAAGCGGGTCATTACAATACAAAAGAAAAGCAAGGCAAGTCTGGCATTTGGAAAAGATTCCCAGTTGTTACAGAAGATGGAAACAAACTGGACTTTGTTGGTTGCGACCAATGTGCAAAAGTATTGATCTACAGCGGGCACAAATTTTGCACCTCTGGGTTGAGGCGACATACCTGCTCCGTTCCCCCGGTCAGAGTAAGCTCTCCTTCAGTGATAAAGCACTTCCGCCTGCACATATTAAACAAGATACTACCGAGAAATGTGTCGCACTTTGCTGTAGAGACATTCGGCCGTATGACTTTGTCTCCTGGAAAAGCTTTGTTGACATAGAGCAGAATAGAAAGCCTTTATTGCCATCGTACAGAATACAACGCTGATCAGTGCATTAAAAGACACAGAGAAACAAAAAAAAATAAAAAAATATAACAACAAAAAAATAAAGAAATACAACCTCAGCAAAACCAGCACGGCTAACAACACATGTTCTAAAATAATAAGTAAAATAAATAAATAAATACAATGTAATTTTGCCCTAGAAAAGGTGTACACATTGCACTAGAATAACTAATTAGTTTACTCATATGAATGTAATTATGCACTAGAATTTAATTTTGCCATGTTATTACCGACAGGTATGCATCTCTTTATTGATAGTACACAGTAAAATAACATGTTTTTCCTGCAGGATGGGAGAAGACACAAACTCAGTGGAACTCTATTGTGCGGACATGAGTGGTCAGAATGTTTGCAGGTGCAGGTGGGAGTGGACACACATTGAAGGAGTGGGCGGTAATGGTCAGAAATCAACCCAGCGAGAGCGGGATTACGAAAACAGTCCCGTGCAGGGCTCTATACTGTACTACCATATAAATGTGACTTATACACCGAAGCTATACTTATGCCCATGTAGCTTGGGCAAGTATACACGGTGGGAGTGTTGCCTTAATGTCTAAATCTATTTTCAATCTGACTTCCAGACTTGAATCTAAATTCCAGTCTTTTGAGGCTCTTGTTCTTGGTCCATCTCCCTCAGCCATGAATGGACTCGGCTCAGTCCAAATTGTGATACTCTTATCGACCTCCTGGCTGTTACTTAGTATTTCTTGAAGAATTTGGAGAATTTGTCTCAGGGCTTGTAACTCATTTTGATGAGATTTTAATTCTTGGTGATTTCAGTATTCATCTGAATAAGGTGGGGCAGCGTGGTGGCACAGTCACCTTGTGGCGGGGGGGGGGGTGTCCTGGGTTCAGCCCCGGGGTGGTCTGGTCTTGGGGGTCGTCCTCTGTGTGGAGTTTGTGTGTTCTCCCCGTGTCTGCGTGGGTTTCCTCCTGGTGCTGCGGTTTCCTCCTACAGTCCAAAGACATGTAGGTCAGGTGAATCGGCGGGACTAAATTGTCCCTAGGTGTGAATGTGTGTGTGTGTGTGTGCGCGCGTGTGTGTGCATGTGCGTGTGCGTGTCAGCTCTGTAATGGACTGGCGGCCTGTCCAGGGTGTCTCCCCGCCTGCCGCCCAATGACTGCTGGGATAGGCTCCAGCATCCCCGCGACCCAGAGAGCAGGATAAGTGGTTTGGATAATGGATGGATGGATGGCCACACTGAAGCGACTTATGTTTTTTTTCCCTCACAACAATGCGTGTTTTACTGAGTGCGACTTATACTCCAGTGAGACTTGAAGTCCGGGAAATACGGTATGTGATAGCTCTCAACTACAATGGAAGTCATCAAGGCAATGGCCATGAGTGATCTGGATGGACAAAAATTGTTTTAGTTCAACTTTTTAGCAATTAGACTCACATTAAGGTGGGAATTCTGGCCTCTAGTCAGGAGGAAACCCATCCACAACATGCACGCAAGCACAGATATGGAGAAGGAGAGAAGAAAAAAGTGATATAGATATACACATTCACATATGCATACCATAGAAAGCGCATAAGAGTCACTTCAGACAGTGTTGTGCTTGTCCGTTCGACATTTTAATCTTCTAAGGGAGTTCAGCAACATTATAATGTGTGTGGTGTGTGTTCCTCCTCATGGAAATGCATCGAGAGCTCGAATAGCCGACTGTGTTTACCAGCAACCGCAGCATACACCAGGAGCCCCCATTTTCATTTTTGGGGATTTTGATAAACTAGAACTGTCTCTTCCTGGTTTTGAACAATACACACACAAGACAAAGTTTTATACAAATGTTTGGGAACATCAAAAGTGCTTGCACTGGTAAACCAAATCAAACTAAAACCGGGGGCATCCGAGTAGCGTGGTGGTCTATTCCGTTGCTTACCAGCACCGAGATCGCTGGTTCGAATCCCTGTGTTACCTCCGGCTTGGTCAAGCATCCCTACAGACACAATTGGCTGTGTCTGCGGGTGGAAAGCCGGATGTGGGTATGTGTCCTGGTCACTGAACTAGCGCCTCCTCTGGTCGGTCGGGGCGCCTGTTTGAGGGGAAACTGGGGGGAATAGCGTGATCCTCCCACGCGCTACGTCCCCCTGGCAAAACTCCTCACTGTCAGGTGAAAAGAAGCGGCTGGCGACTCCACATGTATGGGAGGAGGCATGTGGTAGTCTGCAGCCCTCCCCGGATCGGCAGAAGGGGTGGAGCAGCGACCGGGACAGCTCGGAAGAATGGCGTAATTGGCCGGATATAATTAGGCGGGAAAAGGGGCAGGGGTCCAAAAAAGCAAACCAAAGCCAATTTTGTGTGGACAGTGTGGTTGCCAAAAAGGACATTATAGTGTATCCCAACAACAAGCATTATACATATACTAACCCAGAAGGTAAAGGACTGCATCACCTGTAAAAACTTGCTTACAGAAATTAAGATGGAGTTAGTGTAACAGGAACTTAACCGAATGTTGAGGGGTGCAAGGGAGCAACACAGAGATTATAGAGCGGAATGTTATCTCAATGGACTCTATGAAAGTTATAACCAATATGAATATAAATGTAAAGCAGCTCATCACTACAATGATCTGCAAAATCCAATGAACCAAATTATTTTTATCTTGAGTTTGAACCGCAGGACTTCTCTTTGGAATGTGATAAGGTGTTGGAGAGCATTTCAACTACTGATTCTCGCTCCAGGCTGGTAGTTGACCCACACAAGATTCAGTCACCTTTTATACATGCATACACAAAGAAAGCCACAGGCCCAGATGGCATCTCTGCTCCTGTCATAAAAGACCTGTGCAGAGGAGCCCACCCCAGAACGGTGCCCTGTTTTGTGGTGGTCTGTGGACTAACCCACCCCCCCTGCCCTCTGGGAAAAAATCCATCATTATTCCAGTTCCAGAAAATCTTATCCAACGGACTTCAGTCGTGATGAAAGGCTTAGAAAAATACACGGTGTGTCTCTACTCAGAACACAGGTCAGTTCTGTACTAGATCCATTCCAGTTTGCTTACAGGCAAGGGCACACATGTTGCCAGTAACAGTTTCGGCTCTCTGGTAGGAGATATGTTATCCCTGTACTCAAAACAAACCGGGGCAGAGCCAGTTTCTTCCCCTCTGCTACTGTTTTACTAACCCCCCCCCCGTGTGCACGTGCATATACATGCACGCACACACACATTCTCAGACTGTGTAGAAAAGCACTGCTTTTCTTTTTTTGGGGGGGGGGTTCCCCCGTTTTTGCCCCAATTGTATCAGGCCAATTACCCCACTCTTCCGAGCCATCCCGGTCACTGCTCCACCCACTCTGCCGATCTGGGAAGGGCTGTAGACTACCACATGCCTCCTGCCATACATGTGGAGTCGCCAGCTGCTTCTTTTCACCTGACAGTGAGGAGTTTTGCCAGGGGGGCGTAGCGTGTGGGAGGATCACGCTATTCCCCCCAGTCCCCCCCCCTCGGACAGGCGCCCCGACTGACCAGAGGAGGTGCTAGTGCAGCGATCAGGACACATACCCACACCCGGCTTCCATCTGCAGACACGGACAATTGTGTCTGTAGGGACGCTCGACCAAACCGGAGGTAACATGGGGATTCAAACTGGTTATCCCTGTGTTGGTAGGCAACGGAATAGACCGACGCTACCTGGATGCCTCTGCTTTTACCGTGGTGTTTTTTAGTTATTTTACATATTGTCTCGTCTGTATGTAGTGACCTGAGCAAAATGAATTGCCCCTATGGACAATAAAGTACACCTATCTATCTATCTATCTATCTATCTATCTATCTATCTATCTATCTATCTATCTATCTATCTATCTATCTATCTATCTATCTATCTATCAGCCATTTGACACTTGGAATATCCCAAAGCCTATGCACGCTACTTGTTGATTTTAGCTCTGCTTTTAATACACTTCAGCCACATCTGCTTATTTCGAAACTGAAACAGATGTGCCAATCCATTTGTTATTGTAATTTATAATTATTATAATTTATAATTGAATTCAGCATGTCAGGGTCAAAAACACTCTTTCAGAACCCAGCTCATTAAGCACAGGTGCCCCACAGGGTTGTGTCAGCTAACCAGGTCTTTACACGTTATACAGAATTGACTGATTGTATGCACAGCCATCACATCTTCTCCTGGATCACCACCTTGTCGTGGTGGAGAAGCTTGTGTGTACCAATGATACCAAGAGCCATGCTGTTTGGAGCTTGGCTCCTGGTAGGGTCACCCAAGGCAGATAGGTGAAGGGGGAGGTTCCAGACAAAGTGCAATCCAACAAAGACCTCAATGGTGGACCTGGTGGATGATGTCTCCAGGTCACAATGGCAGTGAAGGTGGATGAAGGCTGCAACAGAGGGTGGTCCCCAATCGTCTTGGTTCTCCATGCCATTGGACTCTGGCCACCCCCTGCCAAGGACCATGTGGTGGCTGCAGGCGCACCAGCCTCTTCATGTAAAAAGCTTTCACGCACAGGCGTGCTCCCATTATGCGGCTCCAGGATCGGCCTCTATGCCCACCTGAGGACTGAGAGGGAGGACCACATTTTAAAATTTTTAGATGACACTGCTATCCTCAGCCTCCTGAACAAAGACACAAGTCCTTCAGCATATTTCATTGAAATACAGAGTTTTGTGCAGTGGTGTGATGCCAACCATCTCAATTTACATGTGGGAAAAACTGAGGCGATGTGCTGGACCCCAGGTTAGTGGGGGATCGGTTATACATGACGAACCAACCAATCAGCTCTGCTCTTACTGGTACCTTGGTGTTCACCTGGACAACACCTTTAGCTGGGAGGCCTATTGTGAAAGTTTTGGTTCTTGTTTATGCAGACTCAGGGTGTTTGGGGTGGATCAGATTATGTTTCTACTCCATCAGGCTGTGTTTGAGAGCACAGTCAGGGTATGAGATGTCAGCATGGTACAGCAATCTCTCTGTACAGTTATAATCTAAGCTTGCTCATCCGGTAAAGACTGCCAAGAAGGTTATGGGGAGGAATAAACACCCGTCCCTCCAGTCAATATATGAGCAGTCTGTCCTCAGACAAGCACAGAGAATATTGTCTGATCCATCTCACATTCTCCATGCCGAGTATGAGCGCTTACCCTGAGTCAGACGGTATAATACCCCAATGTAAACTCAACCGTTTTAAAAACTCATTTGTGCCTACCTCAGTTAAAATTTTAAGTAGTGTTGCTTGAGCTGCAGAGTTGTGCAATAGCTTTTTACACAGACTTTTTTTGATATGATGTGATGGGTTGTATAATATGTCATATGTTCTTACCACTGGTTTTGTAATATGTGCAACACTGTACGTGTAATTTGTGCTACATACTGTAGCACAGCACAACAACCATCCCTGAACCTAGGGGGGCGGTGGGGTGGGGTGGGGGGCCTAAGAGTTCATCAGGAATCCGGAACACTTGTCATTTGAAACGAAATACTCCCTCAGCCCACAGCAGTGCAACACAAAGACAAAAACACATATCCAAAAACTAAGAAATACAAGAACACACATCCAAAATAACACATATATCCATACTAAAAAAAAAAAATCAGTGTCCAAGGGAACAAACACCAGCCAGGATGACTGTCGGAACTGCCGGTCTGCATTGGCTAGCAGTTAACTTAGCCTGTGCTGCTTCCGCATCCTGTCAGACCGCCCTTGGTGTTTCGTCTTCGGGCAAGGGCCGTGGTCCTTGGGCCCACCAGACGCAGCAGACCAGGCTCCCTCAGCCGATCAAACGCCAGATCTCCCAGCCAGACACCTTCAACGCACCTCCCACTCTACACGACGACACTAAAAACACCACAGTCACTTCAGTGTTATCAGAACTGCCGGTCTGTATGAGCTAGCAGTTCGCTTAGCCTGCCCCGCTTCCGTGTCCTGTCAGACCACCCTTGGTGTTACCTCCTCCGGCGCAGCTCAGGGCAGGGCCGTGGTCCCTGGGCCCACAGGAAGCAGCAGACCAAGCTCTCCCAGCCATCAAACGAAGACAAAGTTAGGCGCAGACATGTACAAAGACACTGCGTAGACATCTGTCACCATCTTACAATGCTGTGATTGCAAACATTCCCTGATCCTTGGTGAATACTACACATGGTCATTGTAACTCTAGTTAATGGTCATGGCAATTTGCATATGAAACCGATCGTCGGTTTTGGTCGACAAACAGCAATGGGATTTCTTTACGATAAATCTTCGGGGTGGTATGCTAAAATTCACATAAAATGATGGGTAGCGGTAGTTTTTAAAGTATGTGTCTCTCTTTTTTACTCTCACTCCTCAAGTTCTGAGCAACTTCTGTTCTGTGATGCTGAGTGTATTTCTCTTAACAGAGAATGAGGACACCACAGCATCCCAAAAGAGGGGAAATAACATTTGCAAAATCAGCCATGGACACATCCACCCTGCATGAACCAAGCTCTTGAGGTAATGATGCTCTAAATGAAAACTACTTCAGTTCAGGAGGTACAACTTTTTCCTGTATGTACTGTCTGTTCCTAACCTTGGTACCTGATTTTTTTTTTCAGAATAACAATGTTCTCAGAGTGCTTTCACAGGATGATAGGCAGAAATCCATTCGTCCTATTTCGCCACAGGTAAAATACCCAGAATGCTTTCTGTTGATTGATGTATGATTAAAGGCCTTGGTTGCGTGCCTCAGTGAGCAACATAAGTAATGGATCCTTGTTTATTGGGATCCGCCGGAGCAGCCAGCCTCAGTGGAAGATGACGTTAAAATGACGTACATCCGCTTAACGTTTTCCACGGTTTCCGCGTGTGCCCTTGATCCGGACGAATGATGGTAAATCAATGCTGAACTTATCTCAGTCCACAATAGGCTCTGGTCTGAGTGCACATCACTCTTCTGCTACCCAATGGAGGAGAACGGCAAAAAAGGGGGATCTGTGGACCGCTTGCCTTTGTGCTGAAAATTAGCCTCTTGCCATATGTTCAATCTACATTGTCGTTCCATGATAAGGATGGAACCTATCGGGGCGGAAACTGGAAGCGGTTTTCATACAGCGATATGTCCTGTAAAACACAAGGCACAAGATTGTGCTTTTCATGCAGGAAATTACCACACAACTTCCCAGATTTAACCGCCCGATGTTGCTAGAGAATGTCAGGGGCATGTGCGGTTCGTGTGGAAAATAACGCCAAACAGCATCTTCAGCATGCCCACCTCAAGATCACGGAGATGCTGTGGAATCCATTTCTGAAAGACTGAAATGAACAGCCATGTCGCCACGGATTATAAATTCGCTGGAGAGATTGCTGGAAACCGTTGTGGCAAGGTTAAAGAGTCCCTGACCTGCTTTGAGTCTCTGCTTGCTTGTCTTTCTCGGGTGGTTTCCTGGATCCTGTCTGATGCATCTGCCCCCTGACAGTGTGTTTGATATGTGTGCCACTTCATCTAATGCACCTTGACACCATGTGGGTGTACATCTCACTGTCTGTCTCCCTGTCCCCCCCAACCAGGCTCCAGTCTTTATGCTAATCCCTAGGCACGAATATCAGAACATCCCCAGAGAGGGACACACACCCGCAAGGTATGCACACACACACACAAGCACATGTGCAAGCACAGGCATCCACCCACAAACATACATTCTCTCTCTCTATCTCTTTCTCAAACACACACACACACACACACATATTTACAAATTATGCATTGACTACAATTCTGTGACAGTCAAAATACAAACACATACACACACACACACACACACATCATTTATATTGACTGCAATTACTCCACTGACACATTCAAAAGAAATGAGCGTAAAGGCTGGAAAAGGCTTTCATGAAAAATATTCATTGATTTGGTGGCTTCGCCTCTGGGTTCCTGGCTCTGGAAGAAATCACTGTTTGAAGTGCCCCTTTTTAATCCAGATAGGGGTTCCCATTCTGGGAAATCAGATCAAATGAAACTTTTGGTGGCTCCTCTGGGGAAACGGAGTTGTTGCAGCAGTGGCATGTAGATAAATACAGAAATGCAGAAAAACTGAAAGTGATAACACAACCACTGAATCACTAATAAGGGAACAAACAGAGAACTAACACTCACCTCTATAAATAGAAATAAAGTCTGAGAACAATACCACTATAAAAAAAGGTGCCGCATCCTTTAATTTTGTTAGTCTGGCAGTGAGGTTATACAGAGACTTGGAAACAAGCTTGTTGCCACATACTGTACTTGTAACAGATATACACTCACCGGCCACTTTATTAGGCACACCTGTCCAACTGCTCGTTAATGCAAATTTCTAATCAGCCAATCACATGGCAGCAACTCAATGCATTTAGGCATGTAGACATGGTCAAGACGATCTGCTGCAGTTCAAACCGAGCATCAGAATGGGGAAGAAAGGTGATTTAAGTGACTTTGAACGTGGCATGGTTGTTCGTGCCAGACGGGCTGGTCTGAGTATTTCAGAAACTGCTGATCTACTGGGATTTTCACGCACAACCATCTCTAGGATTTACAGAGAATGGTCCGAAAAAGAGAAAATATCCAGTGAGCGGCAGTTCTGTGGGCGAAAATGCCTTGTTGATGCCAGAGGTCAGAGGAGAAGGGCCAGACTGGTTCGAGCTGATAGAAAGGCAACAGTAACTCAAATAACAACTCATTACAACCGAGGTATGCAGAAGAGGATCTCTGAACGCACAACACGTCGAACCTTGAGGCAGATGGGCTACAGCAGCAGAGGACCACACCGGGTGCCACTCCTGTCAGCTAAGAACAGGAAACTGAGGCTACAATTCGCACAGGCTCACCAAAATTGGACAATAGAAGATTGGAAAAACGTTGCCTGGTCTGATGAGTCTCGATTTCTGCTGCGACATTCGGATGGTAGGGTCAGAATTTGGCGTCAACAACATGAAAGCATGGATCCATCCTGCCTTGTATCAACGGTTCAGGCTGGTGGTGGTGGTGTAATGGTGTGGGGGATATTTTCTTGGCATACTTTGGGCCCCTTAGTACCAATTGAGCATCGTGTCAACGCCACAGCCTACCTGAGTATTGTTGCTGACCATGTCCATCCCTTTATGACCACGGTGTTCCCATCTTCTGATGGCTACTTCCAGCAGGATAACGCACCATGTCATAAAGCTCGAATCATCTCTGACTGGTTTCTTGAACATGACAATGAGTTCGCTGTACTCAAATGGCCTCCACAGTCACCAGATCTCAATCCAATAGAGTACCTTTGGGATGTGGTGGACCGGGAGATTCGCATCATGGATGTGCAGCCGACAAATCTGCAGCAACTGCGTGATGCTATCATGTCAATATGGACCAAACTCTCTGAGGAATGTTTCCAGTACCTTGTTGAATCTATACCACGAAGGATTAAGGCAGTTCTGAAGGCAAAAGGGGGTCCAACCCGGTACTAGCAAGGTGTACCTAATAAAGTGGTCAGTGAATGTATATATAAAATCTCCCTCTCACCCTTTTTCGGGTGATGTGTGTCTTCCTCAAGCTTGGGTCCTCTACCAGAGGCCTGAGAGTTTGAGGGTTCCGCGCAGTACCATAGCTGCTCCTATGACTGCACTTTCTTCTGGACAGAGACCTCAGATGTTGTCACTGGAATCTGCTGGAGCCACTCTCCCGGTTTGGGGGTCACAGCCCCTAGTGCTCCTATTACCACAGGGACTACTGTGGATTTCACCTTCCCCATCTGCTCTAGTTCTTCCTTCAGCCCTTGGTATGTCTTTAGCTTCTCATGCTCTTTCTTCCTGATGTTGCCATCGCTCAGTATTGCTACATCGATCACTACTGCTGTCTTCTGTTCCTTGTCGACCACCACAATGTCTGGTTGGTTAGCCAGCATCTGCTTGTCAGTCTGGAACTTGAAGTCCCACAGGATCTTAGCTCTGCTATTTTCTCATCCACCTTTAGTAGTGTCTCCCGTTTGGGCTTCCAGTCTGTATTCAGTACCGATGTTGCTGTACACTATCTCAGCCACTTGGTATATATATATATATATATACTATATATATATGTATGTGTGTGTATGTATATATATATATATATATATATATATATATATATGTGTGTGTGTGTGTGTGTGTGTGTGTGTGTGTGTGTGTGTGTGTGTGTGTATGTGTGTGTGTGTGTGTGTATATATATATTTATATATATAGTGAAATTGCTCAGGGAAATTGCTTTTATGGAATAGGTCTCTTTGGGTTTAAAAACAACTTTTCACAGCGTGTTTTGGGCTTCCACAAGAGCAGTCTGGTGCCTTATTTACTTCACGTGTGTTTATGTGTTGTGTGTATGGAAATAAACACACACACACACACACACATATATATATATATATATATATATATATATATATATATATATATATATACACTACCGTTCAAAAGTTTGGGATCACATTGAAATGTCCATATTTTTGAAGGAAAAGCACTGTACTGTTCAATGAAGATAACTTTAAACTAGTCTTAACTTTAAAGAAATACACTCTATACATTGCTAATGTGGTAAATGACTATTCTAGCTGCAAATGTCTGGTTTTTGGTGCAATATCTACATAGGTGTATAGAGGCCCATTTCAAGCAACTATCACGCCAGTGTTCTAATGGTACAATGTGTTTGCTCATTGGCTCAGAAGGCTAATTGATGATTAGAAAACCCTTGTGCAATCATGTTCACACATCTGAAAACAGTTTAGCTCGTTACAGAAGCTACAAAACTGACCTTCCTTTGAGCAGATTGAGTTTCTGGAGCATCACATTTGTGGGGTCAATTAAACGCTCAAAATGGCCAGAAAAAGAGAACTTTCATCTGAAACTCGACAGTCTATTCTTGTTCTTAGAAATGAAGGCTATTCCATGCGAGAAATTGCTAAGAAATTGAAGATTTCCTACACCGGTCTGTACTACTCCCTTCAGAGGACAGCACAAACAGGCTCTAACCAGAGTAGAAAAAGAAGTGGGAGGCCGCGTTGCACAACTGAGCAAGAAGATAAGTACATTAGAGTCTCTAGTTTGAGAAACAGACGCCTCACTGGTCCCCAACTGGCATCTTCATTAAATAGTACCCGCAAAACACCAGTGTCAACATCTACAGTGAAGAGGCGGCTGCGGGGTTCTGGGCTTCAGGGCAGAGTGGCAAAGAAAAAGCCATATCTGAGACTGACCAATAAAAGAAAAAGATTAAGATGGGCAAAAGAACACAGACATTGGACAGAGGAAGACTGGAAAAAAGTGTTGTGGACGGATGAATCCAAGTTTGAGGTGTTTGGATCACAAAGAAGAACGTTTGTGAGACGCAGAACAAATGAAAAGATGCTGGAAGAATGCCTGACGCCATCTGTTAAGCATGGTGGAGGTAATGTGATGGTCTGGGGTTGCTTTGGTGCTGGTAAGGTGGGAGATTTGTACAGGGTAAAAGGGATTCTGAATAAGGAAGGCTATCACTCCATTTTGCAACGCCATGCCATACCCAGTGGACAGCGCTTGATTGGAGCCAATTTCATCCTACAACAGGACAATGACCCTAAACACACCTCCAAATTGTGCAAGAACTATTTAGAGCAGAAGCAGGCAGCTGGTATTCTATCGGTAATGGAGTGGCCAGCGCAGTCACCAGATCTGAACCCCATTGAGCTGTTGTGGGAGCAGCTTGACCGTATGGTACGCAAGAAGTGCCCATCCAACCAATCCAACTTGTGGGAGCTGCTTCTGGAAGCGTGGGGTGCAATTTCTCCAGATTACCTCAACAAATTAACAGCTAGAATGCCAAAGGTCTGCAATGCTGTAATTGCTGCAAATGGAGGATTCTTTGACGAAAGCAAAGTTTGATGTAAAAAAAATCTTATTTCAAATACAAATCATTATTTCTAACCTTGTCAATGTCTTGACTCTATTTTCTATTCATTTCACAACATATGGTGGTGAATAAGTGTGACTTTTCATGGAAAACACAAAATTGTTTGGGTGATCCCAAACTTTTGAACGGTAGTGTGTATATATATGTATATATATATATATATATATATATATATAGAGAGAGAGAGAGAGAGAGAGAGAGAGCAGTGTTTCTCAACCGGGGGTCCGCGGACCCCTAGTGGTCCGTGGTGTAATTGCAAGGGGTCCGTGAAAATCAAATATCTTTAAAAAAAAAAAGATCCTATGACATTTATAGAAATAGGATTATTTTACTCAAATGTGACTGAGACCTTTATCTACCTAAACTATAAAGGGTAACAGGACTTTTTTCTCTAATTACATCTGTTTCACAAGTGTAATTTATTGTATTTTAATAAGAGATCTCGCTCCCGTTTGCATTGTTAAAAGTTACTGCATGACGCTGTTAATACAAACTTAACACGATCTGCATCCGTTTCCAAATTATGAGCCCCCTAGTGTTTCAGTGGGCGTACACCATTCATTTCTTAATAATGATTTTATTGTGAAACATCTGCAGGAAGGTGTTGTGGGAAAACTCAGTAACTTGCAAGATTCAGGTTAGCGCTTGAAATTAAGCTAATGTTATAAACAAACAAAGAAGAAGATGATAAGCACAGTTACATGAAGAAGAAGAAGAAGAAGAAGAAGAAGAAGAAGAAGTAGAAAAAGAAGAAGTCGTGACAACACGGAGAGATAGCTCAAATTAAAAAAAACGGACGAAGGAGACTCGGGGCCACCCGAAAAGAAAACCAAAACAGACAGCAAAGAGACTTTACAAAGAAGATTACATATTATTTGGATTTACGGCAACTGATTTGGAACCTCAGCAGCCTCTGTGTTTTTTACGTGGAGAGGTACTGTCAAACCACGCCATGAAACCAGCACACCTGCAGCAGCACCTAAGCACCAGTCATCAGTGGGCAAGACTGCTGACTTCTTCAAACGAAAATGGTCGGAGTTCAGGGGAGCGCAAAATCACATGCGTGCCGCAAGTCAGACTTCAGCAACTTCCCTTCAAGCATCTTACCAGGTAGCTTTGCTAATCGCTAAAGCTAAAAAGCCGTATACACTAGCAGAGGAGCTAATTGCACCAGCAGCAGCTATCCTAGCTGAAACTATGGTGGATAAGAAAGCAGCAGATGCAATCCGGTCAGTACCGCTGTCTATCTAACGACACAATATGCCGCCGCAGAGTGGATGAGATGGCTGGTGACATTGTTCAGCAGGTGACCGATAAACTGAAAAGAGCGGGCTCTTTTTCAGTACAGCTAGACGAGTCTACTGATGTGAATGGAGAAGCCCAGTTGGTCATGTTTGCTCGTTTCAAAGATGACAGCCATTGCTGCTAGACCTTGCAGGCAGTGAAAGAACTGGCCCTTTTAAACATATTGCTAATACTGTTGACCAGATGCTACCTCCTCAGTACTTGCCCAGGACTCATTGGCCATGTCTCCTTCTATTCTATCCTGTTTGATTACATCCTAGTAATCTGTCCAGTCTGGTCTGTTGTTGAAATTAGGAGTTCATGGATGCTATTCAACCTCTACTTCCACCCACTAGATGGTGGGTTGCTCTATCAGTCCCCTACAAGCTTCTTCCTCTTGTTAACAATGTGCTTCTAGCACTCCCCTTTACACCACTTAAAGCTCTCCACCCGACTCCTACATCCCTCCTCCCCTCACCCACATTCTTGCATCCTACAAGTGGGTAAGTCATCTGATTGGTTTTCAGAGGCGGCATGGAGCAGAGCTGAATCTGAAGCTTGAGATGGTTGGAGTCGATGGCAGAAGTTGTAGAACAGTTTCCACAGTCACTGTTGTGTTTATCTGCCGCATACAACTCACTATTCTAGAGATGAACAAACTCAGAAGCCAAGGCACTGTCACCCTGCAGATCTCTGAACTTTTTTTCCCAAGCAGGAGGAGCTAGATGATGTTGAAAGTATTGACAAAGTCAAAGAACATAATTGCTACCATGTTTTGCTCCATAAGAGTAAACCTAATGGACAAGGAATATGGTAGCACCATCCATTCACACTATCTTGGAGTACTTCACTAGCTGGTGTTCCAGTAGAACCAACCTCTCAAAGATATCCCAAGTGTATCTACAGCATATTGGATGTCAGAGCCAGATTCCAAAGCCAAGGGGCAACCACTGAAAATGGGGCAAACTTCTCAGTGAGTTTTCTGCAGTGAAGGCAGTTCTTTTCCGAACTAGCAATTGGTTTAAAAGGTGTTCGTAAACCTCTGGTAGCCAGTAGCAACCCTTTTTTGGATGGCTGATGCAGGTTAGCCCTGCTGTTATTAGAGAATGAAGCCTTCTTAGCTCCCATTTCCCTATGAGGGAAAGGCTGGTGTCTGAGAGAGTTACACTGGTGGAAGCAGACAGAGAGTAATTGCAGGAAATATCAGAGAGAGATGGTTGAAGTTGGACAGAAACATGTGGAGGGACAGCAGGTTGGACAAGACAAGCCTGCATAGAGAGGTGGGATCAGGCAGGGTGAGGTCATTATGGGCTACGTGTGGGAACAGTGGTGTGGTGGGGCAGTTAATTGGGCCAACTCTTGACAGAGTGAGCAACCAGCTGGACATCCCCATTTCAAACTGCTCGAAAACATTTTTAATTCATTAACCTTCTACACGTCTGCTTCCATTATTAACCCTCGCTCCTCGTACCACGTGATCTTACTTAAACTACTCCCTGCCTTCCCTCATGCTCCTTTGGTTATCCCACCTCTCCCTGATCTGTCTTGTGGTGTCGGTACAGCAGCTGATGTCAGCTGTTGAGTAGCGAGAGAGACCGCACATCCCTCAAACAAGTTACTGAATTTAGTTACAGTACATCCCCTTAAAGTGGTTATCTGTTATTTTTTTTCATGTTTGAAAATTTCATATTTTAATACATTTTCTGTCTGGCATTTTGTGGCAACAGCTATTCACTGCATTAGCAATCTGTTTTTGCTCTTTCACATGCTATCTATCACTGATACCTGTGGGTCCACCAGCAACCACCAGATATTCAAATATAATGATGCCCGTGCAGAAAATGCATCCAGTCTGTTGCAAAAGGAAGCGAAGAAGAAGAAGCAGGAGGAAGTTGCATGTCGAATGTAGTAGAGAAAGCAATAAGTGCCAAAACACAAAGCTAAACATTATAGCTTAATTAAATAATTAAATGTTTGATGCGGCTAGATGTTTCACAAATATTACTGAGTCAAATGACATGCTGGTCAGTACTCTCTCGCCATGATATGCAGGTTACTTCTGGATTATCTCACCCGTGTTGCATCAAAATGTGCGGCCGTGTGTGTGTGTGTGTGTGTGTGTGTGTGTGTGTGTTGGTTGGGTAGTGTGGTTTATTAATTATGGTGATGTGTGCATGCATGTGTACTTTTGTGGCTGTGTCTGTTTGTTGCATCATATATATTACAGCTACAGCGATAGACCCAAATTGCATGTATATAAAATTGTGTTTTTGGTGATGCAATGCACTTTATAAGAACTAAGTGTTGGTATGTAGTTGACACTTAACAAACCATCTTCCTGGCAGGGGTTATGGTTGTGTTTTTTTTCCAGATCAGCAAAACATGTCTGTATACTATACGACAAATGGAGATGGTGAAAACGAGTTGTGCTCCACTGCTAGTATATGCTAATGACACACCACTGCCAGTGCTGTTGAGTTGTGTACTCTTCTCTCTTGGTGTGCTCTTTCTCCCTGAAATCCTGATGAAATGAACAGAAATAAGCACAAAAGGATCTGAAGATTTATATGAGCTCTTGAAAGAAAACTACTTAGCGCTCATTTGCTTTTTGATCTGCTCTCATGTGAGTTCATTAGTCTATCAGCTGCGAGTATCTTATATACTGCTTGTCAGACATCGCATCGCAGTGTGCACATCTTCTCATCTAATTCACGCAGGCAAACAACAACATTGTGAGCGAGCCTGAAAGAATTCTGAGATCAAAAACTGGCCTTGAGAGTTGTGCCCGCTTTTAATGGGTGGCGCATTCATTACTGTTTTGTCTTTTCTTTTTTTTGCAAGGTTGTAGAACTCTTCTGTATTGTGTTTAGTAGTTTTCTAATAAGAGACTTATCAACACCTCAAGGGCAGCTAGGAATTTAATTAGTTATTGTACCCTAGAAAATAACCACACTGCTGCTGAGGTCCCAGTGCTGCACAACTAACCACAAGTTTCTACTGCAGCTATACACTTAGATAGATAGATGGATAGATAGATAGACAGATTGATCACATATGAATGATGTAGTGTGAGTGTACATTTACAGAACAACTGATAATAAATAGGTCTTGAAACAAATTTCAGTCACACAGTATTGTTCTTGTGTTAGAGAAGAAGTTGAATTATCTTCACTGTGTCATTGGCATCATGATGAAATACACCCACCTCGAGTGCCACCGAGCTTTTCCACCGCAGCCATATAAAATTAATGATATCAAAGGCAGAGGAAGAGACAAAGCACTCATAAGGGTACCAGAGATGCTACCAGAGACGCATGTGGCAGCTCTGAGGCGATCTTTATAGCTCAGGTGCCCAGGGTCAAATCTGTCAACTCAAAAGCACCACAGACTTATGCAGAATTGATAGGAGGTCACAATAACAGCCTGGGGAATGACACACATCCTTCATCCTCATCGCACCACATTAACCTCTATTCCTCGGCGACAGAGGATATCAGTCATCTAAAACATCTAAACACGAGCCGGTATCTCCTGTTGTTGATGTGATGTCTGGTGTTGTTAAGATGTGATGTCTGGTGTTTTTAAGATATGATCATACAGGAGAAGACACTCTAAGGCTTAGAGGAGTTTTCTCTTATCTGCTTTATGAACCTTTTGATGTAATTCAAGTTGTTTGGGATAATAAAAAGGGATTGCAGAGACAGCAGTATATGTTATGTCTGAATATCATAAGCACTGAATCAACAACTAATTATTAGATGGAAACTGCGGGGGAAAGAACATGTGAATTATTTTTATAGTTAAAAATTAGTCACACATTCGGCGCCAGG
Source organism: Lampris incognitus (assembly GCF_029633865.1). Lineage (NCBI taxonomy): Eukaryota > Metazoa > Chordata > Actinopteri > Lampriformes > Lampridae > Lampris > Lampris incognitus. The sequence continues at coordinate 31,133,831 of NC_079227.1, read as the reverse complement.
TTGGCGGGCAGGTTTCCCTGATTGCCCATCAACCTTCAGCACAATGTGATCTGATCTTCCCCGCTCCTCCTCCATGCTGACTGAAAGGATGATGGAGAGCAGGGGATGGAAGCAAGATGGTGGAGTGAGCAGTCGAACTTTTTGCAGGCTCTGAGACTTGATGTTTAAAGACCTTCAAATCCTCAAAACTTGCAGTAAAACGTTAAAAATACATAGTTGCCATCATGCACAAGTCTTTACACCAAGAAAGACTATTTCAACACGTTCCTTTTCTTAACCTGAGCCAATTATGGCTGGACCTGGCAAACATCCATCCATTATCCAAGCCGCTTATCCTAATTAGGGTCACAGGATGCCGGAGCCTATCCCAGCAGTCATTGGGCAGCAAGTGGGGAGACACCCTGGACAGGCTGCAAGTCCATCACAGGGCCCACACATTCACACCTAGGGACAATCTAGTATGGCCGAGTCACCTGACCTACAAGTCTTTAGACTGTGGGAGGAAACCGGAGCACCCAGAGGAAACTCAGGCAGACATGGGGAGAACATGCAAATTCCACACAGAGGACAACCCAGGACAACCCCCAAAGTTGGACTACCCCGGGGTTCGAACGCAGGACTTGCTTGCTGTGAGGTGACCGTGCTAACCACTGCACCACCGTGCCGCCCCTGGCAAAGATCATGGCTACTCATTAGCCACTATTCAACAACAAGAAGTGTCCCAGAACCTGACTAATGACTCACAAGCAGGCATACAACGTACCCCGATGAAAAGCCTGAACCCGGAGAAAATGAAGATGTGTTCTATGTCAGCAGGAAGAAATCTGTCCTCTTCAATGCCATTCAGACTCTTGTAAATTTGTAAAATCTCGTAAAAAAGGTGACCATAAACAAGCATTTGAGTGGCAACTGAAGGAAAATACCGAAGTGGTCGTCAAAATCAAAGAGTCGGTTGACACCAATATGTTAGCTTTGAAAGGAGTAATAGAAGACGTGGACAAGTTGAAGATGCGGGTGGTTAACCCAGAAAGTTGAACCAGTTCATCTGGACACGTTTATTGAGAGAAACGTTTCATCACTCATCCAAGTGACCTCTTCAGTCTCAACTAACCGCAGGTATCCCCTCCCTTATAAATAATACAGTGGCATAAGGTCCAAACCCAACGACCAGTTTCATAATGGGTGCCATGTGTACTATTAGATTAGTTTAGTTTAGTTCATTCAGTTTATTTCGAATTCGAACGTTAAAAATTCACAGAGGATTTGGGAATGGTCGCAATCACAGCATTGTAAGATGGTGACAGATGTACTCTTAGCCCCCCCCCCCCCCGGTTCAGGCATGGTTGTTCCCTCTTCACATAGATGGCCTCTTTGACTCCTTGTTCAAACCAGCGTTCCTCTCTATCAAGGATGTGCAAATCCTCATCCTTGAAAGAGTGGTCACTGGCCTGTAGATGGTGTAGACTGTGGAGTCCTGGCCTGACGTGTTGGCTCTCCTGTGTTGTGCCATCCTCTTGGCCAGCGTCTGTTTGGTTTCTCCAATGTACAAGTCAAAACAATCCCCCTGCCACTTAACAGTGTACACTATATTGTCTGTTTATGCCGGGGGATCCGATCCTTGGGGTGGACCAACTTCTTGCCCAGCATGTTTTGGGGTTTGAAAGCAACTGAGACGCGGTGTTTGGAAAATACGCGTCTCAACTATTTTGTATGTGGTGGGAGTGTCAGAACAGTTGGGAAGCATGTTTTCCAAACACTTGAGTCTCAGTTGCTTTCAAACCCCAAAACACGCTGCGTCAGGCCAGTTATCCGTATTGTTTATAAGGGTGGGGATACCTGCAGTCAGTTGAGACTGAAAAGGTCACTTAGATGAGTGATGAAACGTTTCTCTCAATAAACCTTGTGTCCAGATGAACTGATTCAACTTTCTGGCATTTCATTACCTGGATTATTGAACATGAATCAAGACAGGTGGTTACACCTCAGAAAAATGCAGCGCTGCATGAATTGTGTCTGGAGCATATATATATATATATATACACACACACACACATATATATACCGTTTTTTGTTTTTTTTTGTTTTTTTGGAAACTGTCAATGGTGTTGATAAAAGTGCTCAACAAATGAGGAGCGGAACATCAAGATAGCTGTAGGAAAAGGATTTGGTTTTTTTTTTCCTACGTCTAACAGAAGCTGAAATTGCTACAGCAGAACTGGACATTTCCCCGATGCCTAATGGAAAGTCACCGGGCCCAGATGGTGGCACAACAGAGATTTATAGACACTTCTGGACTGAAATTAGAGATCTGATTTATGATGCTGTTATAAACAACTCTATGGTGTCACCAACTATGAAACAAGGTATAATCACACTTATGCCAAAACCGAACTAAGATAAATTATCTTTGTGGCGAAGATGTACACTGGTCGAAGCATGTTGGCCTTTTTATGATTTATCCACTCCAATAAAGGCTTTTTAATATTTCCTTTCTGGCTGTTACAGTTTCTCATATCTGGCCTGGCCCCAGAACAAAAAGACTCAGGGTGCATCTGAAATTAGTGGGGGTGCACTAGCAGCATGAGTGTGGACCGGCAAAAGCAATGACAAATACTCAGGGGTGCAGTGGAAGGGGGACGCGGGGGATCGCCGTTCCCCCACCTCTTCCGGCATGATTTTATTTTCATTGAATTTTTCAAATTTTTTTTAGACTTTTGATATTAAAACTACATTAATACCAACGGTAACAATAATTGCACACATCAAGAAAAACTCTCCAATAATTTCTTCTTTGTCATAAAAAAAAGTCAAATTCCCCCCTCTCTCCTCCAAAAAATATGTTACAGGATGATTGTCATCAAGCTGTGACACCGCAATCTACAATTCCACATAAACATTCGAAAAACTGATATCGCTGCCGCTCTCTCCTAAAACAGAAAGTGTGGTTTAAAATGGCTTGTCACCAGAAAACAAATGTTTTTTTTTTCTCGTAAGGATGGCGATAACGAAGCTCAAGGAAAAACAGCATCAATTCAGCAGTCTGAAGTTCAAACAAACAGCACCACCAACAGTCCTTCAACCCCCTCCGCAGTTGCTAATGTTAGCACAGGGGTGGTGGTGGGAAGCTCAACTACGGCTGTTAAGGTTATATCTTGTAGTTAGTCCGCCGCCCACTGGGGGGGGGGAGAGCAGTAGAAGGGAGAAGTAAAAAAATGACATAAAAAAGCAGTGAGGAAAATAAAGAGCGCTGACGGTTACTGAGCGCAGTCATGTCGTTTCTGCTGTCTGATATGTGGATAAATAACAGTTAGGATTAGGGTTAGGGTTAGTTTTTGTGTTTTCAAATATATGTAAGTGCCCGGCATTCTCCCAGGAGGCCAGACCAGCCAGAGCCAGCATCTTGATAACGTGACTTGCGCAAGAAAAACTTAGCCCACAGGAATGCATTGGATACAACTTCGTGGTGCCGGACAAGAAAATTGACATGGTGTCCCCCAGCACAATTTCATACATAAAATTTTGTGACTATGACACGAAATCTCGTGATACCGAGCTGTTCACAGTATGGACAGAGGGGATGTGGGCCAGAAAGAAGGAGGCATACCCCTGGATTGACTATAAGAATGGGAAACTGGGGTGCAAGCTCTGTTCATCCGTTGCTGATCTATCAGTGTTCAGATCGAAGGGTTCCCGAATGGGGGATGAATGGCGTCACTACACTGTAATGCACAGCGGAAAGGATAAGGGCACAATTTTGACTCCGCTGAGAAAAAAAGATAATTAAACATAAACAGTCCAATAGCCCCATTGCTGCCGAACGTATACGTGAGAATGCCAAAAAAACAGACCCTGGAGAAAGTATGTGACGATATGAATGTGCCACACATGAAGGCTACATCATGTGCCGTATTCCGTTCTGTTTAGCATGTAACATCAGGCCATTTTCTAATAATTATGGGTTACTGGAGTTACAACATGAAAATGGGATTGACATTGGCATCGGTTTACACTCCAGATACAGCGCAGCACAGATTACAGACCATATAGGTTCAGAGATGCATAAAAAAATCTGCCAAAGAATCCAAGCCATAGAAGGTAAAATCTCCCTTCTTACAGACAAACCAACAAGCCTGTGATGTAAAACTAAACTGATTGTCCTTGCAGCTGAAATGGAAATATCAGCAGGCAGGTTTGGCACAGTTGTGCTGACAGATAACTCAAAAATAGTTTCCATCAATCGTCAACGCAGTTTGTTAGAAGTCTAAGCAATAATCTGAACCATTGAATGTTCACCACTGCATCAGGGCCCGCTGCCCGCAGCAACCTCCCAGGCCAAGTCGGAGTAGATCCATTTGATTGCATAACTGAAAGTCCTGGAACGCGACAACTGGCCACCAGCACCAGTACCCGGTTTTGGAGAGGTGGAAATAAGTGAACTCTGTAAAAGATTCAGGCTGCCGAGTTTTAGTGCAATTAATGGATTCAGAGACTTTTATCGTGAGCAATGGGGATGCGACACCTGATGAGCTCAGGCCTTGAATGAATTGCACCAAACTCATCCCATGTAGCACTGCGGAGTGCGAAAGGGGATTCAGCCGGATGAATCTAATTGTCGCCCCGATCCGCACGAAGTTGCTGATTGAACGGGTGGGTATCCGCCTTGATGTTCGTCAAACTACATGGGCCACCTCTACACCACTGGGATCCGATAGGCTATGTGACAACTGGGCTGAGATACCATCGCTCGGCCGAAGTCACGAGAACGAGGCCTTCGACCGAATCTCTCAAGGATTCTCCTCCTGACCCAGTGTGGCGATTTCTTTGACTTTTTTGAGCAGGACGTCCTGTGGTCGAAATAAAACATTCAGTGGTGAGTAGCACTGCATGGTGGCTTTCATGGTGGCCTGCTGCGCTTGATGTGTTTTATGGATTACAATCTCAACTTCAAACTTAATTAGGCCTATACTGTGTAGCCCAACCGAAATGACTTAAGTAAACCAGTGATGTTGAATATGATAAGAAGTAGTGGCAATGATTTGCCTCCCCCTCCGACCTGGAGCTGCCGCGGCCTGTGATTATAAGATTGCACATACCTGACTGTATGCGTTCGGTGTAGAATAAATTCGCGGACCCTTTGCTGTGAACTGGGATGACTCATGTGTGGTTTGCGAATGAAGCATGTGTCAGCGCGCAGCATTCTCTGTGATGATGTCATTAAAATAGTGTCCCCCCCCCACCCCACTAACAAAAACCCCACTGGTAGGTGTCATATTGGACCCGGCATTTCTACAAACGTAGCAAAATATGCCGCTTTTTTGTGTGTGTGGATTTCCCCCCTTTTTTCTCCCAATTGTACTTGACCAATTCCCCCACTCTTCCGATCCGTCCCGGTCGCTGCTCCACCACCTCTGCCGATCCGGGAAGGGCCAGACCACATGCCTCCTCCCATACATGTGGAGTCGCCAGCTGCTTCTTTTCACCTGACAGTGAGGAGTTTCACCAGGGGGACGTAGCGCGTGGGAGAGTCACGCTGTTCCCCCCAGTTCCCCCTCCCCCCTGAACAGACGCCCCGACCGACCAGAGGAGGCGCTAGTGCAGCGACCAGGACACATACCCACATCCGGCTTCCCACCCGCAGACACGGCCAATTGTGTCTGGACGCCCGACCAAGCCTGAGGTAACTCGGGGATTCGAACCAGCGATCCCCGTGTTGGTATGCAACAGAATAGACCCCTTGGCCACCCGGACGCCCCTATGGCATCATTTTTGAACACCTTTATTGTCGTTGTACATGCATTCGATGCAAATCATCCTTTGCATTTAACCCATCCTATTGTACAGGAGCAGCGAGCAGCTGCAACGCCCGGGGACCAGCTCCAGTCATTCCTCCCATCACCTCAGTGTGGAGGCTCCTGCCTGTGTCCCTGAGGTGACACAGGCAGGCAGGAGGAGTGTTAACCCTAACATGCATGGCTTCTGAGCCATTCCCTTTTTTTTAAACCGTGAGCTACAAAACGAACGCCTTACCCCACCGTATAGACGAGCTGGGTATTTGTCTAGACCAGTGGTTGTCATACCCGCCTCTATAATCACTCTGTAAACGTTTATTTCTGTTATCTAATGCCAAATAACATTTGACAAACAGCTATTTTAGTCATGAAACATTGGTTAGCAGACTAATTCAAGAATTCATCTGCAACTTTGCAAAATCACATCAAGGCAGCGACCCGCCCATCTACACTAGACAGGTGGCACGGTTAAAAGTGATGTTAATGAAACTGAAAATAGGCAGAGACGGAAAAGTGTGCGCGCGCGTGCGATACTCATCAAAAATGAATAAAAGTGGTCTACATCTATACGTTGGTCCTTGCCTTTGTGCTCTTTGGCTGTTTTCGGCCGTTATTTGTCTAGGGTTTTTTTTTGTGTGCTAGTTTTGTTTTAAAAAACTCCGTTTCTCTTGATTCTCGGTATAACGGTGCTGACGCCTGTTTGCCTTCCCATATGTCGTGGCATCATTTCACCATTGTTGATGGCGAGCGGGACACCTGGAATCAGGGCTGGTTTTTCAGGAGCAGAAAATGAATTCATAACTGGATTTACTTGCCTCGTCTGCGTTTCGGTTTACCAGGCAGGCACCAGTGGCGGCTGGCCAGTACAGGGCGCTGGGGGTATGCCCCCTTCAAATATCAAGAGATGAAAATCTACTTAAACATGTTAAATATAATTTAGTTGTATAACGCAAATAATGATGAAATAAAAGTGTTTTCAGTCTGTGAGCGCCTGTCAGCAGCACTAAATATCGGTTCCAAATAGTATTTGGTTGATTTCTGTCTGAATACATATACTTCCTGGGTGAGGGGCGCCGGCCAAACCATACCTTAAGTAAGCCCTCAGACTGGTGGCGAGCAGGTGACCTGAGGCTGCTGTCTGATTGGTTTCTTCAGATTCTCCAGGGGGCGCAGTTCTGTGCTGCCCCAGACACTCCCACTATTATTGGCAGCGGATTGCTATTGTTTTAATGTGTTTTGATCTAATGTGATGGAACAGTTCTCGTGGCTGTCAATCATGTTCACACCCACCACGGCGCCTGGTCTCGACTGTCAATCATCCACCGTCTACGAACCCTGATAAAATCTATAGGCTATATTGTCCATCTTAATAACTGTGTGACTGTGTGGACACTAAAGCAGCTGTCAGGTGTGCTACACCAAACTAAATTGCGCCCCCCCCCCAAAAAAAAGAACATTTGGTTTAGCACCAGCCGCCACCGCAGTGTTCACTGGTTGTTGGCTGGTGTGCACTCGTAGGTTTGGTGCACAGGAGAATGAATGGTAGAATAATGAATGAACCCACGCTTAACCGGAGGCTCTCATGCAGAGCCAAACGTGACCGCAACATTTTTAACCTCAACATCCGACATTACAGGTAAATTACCTCATGACCCCATCGTTCACGCGGGAGGATAGATTGACACTTTTATGTATGTCACGCGTTCCCAGTTATCGGCACGCTCGCGCACATGAAAAGACATTTGCGCACACGCGCACACTCCCATGTCACGAATCCTTCTTGCCTTATCGCTGCACCTGCCTAGTGTGATCAGGTAATTACATTTGCAGAGCAGCATGGCCATCGAGCCCTCCTCATTAAACCCTCATTAATTATCAAGCTTAAGCTGTTATCGGAGGCACGCGGCTCTCGCTGAAAATTGCAAAGTCATCACACAGGAGAAATATTGGACTACTTTACGTACAAGCATGGTTATTGCGTACAAGCCCGTGCTTATCGGTCACACGGGCTTTCTTGGAGGTCTGTATCAATCTCCGAAGAAGCTTTCTGAAAATGCACGTGCTGCTGCTAAACCTCCAGGCTAATTGTAATAATGGCAGTTCAGGGGGTCCAAATTGGGGGATGAGGGGAAATGTGAGGCCGTTGATGAGTTTCTGAAAGAAAGTTTGATTAGTCATTGCCTGGGTAATTTGGGAGCAATCAACAACCAGCGATCTGGATGTCAAAACTCAAGGACACGGATGCAAGAACTTCATCACCGCAGAGATGTTACGGAGAGCCCTTTTCGCAGCCTCATCCTCAGGCGCGCTGGTAGTTTGTGGCTGTCAAAAGAAGCCCAAGGTTTTGTCAGATGCCCCTTTTTTTCTCTCTCTGGCATACCAGTGTTAAGAAAAGAAAAAAATGCAATAGTGCCCCCTAGAGAGAGTCTCTCAGATGGCTGCAGGCGACAGAAGTTCCAGGCAAAGTCGATGTGGTCAGACTGTCCTCATTGCATCAGTGTTTTTTTTTTCCCCCTCTTTATCACATGGACTTGTTTGTCTCGGCGTTCAAACAGACAGAAGATGAGAGAGAGAGGGAGGGAGAGAGAGATGGATGGCAGGGGTCTCTAGTGTCTAGGATTTTTTGGAGCGTGGAAGGGCTCCAGCTCTCATTTCATGGATTAGTGGAGAGAACATCTCTAAATGTTAATGGTTAGGTACCAGATGTCTTTTATTTCCTGAATGTCTTATTGAATAAAAAAATAGAATCCTGAAGCTAAGTATGATAACTGCAGTATACACAGAACATGACAAGTGGTGCCCGGAACAACAGTTGCAAAATTGAACCTTTTTTGACCGAAAATGATTTTGACCTTTTGGATGACCATTAATCATGACTGTGACCTTGACGCAATAACAATTGCCCGATTTTCCTGAAAATGTCATGTTATTTGCTGTGGCTGTTTTTGACAGTCAAGTAAACTTAAAACAAATAAACATCACCAAAAACACATTATTATCATCACTATTATTATTATCATCATTATTATTATCATTGCTAATTATTATTATCTTTATTATTATTATTAATATAGTTATTATTATTATTATTATCATCATCATCATAACCCCCAGGCGGGGCAATAATAATCCCTATGATAATAATAGTAAATGATATTTAATATTTGTTCCTTTTATGTTATTTTATTGTGTTTATATATTGTCTATGGTTTATCTTTTACCTATGCTTCTTATTTTTTATGGCTATAATCTTTCTTCATTTGTTTTTGTTTTTTATTTTCTATCTTGTCTTTGGTTTTTATGGACCCTGAGTCTGCAATACAGTTTTGAATTGAATTGAATAATAATGCATTTGCACCTCTATAAGATGTGATGTGACAGAAGTGTGACAAGGTGCTTGTTCAAATATGCACTTTTCTAACTCTAGATTAAACTTTATGAAATTTTAGTACGTCTTTAGATTCACTACTTTCCAGATGTATACACCGTACCTGCTGTGTTACAGTGTTTGCATTTGAGTGGTACAGTAGGTGGTGCTATGGTTCTTGAGTGGTACAGTAGGTGGTGCTATGGTTCTTGACATAGAGAGCTGACGGTATCTGATCATCTTGGTTCACCCTGGACAGTCGTACAAAGACTGGTCCAGACCTTTGGATTGAAAGAGGCGAGTGTATGACGCGAGCAGCAGAAACAATGCATTTGACCTTTTTACTGATGCCGGTGGAGGAGGTCCTCTCAAATGAAGTGAAGCTTTCACAGCTTCTTGTTGACTTTTTCCACCTCAGTGAGCATTTGTGAAGACCCACCGTTAGATCAGAGGTCAATAAATGTTGGCTGGGCCAGCGCCAAAACTGACATTCTAAAACCTGACATTTTATACCAGTTCAGGTCAGTACTTTGACTCTGAGTACACGCCTGTTGACGGAATACTACCTTTGTCTTCCTCAGAGGAAGAACAAAGCCGTCATTATGTAATAGCAGAGAGCCCTTCGTTGGGTTTTCAGCCTGTTTAATCCTTCCAGGAAGAGAAATTCGGTGTCAGCTGGAGGAGTTTCCACAGGTTGGCTGAGGATTAACCCCAGTGCAGATCCACCCTCCAGAGTAAATGGAGAGATTCCTGGGTGAAGAAACATAATTTGTCATGGAAAAAGCAACGGTTAGAGCGAGGGAGGGAGGAAAACTGAGAGAGGTACAGGATGAGGGAGAGAGCGAGAGAGGGGGAGAGAGAGAGAGAGAGAGAGAGAGAGAGAGAGAGAGAGAGAGAGAGAGAGAGAGAGAGAGAGAGAGTGAGCGAGCGAAAGTCTTCCTGTTTCCAAGTGGAAGACACTTGTGGCCAAATCTGGGCAGGATGGGAGAAAAAGCACAAACATCTCCGACCGTAGGGTTTGGACCTTTGCCTGAAAACAGACAGAATTGATGGTGTTTACATAATGCATCTCAGGCATATTTCGAAGGGATGCAGGATGTGTTGATTTGTATCGAAAGTCTTCCCTGAGAGTTTTTTGCGGGGTGCTGACTCTATCTCCATCGACTTCGCGCTGGCAAGGTAATGAAACGTGTAAATGTTTCCCTGGTGAATAATCCTGACCCGGTGGTCATGGTCAAGAATGATCACACAGTCTATTATTATGCCTTCAAATAGTGAAGTTTGAGATTTGGATGGTACAGAAACAGCTGAGAAAAGAAGGGGGATGTGGGAGAGGAGAATGATATCATCCAGATTATGTAGCTGGAATGGATTGATAAGTCAGCAGCATGGCAACAGCCATGGGCGCAATTCCATGAATACTGGGATGGCATCCAGCGCTTTACCTGTGCCCCTGTCCATAGGGTCAGTGGTTATGTCCGGAAGGGCATCTGACGTAAAAATTTTGCCAAATCAGTATGCGGACTGACAAGCCCATACCAGATCGGTCGAGGCTCCATACCGGATCCGTCGAGGCCCGGGTTAACAACGGCCGCCATTGGTGCTGTGCCCTCACAAGGTATCGATGGGAACTGAAATCTGCTGTGGCGACCCCTGAGAAACGGGGAGCAAGCTGAAAGCAGAAGAAGGATTGATAAGTCAGCAGGAGAAACACTGTGATAATGCTTCTGATGCAATAGGAACATAAATGAAGATTTCGTGTCGCATCCTAGTAGTGATTTATTTTTATATCTGGAGGCGATTTGGTGGTCTACTTACCTTATGGATGTTGCATGGGCAGGTGGCGGCTGGGTAACCGCAACTATCTGTGGATGCAAGCTGGATGTCTGAAAACGAGGTGAAGGTTGGTTAACTGGGCGTGTAATTTGTTTAGCATCAAGAGTGTGGCATAACAACACGTTCCCACTGCGACCGAGCTCTCCTCGTGGCACATTACAAACGTCGGCTCGATGACGTGCTTACAATGGCATCCAAGTCTCGGAGGCAAACCCCTTGAGGTGGGAGCTGTTTATTTGCCAGAGCCTCTCGCAGCCTTAACGCCAGCATCAGACAAGACACCCCGCTATCAGTCATGACACTAAAACCCGCCATGGCTGACACGCTCATAGTCACTTGGAGTTCATCGGCCCTGAAGATGAAGGAGCCCGGGGTGGTTTTAATCATGAGCATGGGGGGCAGCCGTGCAGGCCCGTGTGTACGCCGCTGCCGGATGGCTAAACGTGTAGGCTGATGTTGGGAGAATGCTACTGAGCCTATTTATGTTATGAGAACGCAGAGAGTTTCTCATCCAAGACAGGCTAGGGTCTGGCGGGGTCTTTCTATAAATGGACATCACGTACTACATCTGTGTGCAGAGTTCAAACTCAGCGATTTATTCAGGACCAAGGCGGTCATTTTGACTGTTCTGAATTTTCAAAGTTTAATAACTTTGTGGGGGGGGGGGGGGATACAGACCTGCCGCTCCCTGAATGCTCCCAAAATTACACATACACTCACTGGCCACTTTATTAGGTACACCTTGCTAGTACCGGGTTGGACCCCCTTTTGCCTTCAGAACTGCCTTAATCGTTTGTGGCATAGATTCAACAAGGTACTGGAAACATTCCTCAGAGAGTTTGGTCCATATTGACATGATAGCATCACGCAGTTGCTGCAGATTTGTCGGCTGCACATCCATGATGCGAATCTCCCGGTCCACCACATCCCAAAGGCGCTCTATTGGATTGAGATCTGGTGACTGTGGAGGCCATTTGAGTACAGTGAACTCATTGTCATGTTAAAGAAACCAGTCTGAGATGATTCGAGCTTTATGACATGGCGCGTTATCCTGCTGGAAGTAGCCATCATAAGATGGGAACACTGTGGTCATATAGGGATGGACATGGTCAGCAACAATACTCAGGTAGGCTGTGGCGTTGACACGATGCTCAATTGGTACTAAGGGACCCAAAGTGTGTCAAGAAAATATCCCCCACACCATTACACCACCACCACCAGCCTGAACCGTTGATACAAGGCAGGATGGATCCATGCTTTCATGTTGTTGACGCCAAATTCTGACCCTACCATCCGAATGTCGCAGCAGAAGTCGAGACTCATCAGACCAGGCAACGTTTTTCCAATCTTCTATTGTCCAATTTTTGTGAGCCTGTGCGAATTGTAGCCTCAGTTTCCTGTTCTTAGCTGACAGGAGTGGCACCCGGTGTGGTCTTCTGCTGCTGTAGCCCATCTGCCTCAAGGTTCGACGTGTTGTGCGTTCAGAGATGCTCTTCTGCGTACCTCGGTTGTAATGAGTTGTTATTTGAGTTACTGTTGCCATTCTATCAGCTCGAACCAGTCTGGCCATTCTCCTCTGACCTCTGGCATCAACAAGGCATTTTCGCCCACAGAACTGCCGCTCACTGGATATTTTCTCTTTTTCGGACCATTCTCTGTAAATCCTAGAGATGGTTGTGCGTGAAAATCCCAGTAGATCAGCAGTTTCTGAAATACTCAGACCAGCCCGTCTGGCACCAACAACCATGCCACGTTCAAAGTCACTTAAATCACCTTTCTTCCCCATTCTGATGCTCGGTTTGAACTGCAGCAGATCGTCTTGACCATGTCTACATGCCTAAATGCATTGAGTTGCTGCCATGTGATTGGCTGATTAGAAATTTGCGTTAACGAGCAGTTGGACAGGTGTGCCTAATAAAGTGGCCGGTGAGTGTATATCTGCATTAAAATGAGTTTTAGAGTAATTGCATAAAAAGTTATGATACGATCCAGCTCCCAGCTATGGGTTATAAAAAAATAAAAATAAATAAATAATGCCACTGCCTAGTGGTTACCTCAGGAGAGGAATAGGCTACGGGAGTAAACCCCTACAGAAAATCAGCGTCTACAGTGCTGTTGTTTTGTATCTGTTTAAGTGGGAGAGTACTGCTGGCGTCGTGTGTGGCTGCCGCTTCTCCTTCTCGAAGCCCCCCTTCCCATCCGCCCCTGCATGTCTGTGTTATGTTTATCTGTTGTCTTGTTTCACCCCGTTTATTGTAAAGCGACTTTGAGTGTTAGAAAAGCGCTATATAAGTTTGATTTATTATTATTATTATTATTATTAAGTTCTACCTAAAGCGACCACGGGCAGTCATTTTAACCGCCACGGTTTTTAAACTCTATATTCTGTCAAGATAAATACCCAATTGAGATATTACTGCATTGCATGTGTTAGTGTGTCTGTTAGGAAACGACTGACACCAAAATTAACTTTTTGCCGCTCATAATTTGCGCGTGATCGTGCGCGTCATGTCACTATTTATGACGTGTCTTGGTCGCATCATTTCCTTCATGACGTCATTGCTCTGTCCTAGAAAGACACTAGCGCCCTCCAGTGCAGAACAATAGTCTAAACTTGATTTATGATTATTTCCAACATGTCTGGTTACAGACGCCGTTACAGACGCACCATGACTACCACCGATGCGTTGCAGTATTTACAGGCATTGGACAGCAGCCATTTTAAATTGTTTGAAAAATAGTATTAAAGTTGTTAAAATGTTAATTTTGGTGTCAGTTAGTTAACAGACAGACCAACATATGTAATGCAGTATTATCTCAGTTGGGTATTTATCTTGACACAATATAGAGTTTAAAAACAGTGGTGGTCAAAATGACCGCCCACGGTCGTTCTAGCAATTTTTAAGTGCCAGTCGTTGTTTGGGACTGTTTCAATGGTTATTTTCAGTTCTTTTTTTACATTTCACGTTTTATAGGCCTTGTTACGTGTGTTAGATTAGCAATATGTGTTTTCCATTTTGTTTTTCAGATAACATTTTCATTTTTTCAATTTTGCTATTCAAATTCAACCATATCGCTGAAGTTTAAATTGTCTAAAAATAGTATTATGGTTGTTAAAATGTTAATTTTGGTGTCAGTCGTTTCCTAACAAACATACTAACATATGCAATGCATTAATATCCCAAATGGGTATTTGTCTTGACAGAATATAGAGTTTAAAAACCGGCAGTCATTTTGACCGCCCGTGGTCGTTTTAGGTAGGAGTGAAATCCCGGTCGTTCTATACTTAACAAGTAATGAAGTGATTACTGGCCAAAATGTCTGCACTGGAAAAGTTTCCTCACTCTTATGGTTGAAAACTCAAATTGGTCGTCACAAATTTAGAAGTACAAGTACACAAATAAACACACGCACGCACACGCACGCACACACACTGCAAAATCGTACTGCAAAATACAGTAAGATTTACCTGGCGGTGATAGGTTTAATCACTGTGTGAACTTGTTTGGCAAGGGCTTGAATGCCATGGATTTTCATTTATATGTAAAAATTCTGCATTCTAAAGTAATATAACTGCAGTTATTTTATGTATGCGGTGTGTAATTTTAACAGTAGCATGAAAATCCAGGATTAGGTAAGGTCTTGCATTCATATAAAATATGGCGTGTTTGCAGAGTATTGTAATTTATGTCTTGGATGCAGATATTGCAGAGGATTAAGCCTGGAGGCCAAAGACATGTAGGTCAGGGGTATAAGCCATACTAAATTGTCCCTAGGTGTTAATGTGTCGGCGCTGTGATGGACTGGCGGCCTGTCCAGGGTGTTTCCCCGCCTGCCGCCCAATGACTGCTGGGATAAGCTCCAGCATCCCGCAGCCCTAATTAGGATAAGTGGCTTGGATAACGGATGGACTACTTACCACACATAAAATCAAGTCTTGCATTGTTTTGTGTCAACATTAAGTGAATCTGTTTTTCTAATCAGAATTTTTTTCAGTGTTGCTATGCTATAGCTAGCATTAATTTGACATATAAATTTTCCATTTCCGGTGTGGGAAGATGGCAGCGCAAACTTACGTTTGCAGCGGCCTCACCCAGTACCGGTGTGGGAATATGGCGGCACAAACGCACGTTTGCGGCGGCCTCACCCAGTACCATCCATAAAGTGTCTTTGTCCACGTTTGCGTCTAAGTTTGTTTTGTCTTCATTTGATGGCTGGGAGAGCTGGCGCTGGATCGGCTGGGAGATCTTGGTCTGCTGCATCCTGTGGGCCCAGAGACCACGGCCCTGACCGGTGCTGCACCTGAAGAGGTAACGCCAAGGGCGGTCTGACAGGACGTGGAAGCGGGGCAGGCTGAGCTAACTGCTAGCCCATGCAGACCTGCAGTTCCGATAACACTGAGGGTGGTCTGGCGGCGGCCTTGCCTAGCATTGACTGTGTTTTAGTGTCATCGTGTGGAGTGCGGGGAGGTGTGTCGAAGGTGTCTGGCTGGGAGAGCTGGCGTTGGATTGGCTGGGGGAGCCTAGTCTGCTTCATCCAGTGGGCCCAGGGACCACGGCTCTGCCGGAGCTTTGCCCGAGGAGGAAACACCGAGGGCGGTCTGAACAGGACACGGAAGCGTGGCTGGCTAAGTGAACTGCTAGCCCATGCAGACCGGCAGTTCTAACAGTCATCCTGGCTTGCGTTCGTTCTCTGGATAGTGGAATATTTGGACTGTGTTGTTGGACTGTTAATAGGTTTTTGTTTTGTTTTTTTTTTTGCTTTGTTCTTTCTGTTTTTGGTGGTGTCGTTTTTGGGAAATTTGGGATGTGCGTTTTTGTCTTTGTGTTGCACTGCTATCGGCTGTGGGAAACTGAATTTTTTTTCTTTTGTGTACGAAAGTATGAAAGAAATGACAACAAACTGTCCTGGTTCCTGATTCCTGAAAGTAGCGTACTGGATGCTGAGGTTTTGTGGTTCTGCAGCGATTTAACCAAACTGGCCTTGTGCTGTCACTGAGTCCCTTTGGGAGTCCATGTCTTGGGTTTGATGTGTTTGTTTGATTACGTTCCTTTGCTAACAGTGTCGCTCTGCAGCCTCACTCTCTGATATGAAGTGTTGTTATCTTTTGCCTTGGCTTTGAGAACAAACAAAAATGGAACAAGATTCTGTGATGCAACGGCAGATGCACGGCACACAGTCTTCTCCCCCAGCAAAAAAAAAAAAAAATCTGGATTTCGAGCCTCAGCAGAAAACTGTCCAGCGTCTTAGTGTGTGTATACAGAGCTGCCAACAAAAACAGATAAACGCTTGAAAAATTAATTATCAGATAGTTATCTGCAGGCCAGGGCAAAACAATCTTGGGGTAAAAGTACGAAAACATGCTAACAGAGAGAACATGGGACATATTTCACTGAAGCTGGAAATATACAAAGTAACAGAAAACAGGATAACTCCTCATACAGAATGTGCAGAGTTCACTACCTTGATTATTTAATGATTTTATTGCTTGGTGCATGCGTACGTGGCCCCCGGCAACTTTCAGCATCTAGTGCGTGGCTCAAATGCTCGAATTACAGCTCTTGTAATTCAGCTGTTCGCGGATTTCTGCAGAGAAATCAGTGCGTGGCGGCTGGTGCTAAAAATTTTTTTTTTGGGGGGGGGGGGCGCAATTTACCTTGGCACAGCACACCTGACAGCTGCTTTAATGTCCACACAGTCACAGCGTTATTAAGATGGACAATGTAGCCTATAGATTTTATCAGGGTTCGTAGACGGTGGATGATTGACAGTTGAGACGAGGCGTCATGGTGGGTGTGAACATGATCGACAGCCACGAGAATTGTCCAATCACATTAGATCAAAAAATGTTAAAACAATACCAATTCGCTGCCAATAAAAGTGGGAGTGTCTGGGGCGCACAGAACTGCGCCCCATGGAAAATCTGAAGTAGCCAATCAGACAGCAGCCTCAGGTCACCCGCTCGCCACAAGTTTGAGGGCTTACATAAGGTTTCGTTTGGCCGGTGCCCCTCACCCAGGAAGTATATGTATTCAGACAGAAATTAACCAAATACCATTTGGAACCGATATTTAATGGCTGCTGAAAGGTGTTGAAAAACGCTTTTATTTCATCATTATTTGCATTGTACAACTAAATTGTATTTAACATGTTTAAGTAGATTTTCATCTCGTGTTATTTGAAGGGGGCGGCGCCCCGGCGCCCTGTACTGGCCAGCCGCCACTGGAAAATACGACATGACGCTTTGCTCCGTTGCCTTATTATGAATCCCACGGCACTTCTAGGCAAGACACGCCCCGCGTGGCATCCAGGCGCGAGGATTCTAGGAAGACCTGCCCTTACTCTGCCTCTGATTAGCTAACCTTTAACCCTAACCCCGCCCTAACCTTAACCAACCCAACCAACGGAGGCAACGAGCCCTGGCCAATCCTAGCACTCGAATGCTGCGCCGGGCGTGTCTTGCCTAGAAGTGCCGTGGAATTCATAATAAGGCTGCTCTGTCACTTCATTTCAGAACATCTTATCTGCCACTGGGCAAAGTCAACCTTTCACCAGTTTAAACTTTGCACAATTTGTAATGAGCTCGTTACCAAATATAAACTGTTAGCGCACATACAAACGCATTAAGAATGGTTCGATTAAATTCATCGCTGTTCACCATCGATGGGAATTTCTGCTCAGCAAATATGCCTTTTGAACGTAGTAACACTTTTCATAACTTTAGCCAGCAAGTTGTACACTTATAGTGGAAAAGTTCTGTTCCAAATGTTGATCCCGCATGAGGCTATGTAGGACCCTTGGCCCCGTGTTTGGACTCTGATGCTCGGTGTGTGTTTGGGAGAATGTAAATGGATAATAAATCTCTGGACTGCGGGGCTGACAAAGCCCCCCCTCTCTGTTTTCCTGAAGCGCGGCTAATCTCTCTCTCCATCTCCAGCAGGCCCCCTCACAAAAATAGCCGCAGCCGTGCATGTGGAAAACAACATGGATGCGCGTTACGCGTAATTGTAAATGCGGACCAATGAGCAGGGCTTTCGTTGAAAGGGGAGCGCTGACCATAGCGTCCGCCGAGAAGAAAGGTAGAGAAAGCGGGGTGGGGTGGGGTGGGGGGGTATATATGTGGAAGATGAGTAATATGAGGAGCATCTCTATCAAACCTCATCCAAGCCTAAGGACACGGGGGAGCAGTCGAAAGGGAATTAGAGGGTTGAATCCTGTGTCATAGCCTTATAAACCAACTCAATGGCCTGCTTTATGTCCCGCTGCAGGAACCAGGGTGTCACTTTTGGCCAGTTTGCGCTGAAAAACGTTCTTCATACAGTTTAACAAAAAAGAGAAGAGGATAGATCAACAAGATCTCCGGGAATTGCTAACACACAAAGAACTAGGAGAGCCCTATTGTTGTATCTTGATGAAAATCAGCGGCAGGGCGGTGATGTCAAAACCACTCACACACATATACACACACACACACACACTGACCTAATGCTGGTCTTGTGCCTTTTTTGTTGCTTACTCATCTTGCCTCATGTTTATCTATACCGTGGCACAAATGAGTCTGACCAGGAAATGTGGCGTTGTGAACACACAGGTCAAAGATGACGCTGCTTACATAGCCCATTAAGCTCCAAACCCCGGGCCCATCGGGTCAATGCAATATACTCCTACCCTGAAACCCACCATCCATGTTTGTGTGCCGCATGATAAGGTAGTGTGTCATGTCTAACCTTGCCATAAGGAAAGCCCTTAACATTTTTTGGACACTTCTTACAAGATTCAAATACTTTGCAGGAAACCTGCTCCAGCATTTTGCCTCTAATTGAAGAGCACACTTAAAAAGATATAACGATGTGGTTGCTTGTTGTAGACAGCCGTGGCCCTCGGGCCAGGCGCTACCTACGCTACGTGCAGTGACGTTGTTAGTTGGCTACAGAGACACGCAGCACCCCCCTCCCCACCCCCCAACCTCAAGCTATATCTGGTGTTGACCCAAGCGGACCGATGGACAGGATGTTCCTGTGTGTCCCCAGGCTCCAGGCTCTCACCAACCCCGCTTGCCACTGTTTGTTTTTCCGGCTGAAAGCTGACGGGCTCTTCACCCCCGCCTCCACCCCGCAACCCAGCGAAGGCCCTGCCATCACTCTGTTGCTCCAAGAATGTAAACATGTGGAGGCTACATACATATACTGTCCACACACACACACACACACACACACACACGAACAAACAAGATGGTCATGTAAATACAAGGTTGTAGGTTCCGTGTGCACTACATCTATGTCTAAATGCGTTAAGAAATTAGCTCTCTAAGCACTTTTCGGTATCTTGCTTCACTTGTCTCACTTACACGTGCAATAGGTGTGTTCTATACAGTTGATAATATGTGCCCTGCGCATATATCGTGTGTCTTCCCTCGCGGCTTTGACAGGATGGGATGGATCTGGCTACTGACTTCGCCGTTTTCTCATGGCAGGGTTGCTCTCTACCAGGAAGTGTTTGCGCTTTGCACCTGAAAAATGATCAAAGCTTCGTACCCAGTGGGCCCGCCTGCATCAGAGACCCAAACAGTTTACGCAGGCCGCACTGTAACCTGTTTAACTTCGCACATAGCACCTGTCCTCTCTGCTAAACACTTTTTTCACCCATTTACACCAGACTAAACATTTGTGTGCTCACCTATCGGGGCCTCTCCTCTCCCCGATTGCTGTGTTTACCTAACATGTGTTGACTCCCCCCCCCATCACACTTTGCCGGAGCGGGACCGGCTCGCTGCGGGTGTGCAGGGAAGACGCAGTCGCATGCAGATACATCTGACCTGATTGAACTTTCACTTGAAATTCTCTCTGTGAATTTATGGCTATTTATACGTGTTGAAGAGCTCGTTGCAAACGTGTGTCCCAAAAGGAGGTCAACCTGATTTGTGGGAACATGTGTTGCGTGATTATATTTCATTTCACATCAGCATGAACATTTTCAAGCCTTTTTTTGTGACTTGTGTTGCATTCTGCATTTGCTTTCCAGGAATCTCCTCAGCCTGAGGTGTGTAACAGTCGTTTAATTCACGTAAC
The DNA here is from genome assembly GCF_029633865.1 of Lampris incognitus. Taxonomy (NCBI): domain Eukaryota; kingdom Metazoa; phylum Chordata; class Actinopteri; order Lampriformes; family Lampridae; genus Lampris; species Lampris incognitus. Next base: position 31,113,771 of record NC_079227.1, on the reverse strand, counting down.
TGGCTCAGATTTTCCAGTATGAAGTTATTACATGTTTTTTGTTTTTTTTTTGCCATTTATGTTTTGCAGTGCTCAGCCAGCCTGCTTTAATGCAAATAAATGCAAAAAAAAAAAATTTTTTTCACCCGTTTGCTGGTAGGCGCAGGTGAAAGTTTGTCGACAATTCTGTGCATGTCATTGACATTTATCCATGGTCAATCGTGCAGGCATCGCGAAAAATATACCATTGTCAACAGCACATGTCAACAAACAGGAAACTGATATGACCGCTGCAGTAGAAACCGGAAGTCAGTGGACTACCGTTATGCACAGAGTCGGTTGTGGGAGCGCAGGAATAAAGAGACAAGGTGACGGGTTCTCTTTTAAGGCCCTTGCCGGGTCATTTTATTCCTTCCACCAAAAACAGGATACACAAGCTAACCAGCTTAACCAGCTACCAGCTAACCCCCCCCCCCCCCCGGAACTGTCGTCTTGCGAGGCCCGTCTAACTCTTAAAGGGCCCACAGAACATTAATGTGATTGTCTCAAGCTCTTAGGTGCAGCCGCCGCAGTGTGACTTTTTCACCAAATCGTGCAGCACTATAATATTAATCCCAAGGTAAAGATCGTGGGAAAGCACTTGAGAAATGGCTCAATATATTAAGATGTGAAACAACAAATCAAAGTATCTGTAAGCCTCAAGCATTCACAGATTTGGACGATATTGCAGTTCAGCTGTATGCATGCATAGATAGGCAGGGATGTGCACAGTGAAACGTACAGTATGGCACTGTGCACTTTAGGAGTAAGATTTATCTCCTTTCAAATCTTACTTAAACCTGCCAGAGGCTAACAGTCATGAGGATGTTTTATGTGTGTGTGTGTGTGTGGGGGGGCATTTGGTAAATGGTTAACTTGACAAGTGAAATTCAGGTCTGAATTCAGGTCTGATGCAGCTTAAAAACCAAATTACACTGTCTGTCTGTCTTGTCTGTCTGTCTATCTATCTATCTGTCTATCTGTCTATCTATCTATCTATCTATCTATCTATCTATCTATCTATCTATCTATCTATCTATCTATCTATCTATCTATCTATCTATCTATCTATCTATCTATCTATCTATCAGTTTTATCAATTAGATTAGTTCCTGGCAGACACATGAACTGTCCTAGAGGAGTTTACACCTCTGGACAGTCTCCACAGCATCCAAACCATCATAACCTTCTTGGCAGCCTCTTCACTATCTGCCCAAAACAAAGTCAGCGATACGACAGCTACTGCCCCAAGGCTACGTCTGCATGAAAATGGACTTAACACCATTTTGATTTTTCTGTTTTGTTTTTTGGGGGTTTTGTTTTTTCTTGCATTAAGAACATAATAGGGATTTATGAGTCTTTCACAGCCCGCGTACGGAGCCAAATTTGAAATAATCTGATTTCACTCGAACTTCTGTATATCCCCATTGACAGGTCACTGTGTATACACTTCCTGCATGTGCAGAATGGCTTCGCTGTCACAGCCATACCACAGGTCCATCCTGGTCCTCCATCTCCATGCCACGTAAACACGATTACCCCAGATGAGTTTTAAATGCTTTACTCTAAACCAGATTAGCGTGGCTTCCACTTTCACCTGCTTCTTTCTTATTGCGCGCTATGCTTGATGAATCACTTTTGTGTCGGCGTTATTTTCTTCCGCTGACAGTCACTGTGACTGATCGTGGACTGCAAGACGTCTCCTGCCTGTGCCTTTTATTGCCAGATCACTTAATGCACTGTAAAGTACTTTATAATTTATGGGGCCCTATAAATACACATGTGATCTGAGGTGGTATTTTACGGGCAGGGGTAGATGTTGTCATTAACGTGCACTGTATTAAATGTGATTAAAGCAGCAGCAGCAGAAGCTTTAAATCCTCCTCCCATGCCAATGGCTCTCGGGGTTAAGGTACCTTACATTCTTATAAAAAAAAATTGGGGGGGTATTTCCCCCTTTTTCCCCCAATTATACTTGGCCAATTACCCTACGCTTTTTTGTGTGTGGGGGGGTATTTCCCCCTTTTTCTCCCAGTTTTACTTGGCCAATTACCCCACGCTTCCGAGTCGTCCCAGTCGCTGCTCCACCCCCTCTGCCGATCCGGGGATGGCTGCAGACTACCACATAACTCCTCCGATACATGTGGAGTCGCCAGCCGCTTCTTTTCACCTGACAGTGAGGAGTGTTGCCAGGGGGACGTAGCGCCTGGGAGGATCACACTATTCCCCCCATTTCCTCCCCCCCACCTCCCCCAAACAGGCGCCCAGACCACCCAGAGGAGGCACTAGTGCAGCGACCAGGACACATACCCACATCCGCCTTCCCACCAGCAGACATGGCCAATTGCCGGAGGCAACACGGAGATTCAAACCGGCGATCCCCGTATTGGGGGGCAACGGAATAGACCGCCACTCCACCCAGACGCCCCTAACATTATTATAACATTTAACTGTAGATTTTGTCAGATAATGCCCCTGAATGTGGACCTCACATCACAGATGCGCAGTGCCGACTAAATTCTACTTTTCTTTGGCCGCCAGGTTTCCTGTGTTTGGCTGGGAGACTGATAAAGCTTTTGCAGTCGCCTGAGTTTACATTGGATCACCATTAGTGTCAAAAGGTCTGGGTAAATCCCACTTACTTGGTTGAGAGACCCACATAAAACTGCCACCGAGCCTCTTTTAACCACACAGGGGGGCAACACTGCTTTTTTTTTTGTTTTTTTTTTTGTACAATACAGTTGGTGTCTGTGTCTGCGCACACGTGTGCTGGTACACACATGTGTGTCGGTGTTGTTGTATATGGGCAAGGCCTCGGTGATTGCACATCTGAGTGATGGTGTGTTCCCATCCGCCCTCGTGTCATTACGTTTTCCCCACACAACAAAGTTAGTCGAGTTACGTAGCCGGCTCTCCCGGGGCCTTATCTTGATTGGTCAGGGGAGGACCGGGGTGGGAGAGGAGGCAGGCAGGTTGTCGGTGAGAATCCACAGTCGCTCTCTGCAGGCGGCGCGGACACCCACCACCTCTCCCCCACATCCCGAGGACTTCTCCTTACACATCCAGACCAGACTTTTTACAAACACAACAGCCAGCTGCTCGCTGAGGACCACTTGGCCAGTGAGGTCCACCGAGGGACGACGGGAGTCGACATAGTGGAGGGGACTGAAGAAAAACTTCACTGGGAGACTCACGGGGGAAGGAGGCCTGGAAAGCCGCGAGAGACTTTCACGAGCAGCAACTCTGAACAGATCCCGACCAAGGAGCAGTGCCGCCGACACGGTCAGATGAAGGACACGATCCTCTGTCACGCTTGGTATTTTGAAAATCCAACCAAGAGGACCCTCGACAGCTGAGCAGACTTGTAGGATATTCTGTGGGATAGTAGAGAAGTTTAAAATTAGCGGCTAATTAATTAACAACAAGCAGAGAAGGACCTGGTTGAAGAGGCACGCATTCGTTCGCGTGTCCGTTCTGCACGCAGTGTTGAAGTGGTCAGAAACCCGAGGATGGGTGAGGGTCCAGCGGGAGCCGGCGGGTTCAGGGATGTTGCGTGAGGCTGAGAACGGCTCGTTTGGAGACGGTCCACCATGACAATCCTGCTGCCGCCCTGGCACAAGAGCACATGGGCAATAGGAAAAGACATGCTCCTGCTCCTGCTCTTCTTTCTTCCCAATCTCCAGGTAAATGTTACATCTTTCACACACACACACACACACACAATACATGCGCACTTACAGGCAGGCTTGCTCACACCCATGTAACTACTAGACCTGTGTGGCAGTTCAGTGATTTACATTCATTCATCAATTCCTAATTTTACCTGAGGGCCCCTGAATACAGTTAATACTAATTTTAACACACACACACACGCACACACACTACTTGTAATGAAAAATTAGGCTTTGTTCACCTGTTTGAGTCCATAATCGTATATTTCATTGATAACAGCTGACGTTTTTATGTAACTATGAAATAAGGATGAGGCCAGAGCAGGACTGATGCCTACCTGATGTACGAGCTGAGCTGACATGTTGGATTCAGCATTGAACTCAGCAGAGGACATGCTGATAGCTGGACAAAAGTACAAATAAAAAGTCAACGTGTGAAACTTATCATACAGTTAAACACACTGTAAAGACCGTGTGGTCAAAAACAAACAAACCTTACTTTGGATGTCGTGTATTAAAATCGGTGCAACCTCCAGTTCCTCCATTATTTGGTATTTCTACCAGGAGAAAAGGAAAACAAAAATAAAAGTGATGAAAGAAAAAATTTAATTTAATATAATAAATGATTTATTTGACAAATTTCATTCGATCTTGTTTCTGTTTTGGTGATAATATAGGATGTGTGTGTGTGGATGCTCAGTCACCAGTCTGATATTGTCCTTTATCGCCTTCCACTGCTATCGCATCACGATCACATCTGCATTATTGTCATATCGTGATGCACAATTTTGGCGTCTAAAGTAATGATAAAACCAATCTGCTGACCGACAGTTCTCAAAAAAATTAAAAAAAATAATAGGTCTGAAATATTATACTTTATATTACCGCACAGTTCGATACGACGAACGTCAGTCCGACTCTTAGATGTGTAATTTCTACACCAGTACGCAGACATGGTGTTGTGTGTATTCATATCATGTAGATATACATGTGAACAACTAATGCAGTGAGGGTTGGTAGGATGTCTGGACCTGGTTAAAATGCGTTCTCACGTCTCCACACGAAGGTGGTCCTGAGCCATACCCCCACCTGCTGGCTGACATTATGTACTGCACTGTTGTGGCTTACTATGCTGTTGAATAAGATGCGTGATGAATTGCTTTAAACTGCTGTGTTCATTTTCTGATATTAATGACTTGATATAAAAAATGCATTAAATGCTTGATATTTAAAATAGCATGTTATGTGCATGCATTTAAAACGCAGAGGTTGTAAATCGTGGTTTTAAAAGAGTTTATTCATGTGTCATGTCTTGCTCAATAATCCAGGTAAGGAAATCACAGAAAATTGAATCAGTTCATCTGGAGAAAAAAAAACCGTTTATTGAGAGAGGAACGTTTCATCACTCATCTAAGTGACCTCTCCAGTCTAAACTGGCTGCAGGCATCCCCACCCTTATAAACAATACAGTTGCATAATTACCGATAAGGGTGGGGATACCTGCAGCCAGTTTAGACTGAAAAGGTCACTTAGATGAGTGATGAGATGTTCCTCTCTCAATAAACGTTGTGTCCAGATGAACTGATTCAACTTTTCAGGATTCATGAGTCATGTTTTTCTGTATAAGTCAATCCTTGTGTATATATCTGAAGATTCTTGTGTTGTAGTGTTGTTATTCTGTGTTAAGTACACTGACCTAAATTCCATTGTAGTGCAAACCTACATGGCCTATAAACATGATTCTGATTCTGATGCTGATTTTGTTTCATGGTGACTGTGTATTAAGAGGGTGCTGGAACGGTGGATTCCTCATTTTGGAATGAAACACTTCAATCAGTGCTGCTGAGTTCGTATTATTATGATTATCATTATTTTTACCCAAGGTTTCAGCCTCAGTGCTTCAAAATGCGATATCCAAGCGGACCAAATATTGGGAGAACTGCAACAAGACTCTTGCAGCGAGTTCACTCCCCAAAACTGGTGAGCAACATGTATTTGTATAAATGTACACATTTAAAGTCATATACCATGTCATATATTTAGCTAAAACTGCCACATTGGACTTTTTCAGTGGTTTCGTCAACGCTTTTCTCGTTGCATTTCAGGAATCTACTGCAATGGGACTTTTGATAGGTTTGTGTGCTGGCCACATTCCTCTCCTGGGAATGTATCTGTCCCCTGTCCCTCCTACTTACCATGGATCAACGAAGGTAATGGCAGGCAAAACGCTGCATTGCTCCACACAGCTATGCCAAACCTACAAATGTGCTGTGTAATGGCCAATAAATGTAAAAATGCTTCGATCGGTTTATCTGAACGGCACCTTGCGTTCAGACATCTTGTGGCAGTGGATTCATTATAAGAGAATAAATCATGGGACAGATCATGGGACAGATAGCCCTCCTAGCCAGTCATATAATCAACTTTTGCATGGCCCAAAAAGATGGCCTAAAGTCATGCAATGTTTACTGCAAGTGTGAGGCAAAAGTTTGCATTTGGCCATATTTTATAGAGCACATTTTATGCACAAGGCAGATTCAATAAACTTAACCTAAAAAAACAAAAAACAAAGAATAAAAAAGGATTTAAAAAGTAATTCATAAAAGATGTTTAGATTAAAGAATAAAAGAATAAAATCAAAATGTAATGCAAGGTTTACGGCTTTGGAAAAGTCAAAGTGCAAGGTTTGCACTTCAGCAGAGAGCAACGATAAACACACGTTTTTAATATGGATTTAAGAGTAGTCAGTGTTGGAGCAAGTCTCAAATCTTCTGGAAGTTTATTCCAGCTATTTGTTGCATAGTAGCTAAAAAGACATCAATAGACATGCATGTTAGGGCCAACACTCCCATCTGTGCCCCTGACCAAGGCAAGGCAGGGCAAGGAAAATTTATCCATATAGCACATCTCCACGACACGGCAATTCAAAGTGTTCCACACAAAAGGCATCAAGAGAAGCAACATAAGGCAGCAAATAAAAAAATTTAGAAACCAATAAAAGAGAAAAAGTTAGTGCAGTGTAAGATGAAAATCAAAACCTTCAAGCTTTATTTAATAAAAGGCGTCGGCAAAGAGAAAAGTCTTCTGCCCAGATGTAAAAGAGCTGGGAGTTGCAGCAGACCTGCAGTTTTCAGGGAGTCTGTTACAGAGATGTGGTGCATAAAAACTGAAAGCTGCCTCTCCATGTTTAGTTTTGACTCTGGGGACAGAAAGCAGACCTGTCCCAGACCATCTGAGCGGTCTGGGTGGTTCATAGTGTAGCAGTAGGTCAGAAATTTATGGCCCTATTTTTTTGGCCCCCAGTGCTTTATAAACCAAGAGCAGAGTTTTAAAATCAATTCTCTGATGGACAGGGAGCCATTGTAGCGACCTCGGGACTGGGGTGATGTGATCCATTCTTTTGGTCTTAGTAAGGACTCGAGCAGCAGTGTTCTGAATCAGCTGCAGCTGTTTGACAAATTTTTTAGAAAGACCTGCAAAGACACCATTACAGTAGTCGAGTTGACTGAAGATAAACGCATGGACAGGTTTTTTTTTTAATCCTGCTGATAAATCCTTTAATTCTTGATATATTCTTCAGTTGATAGTAGGTGGACTTTGTAATTGTATTAATGTGGCTGTCTAAATTCAGGTCTGAGTCCATAACTATACCAAGATTTCTGGCTTGATTCGTGACCGATTGTAGCTGAGTGCTGACTTTTAATCATTCTTCTTTGGCTTCCGAGACAATTACTTCAGTTTTATCTTTGTTTAATTGAAGAAAATTCTGAGACATCCAATCACTAATTTATTTAATTTAATTTATTCAATGCACTTACTCAGTGCTTGCATGGGATTGTAGTCCCCTGGTGATATGGTTATGTAAATCTGCGTGTCGTCTGCATTATTATGGATTCATTGTTTTCCATAATCGGGACCAGTGGGAGCATATAGATGCTAAACAGAAGCGGCCCCAGAATGGAGCCTTGGGGAACGCCACAGGTCATTTTTGTATGCTCAGATTTTTAATTACCTATAGACACAAAGTAGTCCCTGTCCTTTAAGTAGGATTCAAACCAGTTTAGTGCTGTGCCAGAAAGTCCCACGCAGTGTTCTTAGCAGTCCAGTAATATGTCGTAGTCAACTGTGTCAAATGCAGCGCTGAGATCCAATAATACCAGAACTGAGATTCTGCCACTGTCTGTGTTTAAGTGGATGTAATTAAAGACCTTAACAAGAGCAGTCTCAGTGCTATGGTGTGGTTGAAATTCTAACTAAAAGACATCAAAACTGTTTTTTAGTGCCAAAAAGTTGTTGAGCTTACTGGAAAACAGCTTTTTCAATTATTTTACTCAGAAATGTGAGGTTTGATATGGGCGTATAACTGTTCATTAGTGAAGTGTCTAGATTATTCTTTTTTTAAGAATGGCTTGATGACTGCAATTTGCAGGGCCTGTAGCAAGAGACCTGAGAGAAGAGATGTGAAAATTTGTATAAGATCTGAGGACATGCAGTTAGAAGCATTTTTGAAAAAGCCTGTTGGCAGAATATCAAGGCAGCAGGAGGAGGATTTAAGATCTTGTATAATGTCCCCCACGTTTTTATGGTTGATGGGATCAAATTGTGACTTGCTATTTGAAGTGATTTTAGGTGGACTTAGAGACAACACATGCCCTGTACCTAGTATGGAGGCACTGGCTGCCTGTCTAATTTTCTGAATTTTGTCAATAAAGGAGGCCCTGGTAGATAGAAATTCAGAGGCTACTGCCACTGGGGGGTTTGTTAGCCTGTTGACAGTAGAAAATAAGGCACGTACATTATTATTGTTTTTGGCAATTATGTCAAAGACGTAAGACCACCTTGCATTTCTCAATTCCAAATTATAAATGCGCAGTCTCTCTTTATAGATTTCATAATGAACATTAAGATTTGTTTTTCGCCACCTGCATTCAGCTTTATGAAACTCTCTTTTTTCTATTCTGACCAGTGTGGCACATCTCCATGGAGATCTTTACTTACCAGAGACCACCATCACCTTAGCGGGTACAATAGTATCGATAATATCTGTAATTTTAGAATTAAAATTATCTACAAGCTCATTGACTGAGACCCAAGAGAGGGCAGGTGTGGAAGAGAAAGGCTAAATAAACATTTTACTGGTGCGAACCTGACCTGGGGGGTTGTCATCATGGATGTTTAAATCACCAGCAATAACTACACTGTCAAATTCAATACAGATTATAGACAAGCAGCTCGGTTAAGTCATCAAAAAGTTTGCATTGTAATTAGGTGGCCTATAGATATTTAGAAATGTAAATGATCTCTATCCACTCTGTGATTTATGAAGTCCTCAATGTGTTTTGCTGTGCTATGCAGAAAGCTCTAGGAGAGTGCACAGAGAATGTCTTGTGAACGGGATGTGGCGACTACAAGAGAATTCCTCCGAGGCCTGGAGGGATGACTCCGAATGTCAAGAGCAGCATTACTTTAAAGCAGAGGTGAGGAGGAAGAGACCGTGAAATACAGAGTATCACTTTTCGCTGACTTTTAGGCCTGGAAGCCAGGAATGTGTTGGACGATTTCTGTCTTCGCATCGTCCCTTTGCACAGTATATAAAGGAATTTTGATGGCTGTTCTAGCCCTCCCACCACGGTTGTTATCTCGAGAGCTGACTGGAAGAAAGACGGCTGCTCTTTATTGGAAAGTATGATAAAGAAAGCAAGTGTGCTTCTTTATTCAGCCCTGTGTGTGTGTGTGTGTGTGTGTGTTAGGAGGATGAGATACTGCGCCAGACTGCCCTGAGGATCGTCTCAGTCATCGGTTATTCCCTGTCCCTCTCTGCCCTCATGGCGGCCACCCTCCTCATGGGTGTGCTCAGGTTAGTGACCTCGGTTAGGAGGGTCGGCCAAAAGCTATTAACTCGGGCATCTGGGTAGCGTACTGGTCTATTCCGTTGGCTACCGACATGGGGATCGCCGGTTCGAATTCCCGTGTTACCTCCGGCTTGGTCGGGCATCCCTACAGACACAATTGGCCATGTCTTGCGGGTAGGGAGCCAGATGTGGGTATGTGTCCTGGTCGCTGCATTAGCACCTGCTCTGGTCGGTCGAGGCTCCTGTTCAGGGAGGAGGGGGAACTTGGGGGAATAGCTTGATCCTCCCACACGCTACATCCCCCTGGTGAAACTCCTCACTGTCAGGTTAAAAGAAGTGGCTGGTGACTCCACATGTATTGGAGGAGACGTGGTAGTCTGCAGCCCTCCCCGGATCGGCAGAGGGGGTGGAGCAGCGACCGGGGTGGCTCGGAAGAGTGGGGTAATTGGACGGGTACAATTGGGGAGAAAAAGGGTGGGGCCCAAAAAAGCTATTAACCCACTGACTGACAATTAATCTAAACTGTGGATGACATGCTTGAATTTTGTCATTTTGGCCTTATGATTAGTCATTCTGGTAGAGAACGAACAAGGCGTGGGACACAGGTCCAGCAGCTTTAGCTAAATGATGACTGATGCTTTGCATGGTTTCACAATATTGGCGGGGGGGGCTCACCCAATATGCCTTGGATGCATAATGAGGGGACAATAGATACAGTCGATCAACATGAATTACATTATGAAAACCGGGAAGCATTTTCATGTCCTAGCATTTAATGTGATCATTAGTCATTGTCTTGTATGTCACGACACATGCCCTCAGTAATCCGGTTCCCTGCGATCCAGTTGTGCAGGAGCTATGGATCGATGCCTTTCTGAAATTGTTTCCTATGTTCACCCAGGAAGCTCCACTGCACCAGGAACTACATCCACATGAATCTGTTTGTGTCCTTCATCATGAGAGCTGTGGCGGTCCTCATCAAAGAAATCCTGATGCACATCATGTACTCCCACCGACCCAGAGATGACCTCGGGTGGAACTCCTACAACAATTCCACGGTATCCTCATCGAGCCTTTATCTTTCATTTTCGGAGAAGGAGATATTATCTCACTTGAATGCTTTTTACCAACGAATTGTTGTGATCAGCCTGTTGTTCTTGCGCCTGTCTAACTGAGTGTTTCCTAAACTAGGTTGCGCTGATGTGCAAACTTTCCAAGCTGGTCATGGAGTACTTTGTGGCCTGCAATTACTTTTGGCTGTTGGTGGAAGCCATTTTCCTTCACACCCTCCTCTTCACGGCGGTGCTGACCAAGAGATGCTTTCTGAAGAGATACATGCTTTTAGCATGGGGTAAGGGCCTATAATGGATTTTGTGTGTATACACTGGCACACGAGAAGATGTTTTAAGGGAGGGGGGTGCCAAAACGGAAAGTATTGTGGCGAGCTGGCGTGGGAGAATGAGTCGAGAGGCAGAGATCTCTTTTTAATCGCAACTCCCGTGCCCCATATACTGCACGACCCTGGGAGTGCTCTTTTATTCCCACCAGCCAGAACAGACCAGAACTGACAACAACGTAACGAGTCCACCCCCTCCCGATGTCTCAAGTGGCGAGATCAGTACCAGTCCCGATCCTACAGTCAGTTAGTCAGTTAACGGTCTCCTACTTGGTCTGAGTCAAACTCCCCCCAAATAACAACACAAGAATAACCACAACATGAACACCACATCATTAAAATACAATTTTAAATCTAACAGTCCCATCAGCCATTGCGCTCCCCCAGCGTAGAACTGCCAATGGTCAGAGCGACCGCTACAGTATGACGTCATTGTTTTGTATGTATGGTGCGCGTTAAAAAATGTACATTCCACGCAGCCCTAGCCCACTGTTTAAAATAAAGCTGTTTTATTTATTTTGCATTTGTACGTTAGGAAAAATTAGGCATATTGTTGGGTCTAAGATGTTACACAGCCACCTGCCACTACTGGGGGGGCTGCAGCTTCCCCTAGTGGTGGGTGCACCCCTCTTCTCACGCTAATGTATATACATATGTTAGACTTGTGTATAGATAGTGTGTGTGTGTGTGTGCGTGGAATTGAAAGAGAAAAAGTACTTTCTGCATCTGCTTTCATTTGTATTACTGCTACTAACCATAATACTTTTTAGGCACGCCATTCTTGTTTGTGACACCATGGACAGTTATGATGATTTTATATGAAAATAAAGGGTGAGCATCTGGATGAGTATTCAGACCATGAAATACCTCTTAATATGCTGATTTTTTGGTTTTTTTGCCCTTTTGAGGAGTGTTCTTTGCTTCTTTTGACTCATAATCTGTTCTGCTCTAAGGTGCTGGTCCATTGTGAATAGATGGTTCTGGTGGATTATAAAGGGGCCCATTACTTTATCCATACTGGTACGTGAAGAATCTATCCTCTCCTCTATTGGCTTTGCAAAAAATGACACCGTGGCACAATGCAAGTCTCTAAGCTAGTCGGTCAGGCTGGCTTCCGAAAGGCCATTGATTTCAAGGGAAATGTAATTAGGATTTCATACTGATTTTAACTGCTCTTGTCTTATGAGACCATGTGAGCTAACAGCATGCACCGTTTAGCAGTCACAAGCATGACCTGCAGCTTTAATTACTTCCTAGAATACTTCCCCTTAAAAGAGCAGCATTTGCGAATGTGTTTCACAGGGGAAAAAATCACATTTAGGCACATTTAAGGCAGCCTCTATGTCTTCATAAACTGTCCCTGCTTTACCTTTCAGGTTACTTTCTTTATATTCATCAAGATTCTGATGCTGCTTTTCTCCAAGCTAAAGGCAGATCAGCTGAAATTTACAGAGTACAGATACAGGTATTTCAAACTCTCCCCTGCCATGGCACACTTACATTACAGCTTCAAAGGAATTGGTACAGTGTTAGTAAATCTCCCGCAGACCATGGACAAAGCTTGGTCTTCTCTTCCTTTTGGACTTTGCACTTTGATTCTTTCAGAATTTTTTATACAGACCTCTAAAGTGTGCTGTAAATGTCATGCCCTAAAAAGAAACTCCGGATCTACACCTTTTCCAGGCCAATAAAAAAACATAGGTATGTTAACTATGTCCAATGCTAACATTGCCTCTTTTTGCTTTTGAGGATTGCTTAGCCATTTCTAGATTGGTTGAGGTGGATTTTGATCTATTTTGAAGCTGCATTAAGAAATGGCTAGGAGGAAGTGAGGGCAGCTATGATGAGGATGAACAGTGGAAAGGAAGTTGGTCCAGATGACATACACTATATGTACAAAAGTATTGGGACAACTGGCCATTACACCTACAGGAGCTTTCATGACATCTCATTCTAAATCTATTGGCATTAATATAGAGTTGGTCCTTTGCAGCTATAACAACTTCCACTCTTCTGGGAAGGCTTTCCACAAGATTTTGGAGTGTGTCTGTGGGAATTTTTGCCCATTCATCCAGAAGAGCATTTGTGAGGTCAGGCACTGACGTTGGACGAGAAGACCTGGCTCACAATCTCTGTTCCAGTTCATCCCAAAGGTGTTCGATGGGGTTGAGGTCAGGGCTCTGTGCGGGCCAGTCAAGTTCTTCCAAACCAAACTCACCCAACCATGTCTTAATGGACCTTGCTTTGTGCACTGAGGCACAGTCATGCTGGAACAGAAAAGGGCCCTGCCCAAACTGTTCCCACAAAGTTGGAACAAAATGTCTTGGTATGCTGAAGCATTAAGATTCCCCTTCACTGGAACTAAGGGGCCTAGCCACAGTTGGCACAATGCAGTCAGGCAGGTAACATTCTCCTGGCATCCGCCAAACCCAGACTTGTCCATCAGACTGTCAGACAAGCGTGATTCGTCACTCCACAGAACGCATTTCCACTGCTCCAGAGTCCAGTGGCAGCGTGCTTTACACCACTCCATCGAACGCTTGGCATTTTGCTTGGTGATGTAAGGCTTGCATGCTGCTGCTCGGCCATGGAAACCCATTCCATGAAGCTCCCAGCGCACAGTTTTTGTGCTGATGTTAGTGCCAAAGGAAGTTTGGAATTCTGCAGTTATTGGGTCAAAAGAGCGTTGGCGACTTTTACGCACTATGCGCCTCAGCACTCGTTGACCTCGCTGTGTGACTTTACGTGGTCTGCCACTTCGTGGCCGAGTTGCTGTTGTTCCTATACGCTTCCAGTTTTCAATAATACCACTTACAGTTGACCGTGGAATATCTAGCAGGGAAGAAATTTCGCGAACTGACATTGCAAAGGTGGCATCCTATGACAGTACCACGCTTGAATTCACTGAGCTCTTCAGAACAACCCATTCTTTCACAAATGTTTGTAAATGCAGACTGCATTTCTAGCTGCTTGGTTTCATACATCTGTGGCAATGAGTGAATGAAACACCTGGATTCAATGATTGAGAGGTGTGTCTCAATACTTTTGTACATTTAGTGTATATATCAAACTACTAAAAATAAAAAAACCACTGTCTGAGAGAAGGAACGCCAGGATGACTGGAACGGTATGAACAGTCAGCACCTTGTCTTGTAGAGCAGAATAAGAATCCAAAAACCTTATTCATTTTCACTATAGGCGAAAAACGAATGGATATAGTTTGAGAGCCCCACAGTGACGACAACACTTTAGAGGTCTACTGTAAATATACCCTTTTACAAGATGCCAATTTCCTTTCCTCTTAACTTAGAGTAACTCGAGACCTTTGTAACCGTACTATGTTTCTGTGCCATGTTAGCTTGGCCAGAGCAACGCTGGTTCTGATCCCCTTGCTAGGGATCCATGAGGTGGTGTTTATATTCATGGTTGATGAATGTATGGAGGGCCGCAATCGCTACTTCAGGAACTTCTTCAATCTCACCCTCAGCTCCTTCCAGGTAAGGGGAAGGTAGTGAAAAGGGGCTATACAATATTATTTTTGGAAAACTTTGACTTTTTTAGGCTTTTATATTCAACTTTTACACCTTTACAGGGATTAGTGGTTGCTGTGTTGTACTGTTTTGCCAACGGAGAGGTCAGTTATCTTATTCAATTCATTACATGACTGACAGCTGATGTAAAGCAACAGCCTGGTTGCTAACTGTTTTGATTAAATTTGTGTGTTTAAAGGTCCAAGCAGCGCTGAAAAAACGCTGGCAGCTTTTCCTGTTCACCAACCGCTTCCAGGTCAAATGTTGCTTTCAGGGGGCACCTCTGAAGCACCTGTGGAAGTGCAACCGAGGCCGCCACGCTCACGGCTCCCAGCAGAGTGAATCAAACGAAGAAGGCATTTCCACCATACATCCACACTTGCTTCAGGTGGCCGTGCATGAGAGAGGCAGAGCGGGAGATGTTAAAAGTCAGAGGTTAAAGGGCTGCGGACTAGACTTCCTAACCAGGAAGAGCCTGTCCAGCAGTGATGGAGATATAACCCAAGGCGAGACCCTGGAAGAGATCCTGGAGGAGAGCGAGTTCTGATCCCTCCTCAAGTCCCACTATACTTCATCGACCAACTCAGACTGCCGCATAGTAAATAATGGAAACTTTATAAACTATGATAAACTTTGTACAGTCTATTTCGGATACATTACACAAGGCTCGTCTTATCATTACCGAGGTTATCGCACCTTGGTTGACTGCTTTGGGATTGTGAGGTTATTACATACTCTCATGTTGATGGTACAGTGTTCACGTTCTGTATTTTGATTTGAAGTAAATCTCAAACAGGACTTTAGTCGATACAACGGGAACAGAAGGGAAAAGCAAAACTCTTAATGTGTTTTGTGGTTGCAACTCCTGTTTACCATGTTAACATGATATGATATTACAGAGTCAGGCCAGTCAAGAAAGGATCCATTTAGTGCAACATGTGGATTGAGAGTATAAATACAATGTGTTTGTTGTCTAAAACTATGACTATTAAATAGACAAAGGATGTCTGTGTTGCAAATTGTACAAGGTTGTACGTATATCAGTGTTTCATATGAAGTGTAGGCTGTATTAAGCTATTTTGTTTTTACTTTCAAAATCTATCACAGGAACTTTGTATATACTGTCCTTCATATTGCACCCTCTGTGATGTACTTATGTGCACTTAAAAAATGATTTAAAAAAAACCCCGACTAAACAGCTGAGCTGCTCTAGCTGTATAAGCAAGTACCAAGTGAGACATGTTTAAATAAAAGGTTGAATCTTCAGTTTTGTTGGACCATATGTATCTCAATAAAATGCATTAGAGGATGTTTGAGTTGTCTACCTTATCTTGGATACCTCCACCTACCCTCCCTCTCTGAGCTTAATAAAACATTAACTGAGGGTGTCCCGGTAACCTAGCGGTCTATTCTGTTGCCTACCAACACGGGGATCACCAGTTTGAATCCCTACGTTACCGCCGGCTTGGTCCCTACAGACACAAATTGGCCGTCTGTGGGTGGGGAGCCGAATGTGGGTGTGTGTCCTGGTCGCTGCACTAGCGCCTCCTCTGGTCGGTTGGGGCTACTGTTTGGGGGGGAGGGGGAACTGGGGGGGAATGGCGTGATCCTCCCACGCGCTACGTCCCCCTGGCGAAACGCCTCACTGTCAGGTGAAAGGAAGCCGCTGGCGATTCCACATGTATGGGAGGAGGAGGCATGTGGTAGTCTGCAGCCCTCCCCGGTTCGGGGGGGGCAGGTGGAGCAGCGACCGGGAGGGCTCGGAAGAGTGGGGTAATTGGCCGGATACAATTGGGGAGATTAACGGGGGGAAAAAATAATAATAATGAAATAAAATAAAACATTTGCTCAGTAAAACATGAACTCCTGCACTCTTCAACACTCTCAAAGAACTTGGCTGTAATGGTCTCTGCTGAAACAACGGTCTACTGTACAGCCAGACTTTTCTTTATTATGTCCTCCATGATGGTATGAGTTTGAAAGAAGTCCAGAAGAACTTCTTTTGGGGTGACAATACACGAAGTAAAAAACATCAGGGATGCCTGCTCTTTTCTTGGAATTAGCACAACCCTTTGAATGCTGCAGGATATCTGAGGACCAGGGGTAACCGTCATGGCAGCAACTTATCCATCAGCAAATCGACACTTTTTCAACAGGATAAAGGACCTTTGACAGAAGGCTAACGTCATCTGCAAACATCTTGACCAACACAACTAATCTAATAAATTCATTTTAGGACAGATGCCTGTGCTGTAACCAGACCTTTATCCAACTGAACATGAGATGGAAGGAGCGATGTGAAGTTGTGACCCTCGATGGTATAATACAGTACAAGATCATACACACAATGATTTGTACACTCATTGTAAAAAATATCCATTATGAGTCAGTCAATCAGCAATTTGATCATGTGGATTATGTGCTCACAGATATCCTTTCCATTCTTATTCTGCATTAACTGTTGCTACTTGTCTTCATGGCAGTATATTGGGTCTTGTTCTTAGTGTTGGGTCCTTTGTAGTCTGCACTGTAGAATTATACAGGGAGCTCAAGTGCAATGGTTCTGTCTGCTGCTTCACTTCTGTCAAAGAAATTAAGCTCATACAAAGTCTACAAATGCTATGCAACTGCAGTTAACAAGCAATGGAAGGACAGTTGGTGTTGCAAACAAAATGAAAAAAAAAGCTTGACACACGGTATGAAAGAATTGAAAAGTATGGTATCGAACTTTTGGAGCAGCAGCAAGTTGTTGCTTGCTCACTGGACACTCGCAAAGTAAAGGAATTACACCTGGATAAGATTAGCAGGAGATGAAGAACGATTGGATAACAGTAATATTCCCTAGCCTGGACTCTTCCACATATTAGTGGTCTCCTCATAATGTCAGTTTTGCTCACAGTAACCATTGTATGAACAGAATCACCAAGAAAGTCAAATAGCTGGTGCTTTTTTTGTGATGTTTTGCAGGTACTGAGAATAGTAACTGTTCACAGACATTTTAATTGTTTCAATTTCTCCTTAGAAATTGTATGATCTTCATGTTTCTTTTGCCCATTTCTTGCTTTCCAGCCCGGCACTCCACTCCTCCATTATCCTCTATATAGATCTAAAAAAGAAAGAAAGAAAAGCTTTTGCCACTATTGATCATAATATATAACTAAACAAATTGGAAAGGTGTGGTATCAGAGGGGTGGTGCAGAATTGGCTGTGAAGCTATTTAAGTAACAGGCAGCAGTTAGTAAAGATAGGGGAACATAAATCTTCATGCATGAATATTACTTGTGGTGTACCCCAGGGGTCGGTTTTAGGTCCAAAACTGTTCATTCTGTACTTAAATTATATATGCAAGATATCAGAAATATTGAAATTTGTTTTATTTGCTGATGACTCGAATATATTTTGTTCTGGTGAGAATTTACAGCAGCTTTTGGAGGTGACCACAATAGAAATTGAAAAATTAAAACGGTGGTTTGACAAAAACAAATTATCCTTAAATCTGGACAAAATAAAGTTTATGTTGTTTGGAAATCACTTAATAAATACCAAAGTAAAAGTAGTGACAGACAATGTCCAGCGAGAAAGAGTATATGAAAATAAATTCCTAGGTGTGATACTACACCACAAAACATATGTTACGTGCTGGAAACCTCACATAACATATGTGCTAGTAAAGCTGGCAAGGAGCATCATGAGAAAAGCAAGTCACATTCTGGATCATTAATCATTGCACACTCTGTATTTTTAATTTATTTTACCACATCTGGTCTACTGTGTGGAGATATGGGGTAACACATACAAAACCAACCTACAACCATTATGTGTACTACAAAAAAGAGCCATAAGGATAGTTAATAATGTAGGATATCGTGAACCACACCAACAAGCTATTTTTAAAGTCAAGTGCCTTGAAGTTTGGGGTTTAGTAGAATTTAACACAGCACAAATAATGTTCAAAGCAAGAAACAATACTCCCAAGTAATACACACACACAAAAAATCTCAAATAGAGAAGGGGAATATAACTTGAGAGGGAAAGTATGTGTTTGTACAGCTCTGGTCAAGAGGAAACACTGATTGCCAAGAGATATAGGGACGATGATGAGTTGTGTTGACCGTCCAAGTTTTATGTATCTCTAAACATTTTTTTTTCATTTTTCTTTCTATGACTCCAGGTTGATATTTGGGTTGTACATAGCATTGGAATCTTGTTTATTCTTGGTACACGACATTAGAATGTGTTTTTCTTCCATTTTCTCTTTCTCTCGTGTTTTGGTGTCCCCCCCCCCCCTCTTTTTTTCCTCCTATTGTTCACAGTAGTTGAGTTTGTATTGTGCAGCACAACTTGCATTGAATTTGAACTGCACAGTGCAGTGGGAATTGAGACTGAAATCTACTATAGCAGCTGTATGAACTTTAGAGTGGGTGAGAAGGGGCAGGAAAAACTAAGTGTGTACTTCCTCCTGCTCCTTTTGCAACATGCAACAAGTAATCTGATGCATACGGAGATTTGTTGGCTGAGTTTGATGTGTGGCTCTGTCGATGACTTCAGATTATTGGCGATGGCTTCTCTGTATGTTATAACCTGCCTATTTACATGTTCGAGAGAAATCTTCACTCATTCACTCTTTAAACTGAACCCCCCCCCCCAACCTGTTTGTAATTTAGTCAAACAAATAATCGGATAACAAATGCCAACAAAGACGACAAACAACAAATATATATAACAGCTTTATTTCAAGAATCAAAGCTTGAGCAACACTGATGAAATAAACTATAACGTGATGTCGTGTCTTACAATGTAATCTAAACAATGATACATTTTATCCGAATTATAAACGCATATCCGTTTCTCAAGTCGGGCGTTGAGGGTGGTTTTGTCGCACTGTTATTTTTTTCTTAATTTCATAATCATGACGAAACAAAAACGCCTGGTTTGGACGTTATAAGCCGTCCTCGGCGAACGGACGTTATGAATGAACGTCGTTACGGTTTGTTGAAATCCCGAGCATGCGCGCCACACGCCCGGATGTAAACCAATGGCATCGCCGGACGGGCGCTAAAAGGCCGGGCTCCTCTTCCTCCCATGTGTCGTATTCCCTGTCGTGCTTAGCGGGTCGAGGGGGATTCTCGTTCCCGGTAAACCGCCCGTCAGCTGTCTGCGGAGAAGAGAGCCGCCATGGCCGCCCGGAGGGACGACGCGGAGCGGACGGGCTACATCACCCGGGTCCAGTCTTTCAGCGCCTGCCATCGGCTGCACAGGTCCGCACCGTTATATTGACATTATATCCCCCGCCCCACTGTTTTCGCCGCAGGTTCACTTCCGCTACGCGCTAGCTAGTACGTTTGCTGGGCTACGTTTGTCCCTCTCGGTCGTTAAGGCGAGAGGGACCAGGACCCTGTTGCGTAAGTTATGAGGCTCATGGGAGTTGTAGTTTATTTTTGTCACGACGACGGTGACGCGTCATCAGACGCTGCGTAGAGGCTACGTGCCAACAGCAGTTCGCATAGACAGCCAATACAAAACAAATGTGAATTTGTTTGTCACTCATATATGCCAATAAAGTTCGTAAAAAAAAACCAAGGTAACACTTTAGTATGGGGAACATAGAAAAACTTAATTACTAGTGAATTAGTAATGATCAAGATGTCACTTTAGTATGGGGAACATATTCTAAGTAACAAAAACTTAATTTACAGTAATTTAACACTATGAACACTTGTAGTTTTGTGTTTTGTTATGTAAGAACAGACCATATTCATTAAGTGTTAGTAAGGGAGAATAACTCTTCTTGTGGTACTACCACCTTATAAAGTCCATACTAAGCAAAGCATATTGAGATGGTACTACTAATAAGCAATACTTCTGAGGTTATAGAGGGAAAACTCATAGTTAATGACTTACTGGTTGTATAATAAGGCCATGCAGAATAAGGCATTAATGAGTACGTAATAATGACCAATTAAGAGCCAATATGTTGCTAATTTGCATGCTAATAAGCACCTAATTAATGGTGACTACGTTCCCCATATTAAAGTGTTACCGTGTTACCAAAAACAAACATGCCAACAATGATGAGTGCAGTGGAATGAAGACAGCCTGCCTCTTGTGTCCTATTTAGTGTGAAGTTAAGTGATGAGGATAACAAGAGAACATTTGGAAAATGTAACAACCCAAATGGCCATGGGCACAACTACAAAGGTTTGTCCTTTTCTGCTCTTGATGACTTCAATAAGACAAATCATTTTCAAGCTTGCACTCAGGTATAAGTTGAATATCAAAGCTAACGGGTATGTTCATGTCTCCTGTGCGTACCATGCTCTCGTTTCTGCCCATAGTGGAGGTGACAGTACGGGGAAGCGTAAGTGTCTTTTACTCTTGGTTTTCCGCCCCTCACACAATGCCTCGCTGTACGCAATGTCATGCTGGAAAATGTCAGCCTATCACATGATTACACACCAACAGGCATGCTTATAATTCTGTTATACTTTATTCACCCCCATGATATCTTGTATATATATATATATATATATATATATATATATATATATATATATATATTCACTTCTCCAGATTGATCGTACTACAGGCATGGTCATGAACCTAACAGACCTCAAAAAGTGCATCCATGTAAGCTTATACTCATTCTACCATTTCTCCTTCTCCTTTAACATCAGCATTTTAATGAATACAGTCTTTCTATCTGTAGAATATGTAGACTGTCCATGTGTTTTGTTTAGTATGATGTAGTCCTCGTGGATTTTGTGAATTCCAGTTCCAGTTTTTTCTTGCACCTTATACGTCAGTTTTATACAATTCTGTACAATTCTCTACAGTTGATGTGTAAACGCCAATAAACCGTGTCAAACCATGTTTTGGCCCTGTGACTGTAGTCTTGAAATCAAATAGGTTGTGATATTTCAATTGATTGATGGATTCATTCATTCATTCAGGAGGTCATCATGATTCCACTGGATCATAAACACTTGGACAAGGATGTTCCATACTTTGCTGATGTCGTCAGGTCTGGATCATGCTCAGCTTCTTTTTTTTCCTTCATATTCATAAAGTTCAAAAATTGATTTTGTATTTGTTTCTGATTATTTTTCTTATTTTTTTTCTGTCAAATAGCACCACAGAGAACCTTGCTGTTTACATATGGGACAACATGGTGAAGGTCCTCCCACCCAATCTACTCTATGAGGTTAAGATTTACGAGACTGACAACAACATCGTTGTATATCGAGGAGAATAGTCCTCTGCCCTGCTTCTGTCATCTCGCTAAGTGCTCATGCTATACAATTCAGTATTTAGATTGACGACCCTGTACCTGTTAAGTGCCATTTGTTTGCCAACTGATGATACTCGATGGTAAGCCCTACCCTTTTGTACAATAAGTTATAGATCTTTATACATTTGTAAGATAGTGATGCTTGGCAAGCAAAGTGGGAGCATAATTTGATCTCCATTGAAGTTTTTTTTGGATGAAAACTACCCAGAAGACCATCTGGTTCCTGCTGGAAAATGGTGACGTCCCAACAAGAGTCAACACATGAAGTCGGCACATGAAGTCAACACGTGAAGTCAACACGTGACTTGAGGGGTCCAATTTAAGAAGTTTAGTACAGTTTATCTTTGATTGGCAGCACTAGATGTCATCTTGTTGAATACATTCCAACTTTTGCTATATTTCTTGCACACTTTTCAGTTTTTTGTCAATAAATGTTGATAAAGGTGTTTGAGAAAAGACCTCGCCTTGTCAGTTTGTGTGTAAAATCCTGTGTACCTATCGAACAGGACACAGATAATATTATTTTAAATGAACACCGGTTATCTACATTCTGATAAAAAGAAAAAAAGTCACCTTGACATTGCTAAATGACATCTCATGATTTTAATATTCAGCCATACAACAATAAAACAATTTCTGCACTGAGACAAACCCCTTTATACTCATTATGCAAAAGCAGCCAACCATTATGTCAAAGAAGGTTGGATCAGTTCATCTGGGTACAACTTTTATTGGCAGGTACGTTTCATCACTAAACTAGGTGACATCTTCAGCCTAGGTGACATCATCTTCAGGCTGAAGATGTCACTTAGTTTAGTGATGAAACGTACCTGCCAATAAAAGCTGTATCCAG
The DNA here is from genome assembly GCF_029633865.1 of Lampris incognitus. Taxonomy (NCBI): domain Eukaryota; kingdom Metazoa; phylum Chordata; class Actinopteri; order Lampriformes; family Lampridae; genus Lampris; species Lampris incognitus. The sequence continues at coordinate 31,091,163 of NC_079227.1, read as the reverse complement.
ATGAACTGATTCAACCATCTTTGAGCTTCTTACCTGGATTATGGAGCGTGCATCAAGACGGTAAAGCATTATGATTGTAAGCAGGCCAAAGATCGGCATGTAGAGGCAAAATCTGTACCCACATATATGTCACATATCTTGCTTGCATAAACTTCATCTGGGCTACCCATTCCAACCTCTGACTCTGTGAAGACCCAAACAGGTTTGATTAGAAAGAAAAAACAAGGGGGGGGGGGCCAGTTTGGAAATAAATGTTCCCCTCCTACTGCAGACAAGTGTGTGTTAAATCTGACCACTAGAGGGCGAAATCTCACTAGTTCAAATGTGTGATCGACATTACACATGGGATCCTGTACCTTTTTAGAAGTAGACTCGGTGTGAATGAGTTTTCTGGCTAAAAAACAAAACAAAACAACAACTGAGAATTAGTTAAGCAACACAAGATCAAAAATGAGGATTTGCTTACATGATGAATCAGATTAATACCTGATTAATATATGTTTCATTTACACAGTGGCTGACTGTATTATCTTTACATTGTGAAAATTAAATGAGGTGTTAATTGAAATAAGATGTGACCACTCCACAGATATGGCCATCATTTACTTCCAGCCTAATCTCAGTACTCCAGACATCACATAGCAGAGAGAGGCTTATCTGATTTGTGGCAACATTTTTTCAGTGTTATACAAAGGAGTTTAGGTCAGAGGTGGTACTCCATCTTCCAGACATAGAACAACAAATTTGATGTAACTGATTAGCAGATTCAGACCACTGCAGCCATGTTTCTCCCCAAGTGTCTGTGTTGTGATATGGAATGAACGATAATGTAAACGGAGCTTCTTATAGAGTGAGGAGGATATACTGACTGCATTTTTTTTTTGTTATTGATGATTTAGTGGCGAGAAATGAGTGGTTCTGATATTCCAGGTTTTCAATCGTCCCTATTTTGAAACCTACTATTAATGCATGGCCCCGGCCTTCAACTGCACCGTTAGATAACTAGTCTCCCCCCCCCCCCCCCATCGGAAATTTTACTGGCTGGACTCCTGTATTGCAACTATAGGTTACAGTGTGAAATCTTGCAGAATACTTAATGGCTAACACAGCAATGGAAGTGGGCTGTTCTTTGCGAGGTCTGTAATCTTTGTGTCAGGAATCAGCTGCCAGCTGTACATCGGGCATAACGTGATGCTGCTTTAAACCTTTAATTAATCAAATTCCATAAACATTGTCATACACAGGCACACAACGCGCGATGAACATGTCACAGCAAGACAGAGAGAGTGAGTATGTCCCTCTGAATGCCGAAATAAGATCAGAATTGCCCTTTTCTTAGTTTGGATGCAGTTTCTGGCAAAGGATAACTGGTCCAACATCTCTGTCTAACAAAAACAACCATCCGGAGCCCAGATATCAGACAGAGATTTATGGATGCATGGCACATCCAGCTCTGTAATTATACTCTAATGGTAGGCCACGAGATTACAGCAATTATCAGAATAAAGGCAATAATTGTCTGCTGCTTCGTCAAAAAGCATTTCTGAGTATACTTTCCTTTGAGCGTAGGAAATGTTCTGGGGTTATGATGCTGAATAAACTTGGCTCCCCTGGTCTGAATCAGTGAATGGAGTTACACTGCTGCCATTGTCTTGTAATATTTGGCCTGAAGAGCCACCGTTGCGTTGGATTACTTGACCCTCTAATTGTCATGACAAAAGTAATCGCAGACATGAATATCTTTTGAACAAGGAATGCGTGCTGTTACAAAATGTGTGTTCTTCTGGAAAAATTGTGCTTTTTATTTATTGGTGGTTGAGAAAAACCATAGATTTCAGGCAGTTTTGTTTTTTTTGTTTGTTTGTTTGTTTTTGCAGCATGCATTCCTATTCTCACTCTCTTTAGGACAGTGAGAGATACACACCACTTAATGTATTGTGTGTCCTGCTGCAACAATGGCTGCCATTCATCTAGAAATGTCACCAATGTCCAAATGCAACCTTGCACACCATAAGCAGTACAAGAGTGAGGAGGGCTCAGTGACTGTTTTTTTATGGAAACAATTGCTCTGTCAGAAGTGTTTGCGGGGTACAGCTTTATTGATACTAGTTCTTTCATTAGGGCAGTTTTCCATGTTGGGAAAGTGAAGGATGGACTAGAAATGACAGCCGTGAAGACTGTCAGAAGGCCGGCGCCTGAATTTTCCAGTCACACTTGACTGAACAAGCAGTCGTGTTCAAATAGTGGAAAATATCCGTCTTGCCAGAGTGTATCTGCAAAAGAAGTAACCCGGTCTCAATATTTACTGTCGTCCAATAATCCCACTAATTCATTTGAGTTTGCTCAGTGTGGAGCAGAGATCCTCATTAGCTGAATTAGCTGTCGTGTTCCAGCTATTGTAGCGTGTGATGTTTTTGATCTGATAGGCGTAAATGTGATGTGGCATGAAAATATTTTTGAAAGACTACCTACTGTATATCCAAGTAAAATACAATAAATTGACTCTGACATACAGTGTGCTTTTCACGAGTATAAGGTCACATTCTTGAGCCTTACACACATGCTGACATCCGCTCACTGCTTTGCAGAAAAAAAATAAAGGCAGAAACTGACAAGTCATCTGGTCCTCTATTGGAAAATAAGACGGTAAAAACTCGATTTCCCGCTGCCAGGGTGATTAAAAAATCAAATTACCTGTCTTCTCCATTGGTTTAGATGAAACAAATGAATCATCACCTGTCATTTTTTCCTATTACTAGGTAAACACATCTTTTCATGCGTGATTTCGCTCCCCCTGCAGCCATCCTATGATGGGAGATTTCATAAAGCCTTAATGTGGAGATAGCTAGATGATTGACAGGCAGGACAGACACAAGGACAAGAAACGCTGAAAATAGTTCTATGGTTTTATACTGTTATTCCCCAGTGTCCTCACAGTGAGCCTATACTGAGTTTTCACAGTTAGCTAAACTCATCTTCATATCATCTCTCCAAGGAACAGGCAGTAGTTGTTTTAGGCAGATTTAATATGAAGAACTGTGAAACTGAAAAAGGGTACAGTAAAAATAAAGGTAAGTGAAATAATAATACATGCAGTAATACACTACTGGCAGGAAAGCAGGTAAGGACAAAGGTAAGTATGAGAGTAAAAAAAAATATACAGGTAGATAGATGCATGAGGTAAGTATGCGATGCCCAGTTCAACCCAACAGCATGTTTACACATGGTAACAAAATATTAGCAAATTCGAACAAATTACAGAAAACGACTCACCAAAAACAGTAATATGATAATGATAAACTTACTGATAACGCCACTCAACGGTCTAGAAACAAGAGGATGGCTGAGGATTATTTTATCTATCAAAACACAGGACCACTCTCCTTCTTTTCTGCTGAGGAGGCGGGACTTCCTCTCCGAGACTCTTCTTCTACGCTGCAAAGGAAGTGCGATTACTAAATTACATGCAATACCAAAGATAGCCACTAGATGGCAAGATTTTAAACTCACAATTGGAAAACAGCTCTAACACAGGTTGAGAATAATTTCTACTAAGAAAATCCCTGACAACGTCAACCTCGACTACGCTAGGCCTGTTCGGCCCACAAGACATTTTCCATAGTCAAGCATTTTACGTCGCCACACAATTGATTCTTTGCAGCGTCGCATCGTGTTGCCATGACACCGCCAGCTCCTAGCTCTTGGTGAGTAACGTTATAGCCGTTAGCAAATTGCTGTTACCTAAGTACTCGAAACGAGGTTTCGAACATTAATATAGCAGCAAACAAGTATTTTTTATGTAAAGAGCAAGTGGAATAATGGCGTCACGAAGTCACACTCCCGGTGTGTGTGTCGTAACCCCGGTTTCTCTGTCCTTTGTTTTGGAAGCCGGTCCGGCCGGGTGCGCGTGTTGGTAGGCGGCGTTAGCGGGACAGCTAGCAAGCTAACGATTACCTTACATGGATGTAGGTCACTCGTGACACTCGGAGAAATAGCGCCTTACCGAGCTGGCTACATTACTGCTGTTCATAAGCTAATTATACTGTAACGTGCGTGGATAAGTAGACACGCTGGCCGCCGGGTGGCGGGTCTGACCCTTTAGTCGAGCGGTTAGCGATGTCTCCTGCGGTGCGGGCGATACGGGTTCGTGTCCCGGCCGCGGCAGTTCCTGTGGTTGCGTTGTCCCCCGAATTCGCTACCATACACTGTAAAAATCAATATTTCAACCAAACGGGATGAAATAATAGCCAAGAGAGCGAAGGTGGGGAGAGGAGTGGGGGGTTGTTTTGTTATAGCGCCTTTAAAACCTTTTACTGTTAAGAAGCGGAGTCTGGAGGTTTATAGCCTGATTAAGGGGATTCTGGAAACAAGGAAAGTGAAATGGAGTTACGTTTTGGAACAGAGCTCTTCATATCCTAGATGCAAAATTGAACGCTGTGTTTGTAAAACGGTTCAAAAATGTTCCCTCTGTAGAGGAATTTACTCAAATTGGGATTGAGGGGAGGTGTGACTGGGTTTGGTAGATTATTCCTTTGGAGGCTGGAAGTCTGTCTCCCCTTGTTGTGCCGCTGTCAGTGGGTGGTGTAGCTTTAGGCAGGGGGGAGGAGAAAGGGAGGACGTGTGTGTGTGTGTGTGTGTGTGTGTGTGTGTGTGTGTGTGTGTGTGTGTGTGTGTGTGATTGTTCAAACTCATTTGTGTTTTTTTTTCTTTCTTCCTTGTCAGTCCTGTCCCTCCCTCCTTTGCAGCGCAGCTCCTCTCAGGGTCAGGTAGCAGGCGTAACACACTTTCATGCAACACTAACGCACCTTCTCTCTAACACACAAGTTTATATGCAGACACATACACATACACACACACACGCGCGCACACATATACACGCATGCATACACCTCCTCAGAGAGTACACACTGACTCACACATACACACAAACACACACCACAGATCCCTCACTTCCTCTCCAGAGCCCAGTGGGTGAAGACAGTATGGGCCGCTGTTCCAGGAGCGCTCTTTGAGGATGGAGAAGAAAGTGTGTGTGATCCAGACTGACTTCCACCAGTACCGACCCACCTTCGCCCTCCACGGCAAGCCACACGTAAGATGTTCCACTTTTCTTCTGGCACATAATTCATCTTGTCTCCTTTCACTGCAACTTGTGTCGCGTGTGTGTCTCTCCTTCTCTGCGTCTGTGATTCTCACCCCTCGTCTTCTTTTAAGTGCTTATTATCCCTTGCTTTTCTCCCTCTCTGTTTCACCATAACTGTAGTCGCTCTCATACTGAGTGATGCAGCCTACTTACCCCATCTGTGTGTGTGTGTGTGTGTGTGTGTGTACACATGTGCTCTGGCATGCTGCACAATGTCACAGATGGTGCTGGTGCCCCTCCTCATTCCAGGCCCACCCTCACTGAAATGAACCAGGTCCCTCTTCATCCGACAGGGGGTGTCGTAGCCTGTGAGCCTATTTGTGTGCACAGGCTAATGTGTGTGTTTAGATGGTTGTACAGTTTTTTGTTTTTTCTCATGGTTGACAGCATCTATTGATCAAGTTTGTAACATGGCTGTTGCACACAGGAGAGGAATGTGAACACTGATGAGTACCTGAAAGAGACCGAGGAATGCCAACCAGTTCAAGATAGAAGATGTCTCCAATAGATTAGTAGAACTGATCTGTAGATTGCAGGCTAGGTCTAACTTCACCTAACCGAGTTGGACTTTGTCTGGGTGGCTATCTTTTAGCGTGTGGTGGCGTGGCCATGACGTGTGACATCATACTGCTTCTCTTCAACACAGAACCAGCATGGCTTTTAGATGAAGCCTGACCTGATCTCTCTCTCTCTCTCTCTCGCTCTCTCTCTCTCTCTCTCTCTCTCTCTCTCTCTCTCTCTCTCTCTCTCTCTCTCTCTCTCTCTCTCTCTCTCTCTCTCTCTCTCTCTCTCTCTCTCTCTCTCTCTCTCTCTCTCTCTCTCTCTCTCTTCTTCACACTCTCCCAACACATACACACATATCGCACTCTGGGGGGATGGCTTGGCAGCAACCCATGCGCGCACACACACACACACACACACACACACACACACACACTCTCTCTCTCTCTCTCTCTCTCTCTCTCTCTCTCTCTCTCTTGCGGACACACATAGATATGCACACAGGCACTCATGCAAGCGTGGATGTGCATAGACGCAAACTTACGCATCATCTCTCTCTCTCTCACTCTCCGTCTCTCTCGTTTCACACTCTCCCAACACATACACACATGTAGATCTCTGCTCTGGTGCAGCCTCTACAGGTATGCCTGCCAACAAAGACATGAAAGGCTGCATGATATAGATCTTAAATGATGCTGTATAGGGGTCACCACCACAGTTTAGTGTGTTCAGAGGTCAGAGAGAATACATTATATACTGCTGCGTGCTTTTGCCATCTTTATCGCGCTGCAGATTTGAAAGGAGCTAAATTGGAAGTCAGACTGAAATCCCGGTGATGTCAAGAAAGTTAAGTCTATTCAATTTGGCTAACAAAGCAAGGACAACTAAACACGATAATGTTAGGCATCATTTCTCTGTTATGACCACATCGACTAGGGCTTCAGAGAGAAAAAAAACAATAGCTCTAGTCTGTATACAATGCCAACAGCTATTTTCCAAGTATAATTACCTTCTAACAATCATTTCATTGATATGATATATATTCCACCATTATAGTACCTGTTCCGCAGTCTGTCTTCCACGTCAGGGGAGTGTAAGTGAATTGTGAGGTGCCTTGTTGATCAAAGCCTGGTTGTGCGTTCCTCCGTGACCCGGATCTAGGGTTCAGCCAAAGGCCAGGCTATGGACTGCTTCACCCTTCAGTCCACTCACCTGGAAGCGTTTTAGTACATTACCTCTGAGTAAAGTTTAAACTTGCAAGGCTGTTTTGTGAGCTTCACACTGGAAATCGTGTAGTTTCGAGGTAGTTGAGCTCGACATTTATATGGGTGGTGCGGACAGTTGACTGGGTTTTTGTACAACAGCAAGGCCTTGAAGGACTTCAGGAGATAGCCAATAGCATTCCAGCCTCCAACAGGTGTGGATGGGAGTTGAGATGGCATACAGCTGTGCAAATAAACCAGAGGAATAACAATCATAGAACTAATCTGCTTGTTACCTCCACACTGAACAGGAATTTCAGGAATGGGAGGAGAGGGACGTTATTTGGGAGATTACTACGTAGTCTGGAAAAAGTTTTGGAAAAGGTGTGATATTTTGGAATCGCGAGGGACTTGTTAAATTCGGTTCACCGTGACAAGTCTGCATAAATCACCGAAATGCACTCTTCCGTGTCTGTTTTGACAATTTGCGTTGTGGGTTTGACTAGACAAACATCTCTCTGGTTCAAGTCAAAACACGGAACACTTAGCAACAGTGTAGCTACCATTCATCATATTGTACAGTAACAAAGACCCCGTTTACACGTGGTTTTAAAATGCGTCTTTTGCAATCGGCTCACAAGTGGACAGTGCTAAATATACAAGTGTAAACGACCGCCAAAACGTTTTGTGAACCGGTTACTTAAACCACTTGCCGAGGTGGTCTAGGGTGCATTTGACCACATATCTTATGTAGTGTAAACACTAATGTGTCCTGATGCGTCCCTGACAAGGACGTAACAGGAAATCTTCTTCTTCTTCGGAGTAACGAAATCTGATCACAAGTGGTCAGCAGGATGCATTTGGAGACGCATGATAGACACAGGTGTAAACGACAGTGTGTCTCGCTGTCCACTTGCGAGCCGATCACCCAAAAGGCATTTCAAAACCAAGTGTAAACAGGGTCAAAGAGAGCGGTTCATTTGGGTTAGTTGGTGTGTTCACAACACCACCGCTGGCTTATGATGTTAAGCCCCGTGATCATGCTGTTGGTGAATCATTGCTCTACTGTTTGGCCCATACAGATCTCCAGTGTGTATATTGACATTGAGTGTAACAATTAATCCTGCCCTGACAGGTAAATATTGTGCGTTTCAACTGATCAGGAAGCATTGCCTCACGAGCGGTTTAAAAACACACACCCTAAATTGTATTTGGACAACACAGTGATGACTGTCAGACACTTAAGGGAGCTGATGCCACATTTTCCTGTCCAATTTTTCCGACAAATTATTTGTCAGTCTTGAGAGCCAAGTCATTGTTTGAGGTTAGCTTTAGATAGCTCAGCTAATGACAGTTCTTTTCCTGTGGTGTGGCACAGATACAAGGGTTCAAGCAGCAACAGGTTTTTTTTCTTTTTATCTGTGTGTGTGTGTGTGTGTGTGTGTGTGTGTGTGTGTGTGTGTGTGTGTGTGTGTGTGTGTGTGTGTGTGTGTGTGTGTGTGTGTGTGTGTTTGTATACATGCGTAGGCACGCTCTACCTGTCTTTCTGTAATACAGCTTTTTCTCTCAAACCTCCTATTCGTTAGAGCTTGCTGTGGAAAATAAGCTCACATCTGTTTTTCCAGGCGGGGAAACTACAAATTTATGCTTTGATAGCTAAGCCAAAATGACTTGTAGAATCTTGTTAGGTGTGGAGGAAAAAAATAAAGCAAAGATTGGCTGACTTTGGCATACAGTGGAACACACGTGGTCAACAATTGCTTTCTGCAAGACCCATTAGTTGTTCCAGGTAATGGCATTTAGGTCAGTGACAAAGTGCAACTTTTGCATTATAAAGTGTATAAATCTGGGTGGTTAGGGACTTGGAAAGGGTGCAATCATGAACAAATTGCTGACAACAAGCAGCGGAACCAGTTGCCTCACTCAGTCAGCAGTTGCGCTGTGTTGCAAATGGTGTGACTTGAGAAAAATTAAGAGACTCAAATGCTATGTCTAATACCCAAATAATGTTTCCTCTGCACTGTATTGCACTCAAAAGCACTTGTATATTGAATAGTGCATTGTTTGAATCCACTTAAAGCACTTAAAATACTAAGTATATTAAGTATTGGCGACATGGTGGTGCAGTGGTTAGCACTGTCGCCTCACAGCAATAAGGTTGTCCAACTTTGGGGGGGGTCATCCCAGGTCGTCCTCAGTGTGGAGTTTGCATGTTCTCCCTGTGTCTGTGTTGGGTTTTCTCCGGGTGCTCCAGTTTCCCCCACCATAAAAAAAAAGACATGGATGTTAGGGTTTATACTCCTGTCAGTGCCCCTGACCGAGGCATGGCAAGATAAACTGGAGTTGGTCCCCGGGTGCTGCACGGCAGCTGCCCACTGTTACCAGCTACACAGCTAGGATGGGTTAAATACAGAGTGTAATTTCCCCACGAGGATCAATAAAGTATCTCCAAAAAAAAAAGTAGGCACACTGAACAGACTGCTGGATTTAGCAAAATTCATTCCAGTAATCGAATGACTCACTGACTGCAGAATTTGATTTTTCTCACACAATACCATACTTAACCAATGAGTCCATATGCCGATTTGGTTTTTTTGTGTATGTTTTCCATCTACCATCTTGGATATGTTAATAGGGAGAATAAGCATACCATTTTCTCACGCTGAGCTGAATTCCGCTGCAAAACCCTGGACTTAGTCTTTGTCACGGTGTGTACAGAAGATCGTCTTGTTTACAGGCATGTGTCAGGGGCCTCACCTCTCAACAGAGGCCTGTTTAGCCGAGCTTTCTGTCTCTCATGTGCTCTGGTGAAGGCAGTGAGGTGCTGGTGGTGGGGAGTTTTGACTCAAACAAGGTCTCTCTGTGTGACATGTGTACATAACATCAACAGTCTGACATCACCGTCTGCTTCCGCCGCTCTACCTAGCAGCTGCGTGTACTCTTAACCTTTGACCTTCTGTACCAGCTAGTGATCAGACTAGGGGGTCAAATTATTGCAAAAAATGTTTGCAGTACCGGCTGGGTGGGGTGTTATGGGTTCAGGATATTTCAAGTAACGTAAAAAAAAAAAGAAAAGGTTTAAATCACAGAGATGGGTTTTTTTATTTTTCCCAATTTTTCTCCCCAATTGTACTTGGCCAATTACCCCACTCCTCCAAGCCATCCTGGTTGCTGTTCCACCTCCTTTGCTGATCCGGGGAGGGCTGCAGACTACCACATGCCTCCTCTGATACATGTGGAGTCGCCAGCTGCTTCTTTTCACCTGACAGTGAGGCTTTTCTCCAGGGGGACGTAGCACGTGGGGGGATCACACTATTCCCCTCAGTTCCCCCTCCCCCCTGCGCAGGCGTCCCAACCGTCCAGAGGAGGCACTAGTGCAGCGACCAGGACACATATCCACATCCGGCTTCCCACCCGCAGACACGGCCAATTGTGTCTGTAGGGACGCCCGACCAAGCCAGAAGTAACACGGGGATTCAAACCGGTGATCCCTGTGTTGGTAGGCAACGGAATAGACAGCTACGCTACTCGGACAGAGATGTATCTTTAAATGATTTTGAAATACTTTCGTGTGGTTTTCCAAATCTCCTTAAAGTTTTCTAGTGGGTGGTAAATGTCACTCATAAGGCATCGAAGGTAGTTTGGGGCCAGAACACATAAAAAAAAAAGTTTTTATGGGGCTCAACTGTTTTAGCGATGACTACTACACCTCCACTTTCTTAGACTCGCCAAACGTGGAAGACAGGACCATTGTAATTATTGTACATGATAACATGGCTTTGATGTGTTCAAAGCTGCTGGTTTTGACGGATCACCGCATACTTCTGAGGAATCCAGCTGAGGTTCAGCTCAAGATAAGGAGCTATGAAGGCCAAAAGTGAGACAGAGAGTTGGGCAGAAGGCCAATGTCAGGTTCAATTCATGCAACGTTTTTTTCCATATATATATACACACACACACACACACTAGCGGAGGTACCCAGCGTTGCCCGGGGAAAATGTTCTCACCAAAACAACCAAGACGATCGGATCTTTACGATATAAGCGATGATGAAATATAGGATAATTTATGTTATGATACATGTGATAAATGAATGTCGAATAAACGAATTTTATTAATGACAATTATCAAATGTCATAATTTTCAATCCATTCATCAAGCTTCTTTGCCAATGTGTGCATTAATTGCTGTGAATCCGCCGCTGGTGCCACAAATCACCACAAAACTCAATTTCACAAATAAATCAAATTTTTTACTTGGTTTTTGAAATATTTTTCGAACTGTGCAATCCTTGGAAAGTGCTGATTCTAAAGATAGCTTTCTTTTTGTTCTACAATGAGTATTTCTGGAGTTTTAAGCGAACATACAAACATACACTCTCGCTATATACACTACCGTTCAAAAGTTTGGGATCACCCAAACAATTTTGTGTTTTCCATGAAAAGTCACACTTATTCACCACCATATGTTGTGAAATGAATAGAAAATAGAGTCAAGACATTGACAAGGTTAGAAATAATGATTTGTATTTGAAATAAGATTTTTTTTACATCAAACTTTGCTTTCGTCAAAGAATCCTCCATTTGCAGCAATTACAGCATTGCAGACCTTTGGCATTCTAGCTGTTAATTTGTTGAGGTAATCTGGAGAAATTGCACCCCACGCTTCCAGAAGCAGCTCCCACAAGTTGGATTGGTTGGATGGGCACTTCTTGCGTACCATACGGTCAAGCTGCTCCCACAACAGCTCAATGGGGTTCAGATCTGGTGACTGCGCTGGCCACTCCATTACCGATAGAATACCAGCTGCCTGCTTCTGCTCTAAATAGTTCTTGCACAATTTGGAGGTGTGTTTAGGGTCATTGTCCTGTTGTAGGATGAAATTGGCTCCAATCAAGCGCTGTCTACTGGGTATGGCATGGCGTTGCAAAATGGAGTGATAGCCTTCCTTATTCAGAATCCCTTTTACCCTGTACAAATCTCCCACCTTACCAGCACCAAAGCAACCCCAGACCATCACATTACCTCCACCATGCTTAACAGATGGCGTCAGGCATTCTTCCAGCATCTTTTCATTTGTTCTGCGTCTCACAAACGTTCTTCTTTGTGATCCAAACACCTCAAACTTGGATTCATCCGTCCACAACACTTTTTACCAGTCTTCCTCTGTCCAATGTCTGTGTTCTTTTGCCCATCTTAATCTTTTTCTTTTATTGGTCAGTCTCAGATATGGCTTTTTCTTTGCCACTCTGCCCTGAAGCCCAGAATCCCGCAGCCGCCTCTTCACTGTAGATGTTGACACTGGTGTTTTGCGGGTACTATTTAATGAAGATGCCAGTTGGGGACCTGTGAGGCGTCTGTTTCTCAAACTAGAGACTCTAATGTACTTATCTTCTTGCTCAGTTGTGCAACGCGGCCTCCCACTTCTTTTTCTACTCTGGTTAGAGCCTGTTTGTGCTGTCCTCTGAAGGGAGTAGTACACACCGGTGTAGGAAATCTTCAATTTCTTAGCAATTTCTCGCATGGAATAGCCTTCATTTCTAAGAACAAGAATAGACTGTCGAGTTTCAGATGAAAGTTCTCTTTTTCTGGCCATTTTGAGCGTTTAATTGACCCCACAAATGTGATGCTCCAGAAACTCAATCTGCTCAAAGGAAGGTCAGTTTTGTAGCTTCTGTACCGAGCTAAACTGTTTTCAGATGTGTGAACATGATTGCACAAGGGTTTTCTAATCATCAATTAGCCTTCTGAGCCAATGAGCAAACACATTGTACCATTAGAACACTGGAGTGATAGTTGCTTGAAATGGGCCTCTATACACCTATGTAGATATTGCACCAAAAACCAGACATTTGCAGCTAGAATAGTCATTTACCACATTAGCAATGTATAGAGTGTATTTCTTTAAAGTTAAGACTAGTTTAAAGTTATCTTCATTGAAAAGTACAGTGCTTTTCCTTCAAAAATATGGACATTTCAATGTGATCCCAAACTTTTGAACGGTAGTGTACATAGATTGATGAGAATACAAAATCACTGACAAGACAAGACAACACACATACAAACACTTGTTGATGCCTTCACTACTGTATAAGCAGCTGGAGTTTGCCCTCTTTACATGCTCCATAATGCTTTTCGTAACACACTCGCCCCTCTCGGCTGCCTGTGGATGCATGAGGGGTGCGTTACTCTCGGCCAGACTGTGCAAATAGAGGGAGGCAACTGCTCTCCTTTATGACTCCAGAGGGCTCAGTTAACATGCAGCAGCCCAGGCAAATCTTATATTGTTTTGGTGAAGGAGGACCAGTGGGAGGCCCATCTGGAGACAGGACAGTGTATGTATGTATGTATGTACATATGTATGTACGTATGTATGTTTGTCTGCTTAGGATTGGAAATGTGCTTAAATGCATTTTTGTGCGTGTGTGTGAGTATGTACATGCATGAATGCAGGCATGCATGTGTGTGTGTTTGTGCGTGAAGACGTGTTAAATGGCACTGGAGGGGTGTGTGTATGTGTGTGTGTGTGTGTGTGTGTGTATGTGTGTGTGTGTATGTGTGTGTGTGTGTGTGTGTGTGTGTGTGTGTGTGTGTGTGTGTGTGTGTGTGTTGGAGGTGGGGGGGGTGGCAATTCAGACTCCAGACAGTAGTGAGAGCCAGCCAGACAGTCAGCCAGGCTGAAAAATCAGGCTGTGTGTGTGTGTGTGTGTGTGTGTGTGTACGTGCATGCGTGCATGCGTGTGTGTGTGTGTACACGTTGCTCCAGGTTGCGTCTCTGTCGCTAGAGCAGTGCACTCAGACACAGGAGGCAGGGATGAGGGAGAGAGAGGAGCTGAGGAGAGCCATAGAGCAGAGTGACCGTCTGCTGTCCAGGGTCCAAGAGCTGGAGGAGCAGAACCGCCAGCTCAGCAAGGAAAAGAATGAGGTGTCTACTAAGTACCGAGCTGTAAGTCCCTGATAACATTTTAATTCAACGCTCGGTCCGTCCGTCCGTCCGTCTGCATGGCTCCCTTTTGAACCTCTTCCACTCACTCTCACTCTCACTCACTCACTCACTCTCTCACTCTCTCTCTCGCTCTCTCGCTCTCTCTCTCGTCTTTCTCTCGCTCATTTGTTTCTATGTGAAAAAGCTCAGAATCTCTCTTTCTTTCAGCAACTCGATTCTTGAGATTTCCCATGGTGATTATGCATGACAAGGCTGAATTTCTGCTCAGTCAGGGGTTTTGAACGTGGTCATTATGCCGACCCCGGGTGGATGATATTAAGTGGCTAATGATACCCTTGCAAAAGGGAGGGTGAGGGAGGAATGGGAAGCGATGCAGTGACCATGGCAGTGGGTTTGTTGTAGATTGTTGTAGTGCTTCTTCTCTCCGTGGGTTTTACTGCTGTGTTGACCCATCTCCAGCAGATCCTTTTTTTTTAAATTTAGTTTGTTTTGTTGGGAAAGTATATGGTGCAGAGCAGTGGTGTTCAATCATGTGCCACTAAGAGACATATGGATCCAAGTTTTCCTTCCAACCCATCACTATACCAGCTGATTTCACCGAATAACACACCTTCAACCAGACAGGTGAGGACTAACAAGTAAAATCAGCTGGTGTGTGTGGTGTTGGGTTGGACAGAAAGACTCTGTACACACAGCCCCCCATGGCACATGATTGAACAGCAGTGCCTGAGGCATGCTTCTGACTGATCAGCTCAGTGGAGGGAGAACGGTTCCTGACACGCCCCCCCCCTTTTTTGGGAAGATCAGAATAGTGATGGATTACCTGACGTTCAATATAACACTAAAAAAAAGCAAACAAGCATAAAGAAACCTGTTTCTCATGTTAACACTTGTGCTCGGTCATAGATCTTCTCCTTCTTTTTTCGGCTTGTTCCCTGTTTCCCAGAGCTCGCCACAGCGGATTTGATAGTTTCCATCGGTACCCTGTGAAGGCACAGCGCCGATGGCGGTCGTTGTTAACCCGGGCCTTGACCGATCCAGTGCGGTGCTCAGTCATAGATGATAAGGTTTAATTCCAAAAGATTGTATATACGTATTGCTACTCACTGTCTATCCAATCAATCAGTCAATCAATCAATCAAAACTTTATTTAACAAATGCATGTTATGAGATAGGCAGCATGGTGACGCAGTGGTTAGCGCGGTCGCCTCACAGCAAGAAGGTCCCGGATTCAAGCCCCGGGGTAGTCCAACTTTGGGGGTCGTCCCAGGTCATCGTCTGTGTGAAGTTTGCGTGTTCTCCCCGTGTCTGCGTGGGTTTCCTCCGGGTGCTCCGGTTTCCTCCCACAGTCCAAAGACATGTAGGTCAGGTGAATCAGCCATACTAAATTGTCCCTAGGTGTGAATGTGTGTGTGTGTGCGTGTGCATTCGTGTGTGTGTTGGCCCTGTGATGGTCTGGCGGCCTGTCCAGGGTGTCTCCCCACCTGCTGCCCAATGACTGCTGGGATAGGCTGCAGCATCCCCGTGACCCTGAGAGCAGGATAAGCAGGTTGGATAATGGATGGATGGATGGATGTTATGAGACAAAAAGAAAATAAAAAGTAATAAAGTAATTAATTGATTAATAAAGCAAAGATTAAAACCTTGAACCATATTTCAAAAATGCAACAGTTTGTATCACCTCTTGTGCCACCAATTTTCTGCCAAATGGTCCCAAAAGGACTTTTAAGGCACTATTTCATACCGAGTATTGCTTTCATGAGAGTAGCAGTTTGGTTGGAGTGGTTGTCATATTTCTCAAAACGGTGGACGTCCCATTTTGGAGAGACGGTGTCCCAGGGGCGAAGAGTTTAAAGGAGAAGAGAGTGGAGTGTCACTGGTTTTGCCAGCATTTGCAAAAAAAAAAAATTTTTTTGCTCCAGGGTCACCCGGTGGGTGGGGGGGCTTGGTCATTACTGATGCTGAGTGGCTTAGCAGACCAGTCAGACGGCTTCACTGGAAACACATCATAAAGTGTCTTAAAGAGTCGGGCTGCTGGCCTCCTCGCTCAGTCATTTAATGCTATATCTGGCTTTGACAAATTGAAGTCTGCTGACGTCCACCGAGGCTTCTGTCCTCCTAATTTTCCAAAAACCTCATCCATAAAGCCTTTCAAGTCCAAATACTGCCGTAACTGCTGAGGTTTATAACTTGTCTTTAACCTTTTTATGACCCTTTTCTTTCATTTTTAGCAAAAAAAAAGAAAAAGAAAAAACACATTTTTTGTTACTTGATTAAAAATCAATCAACTGATATTGCCACGTGTGCACTGGGGCCAAGTTTATTTTCACCCCCCCCCCCCCACTTGTTAGATCAGCCAACTATAAATAACGAAGTTAATCTGCAGAGGAGACAGGTCAGCCAACATAATTCATACCTTGGAGCTTTTCTGATTTGACTCCAGTGAGAAATGTGACCCCTTGTCACATTTCTCACTGGAGTCTATTTAGTCCTGCTGCCTGCAGGACGCTTTCCAGTTTTCCAAAGGGAAGTTTGTCCCTCTCCTCATTATCCCATTTTTCTGAGGTTGGAGTCAGTTTGGTTTGAGGGGTTCAGGGGGACACCTCACACATCTGTCATCAGGAGAAGATGGATTCCTGCTTTTTCTTTCACCCGTACTACATGGCTCCCCCGTAAGGTCAACGTTCCGGTGTGTGTGTGTGTGTGTGTGTGTGTGTGTGTGTGTGTGTGTGTGTGTGTGTGTGTGTGTGTGTTGTTGAGCTGTATTTGTGAGCCTCAATATGAGTTTGTAACTGTAAGATTGAGGACATTTTTGGAAGTGAGGATATTTTGGCCAATCCTCACTTCATTAAGGGTCTATTTTAGGGTGAAGACTTGGGTTTACGGTTAAGGTTAGAATTATGTTAAGGTTAAGGCAAGGGTTAAGGTTAGATGTGTAGTTCTGATTGTTAAGGTCAGGGGCTAGGGAATGAATGTAGTCTGTAGGGGTCCTCATAAGTACAGAAAAACAAATGCATGTATGTGTGAGAGAGAGAGAGAGAGAGAGAGAGAGAGAGAGAGAGAGAGAGAGAGAGAGAGAGAGAGAGAGAGAGAGAGAGAGAGAGAGAGAGAGTTTTGTGTTGGGTATTATAGAATGATCTATCTGGGGCTTATTATTGTTTGAGTCCTTATAACCTCCTGTGACCGATATCAACCTCCTAGTCAGCACTTTCCAATAAAATAGTACATTGACCAATGAAACGAAAAATAGGCTGCCTCTAGTTGCGAGCTTCTTCAGGACTTGAGGATATAAACAGAGAAAAGTACACTGTTTATACCTCAATTACTGCTAATGGGAAATAAATGCTAAGCGTTCCTCCAGAGCTTTCCAAATGCCCTAGTTTTATCATGTGGAAAAACTTTCAGTCTGAATTCGCTCGAAAAGGTTCTGGAGCTCAAGACAAGCTCCAGGACAAAGGACTGGCAGGGAAAGAGAGGGAAAGATGAATGAGGCTGCTGAGAGAGGTAAAGAGGGGATAGTAAAAGGGAAAACAAGGATGTAATATGCAGACTGACTGGCAAAGAGAAAGAAGCAAATCAGTGGATGGGAAAATCACTGAGATTGGGGTTTGAAGCTAAACATTGGGGCAGACTGTTTCAGGGGGCTTCTAGGATAAGTTATTGTAAAATAAACTGAATAAACTAACAAGGGATTAATCAGAGAGCTACTGTAAGTTCTTCAGCTTTGACCTTTTGAGACTACACTCATATTCATTCAATTCAACCTTTATTTAGACTCAGAAATATATTGAGGTAGAAATCTATTCCACAATAGAGCTGAGCAAAAACACAAACAACACATCCTAGGCACCAAGAAACACAAATAAGATACTTAGATTAAAAGTGGCAATAAAAAAGTAAAAGTAATAAAAAACCAAATTAGTTAAATACTAACATATTAAAACCTTAAGAATAAATAAAGCAATTAAAATTCACAGCAAATGAGTCAGCTAAAAACAAGAGCAGTTGGAAGTGAAATAAGAAAAGTTAAAAACTTAAATTGCCCTAAGGGTAAAAATGAGATAAGCTTTATAATATTCTGCATGTTATTCCAGGTTGCAGGTGCAGTGTGAAAACCTGGATTTTCCAAGCTCAGTGAAAGCAGCCGGCACCTGCAATGTAATCCAATCATTTGAGTGTATTCGATAGGGGCCTGTTTTAAAAAGACAACAACAAAATAATGTAAGGGGTTAAAAAAAAACAGTAAGGGCCTCATAAATAAATAAAACTCAGTGTTTATTACACCTTATAAAGAGAGAGAGGGCCTCTCAACCTTAGTATGTAGCTCACAATGATGAATATTGTAATTATCACCGGTAATAAATCTTGGTGCAGAGTGACAAGTAGTGCCCAACAGTTTCAGAGTCGCAGCTTAAGCATGCATGTATAAAATATCACCATAATCCAATACTGATAGAAAAGTTTCTTCAATAAGTGTCCTTCTACAATGCAGAGGAAAACCTGTGTTATTCCTATAGAAGAAACCTGTTTTTCCTAAATTTGCTCACCAGATTAGACACATGATATTTAAAAGTTATCTTCTCATTGATACAAATTCCAAGATACATGTATTCTGTGAATCTTTCAATATTTGTACCATTTTTAGTAGACAATGAGATTATCATGATCAATATTTTTGGCTCTGGTGAAAAGCATGCATTTAATTTTATCAGCGTTAAGAACTAATTTATTGTTCTTGAGTGCAACTTTTAAATCGATAAAGCAGTGCTGAAGGGATT
The DNA here is from genome assembly GCF_029633865.1 of Lampris incognitus. Taxonomy (NCBI): domain Eukaryota; kingdom Metazoa; phylum Chordata; class Actinopteri; order Lampriformes; family Lampridae; genus Lampris; species Lampris incognitus. The sequence goes on along the minus strand of NC_079227.1, from coordinate 31,072,594 downwards.
TAACGGCAGAATGTACAGTATCAGCACTGCAGTGCAAAATATATCATCAGCATTAAGATGAATATTTCAGCCAGTTACAGAAGAAAAAATATCATCTGTATTCAGAGTGAACAGAACAGGCCCCATGATTGAGCCTTGAGGTACACCTTTTGCAATATGCACAAACTCAGATTTAACATTTACAATATCCACACACTGTTGTCTGTTCATAAAGTAACTCTGAAACCATTTATAAACAATTTCATCAAATCCGATACTATGTAGCCTTTTGAAAAGCAATGCATGATCAACTGTATTGAATGCCTTTGAAAGATCAATAGAAAGAGCTACACAGTGTTTCTTTCTATCCAACGCCAAAATTATGTCATTTAAAACAAGAGTGGCAGCAATAACAGTGCTGTGCTTTTTTTCATACAAAAGTAGAGAGCTTCTTGAATCATGAATAATGATGCATGCCATAAATCAGTCATTCCCAGAGACTTGGCTGCGACCCACAGGTAGGTCACAGGAGATTTTATTTGGGTCACCAAATATATCTGTAGAATTTCTAGTCTTTTATTTAAGACTAGGAGAGGTACCCGGCATTGCCCGGGGAAAATGTTCTCACCAAAACAACCAACACGATCCAATCTTTACGATATAATCGATGATGAAATATAGGATAATTTATGGTATGATACATTTGGTAAACGAATGTTGACTAAATGAATCTTATTAACGAAAATGATCAAATGTCATAATTTTCAATCCATTTATCAAGCTTCTTTGCCAATGTGTGTATTAATCGCTCAGTGCTCAAGCGCCTCAGGGAAACCACGTTGTGTGTCTTACTATTTTGCGCTAGGATAGAAAGCCTTTCTGCACTACCAGTTCTGGAGGCAGCTACATACAACTGGCCATGTGAGAAACATGGAGCAGAAAGATTTACTCCAATCGTTTTAAAAGTCTCTCTTTGGGCTTTGTTGATGGTCATTGCAAAATGTAGCTTGCAGGGAAACTGAAGTCTGCAAAACCAGAAGGGCAGCTCAGAGTCGGAGGAAATAAGGGGTATCTTTGGTAAGAGGATGACTTCTCCTTTATACGGCCCACATGGGATGGTGGCTTCAATAACATTGACATGTAAGCGAGTTACAATGCAGCGAGTGCCATTGCTGGTCTTCGGAGGCTCCATGTTTTGCAAAATCATGATTGGCACACCATCCTTCAGTTTGAGCAGTTATCAAATGTCATAATTTTCAATCCATTCATCAAGCTTCTTTGCCAATGTGTGTATTAATTGCTGCAAATCCACTGCCACTGCAGCAAATCGCCACAAAATAAACTAAATTTTGCAAATCAAATTTTTTACTTGGTTTTTGAAATATTTTCGAACTGTGCAATCCTTGGAAAGTGCTGATTCTAAAGATACCTTTCTTTTTGTTCAACAATGAGTATTTCTGGAGTTTTAAGCAAACATAAACATACACTCTCGCTTTATATATCTGCAAGTACACCTTTGAGCCACATGAGGAAAAGCTTGGTATTTCTACCACACTCGTGGTTTCCACCAGAAATGGAATGAACACTTCACCCGATATGCATGTTGCGTTCTCCTCTTGTACACTGGACTGGAATGCAATACCAAAAAGCTAGCGGGCCCACCTATCACATTAGCAATGTGTAAGTAAAATTAATATGCACAATTGGATAATTGGAGTAGGCCTAAAAATATAATACTCAGGATAAGTAAATAGCACACAATGGGCCTAATGAGATTTGATGTGGAATAGACCTGATGTGGTTAATGAATTGATGACTATTTGATAACAATAGCTGCACTTAAACACAAACCTGCTTGTTCTGATAATAGGCATGAGCATTTCAAAAAACTTTCAACAAGAAGCATGTTTTTAATAGTAGTGAATGTTGGTATTGTTCTAATAATTACATCTATAACATTGAATCTAATATGAAAGGCTAGCATAAATTGTTTACTTAAGAAAGGAAAAAAATGAGCCTGTTAAGTCTACCTAAATGCACTTATTTGGTCTCATTTATAGTGTTTAAAATATGTATGTTTTAGTGATGAGAGGAAATAAAAACAATGAGCTAGCCTGTTAACTCCACATTTATTTGCATTTATTGGTTTGCATTTATTTGGTCTTATAAAATATTTTAACGTGTATATGTCTTCAGTAACACGTGCATAAAACAAAGTTGTGATTTATCAAACATATATCGTTTCAAAATGGCTGATTTACCTTTTCAAGATAATACAAGGTGATGTGGAAATGACAGCAAAAGTGGTCAGGAATGTTCATTTATGCACAAATTCACTCTTCTCACAATTTATAGATAGGCCCTAATGTGAAATGGATCGTGATGGTTTGTCATTTTCACCAAGTGGGTCCCAAGAAAAAAAGTTTGAGAAACACTGCCGTAGGTCATCAAAGCGGTGATGTTATTCACAATAACGTGAATCTCAAGTATTCCATTGCTTTTATACAACGGTTTTACACAGGTTGTGTCTTAAACTGTGTTCTAGTTCAGTAGGTAGTGAATCACTATACAGTGCTTTGGATTTCAAGCACGGATTAGGTTATTGAGTCAGTAAACATTGAGACACCCAGATGACTCATTTATGTGCAACACGATTCCAAAGCAGCACGTTGTATTAACGTAACATCAGTTATCAATCAATTATTAATTATCTGGGAAACATAACAAGCCGAAAGAAGAAGATAAAAGTTTTACATGAGATGACCATTCCTTAGGTCTCTCATGAACAAACTTGCAATTATTTGGTAACGTCAGCTATAGCTAGCTATATTCTTCACATGCTTTCCTAAATAAACCCCAGGTTTTGTGAAAAAGCTTAAGGTTAAATATGTATGTTAAATGTATTGAAAAATAAAGAATAAACTGTACAAGCTTTTAAATGTATGTACTTACATTACAATACTGGTTTGGTCTCCCATCTTCCATCTCGCCTCAGCTCAGAAAAAACTGTATCAAAAGAAGCGTTCGATCACTTCCAGATAGTGAGCAAAGATACTGTTTTTTATGGCGTATTCTGGGAATTTTTCCATGGAGCTGAACTTCCAGTGCACTGAAACAATTTTGACATTGAAACACCTTAGAACATGTCTGACTCCTTCGGCAGTTCACTACTTACTGAACTAAGGAGCGGTTTGAGACACAGCCAAAGTTTAAGATAAGCCTATATATTTCTAATATTTGCAATTTCTCCCACCAAGTAATGTAGTTCCACCTCCAGTGGCTCATGGCTATGCAACCAAATAACAGTGTTACGTTCTAAACAATGAAATGGAAACAAATTTTGTTAGCATTTATACTAGCATAGCTACTAACACCTGCAAATGAACGCTTTGTAACACTACAAACGACAACCTTAATAAAATAAATAACATCATGAACACAACATTAGTAATCACTACTAGCTAGCTTGCATCTTTTCAGATATTGAATTATTGTAGCTGGTTTATGTTAATCTGTGCAGTTAAAGAAGGTATGTGCTGTAGGATGTGCGTTAGCATCAGATAAGCTAATGCTTCAATATTGATTAAATCAGCTATTAGAAGTGGAATAATACAGATGAAATGATGTGACGCCTGTAATTTTATAGTAAATAACACACGGCTCTTGGCCAATCAGATTGCTTGATTACAAACAACTGTTGTATTATTGCCTTGGCCTCACAATGAATTTGGATTTTTTTAAGCTGGTTTTTATACAACAGCCTTTGTTGATGAGTGTTTTTGGTTCAATATTTAACTCTTTTCATAACAGCATTTCATGATAAATACATCTGACAGGGGAAAAACAACCAGAGGCTGGCATCAAGCAGTTAACCTCTCCTTCCCTCCTACGTCTCTCATCTTGCCTTTAAAATCCTCCGAGACAGCTGCCATTTAAATGCCGGCTTATCTGAGAGCGTCTCAAAGAGCTGCCAATGATATCTCAGAGGCTAGAATACAGGTTACATTTGGCAAGGCAGCAAGCAAACAGAGGATGTTACTGTATCTGGTGCGGAAAGTAGTCATCTGCGTAACCGCAGGGATTTTTCACTTATGTTTCTGACTTTGATATCGCCTGATCTCTAATCATTATCTTGTATGATGGTCTCTCAGCTGTAAATCAGATCTCTTGATGAAAGAATAATTTAAACTTAGGAATAGCAGTGAAAACATAAAAAAATAGTTTACTTTAGGTTATCTAACATGCACTGAGCATACTCAGTACTTGTAATAAATCTAGACTTTATCTGACCTAATCCAGAATTTTTATTGAATTTTACTTTGTTTTTCTGGTGTTAAAAGGAATTCGTGCAAGAGCACTCAAAAGTGGGGCAAAGCTAACGTCTTTGCCTTTTATTAAATTTTGTTTTTGCTCTTGAAATAAAGCCATATTCCCGGTTTTAAGATGCAATCCCAATGATTTTGCATTATTTTCTCCATTTGAAAGGAATGATGATGCGACAGTTCTGTTGGGACAGACAATCGATGCAATTGAACGGCATTCCAACATAGCTGGATGTAGGAGCCAGAGAGAAATAGACCTGTTGACACTGATATTCTTGGCCCACAAACACGATGTAGCAGCCATTGTGGCTCGTGTGCTGTCAGCTCGCCAGTTAATAGTCACCCTAGTAAAAATGCAATCCTCGGACGAAAGTTAACACAAGCAGTCAAAACTTAATAAAACTATGTTTTGTCACATTGTTCTACAGTTATATTGGCTGTCTGTCTGACAGAAGCATCGACACATTGGCATCATATTTTAATCTTTTTTCCAGGAGGTTTGTCACTGCACCAGTGTTCGTCCTACCCGGTCAAAAAAAATTCAGCGGTGGTACTTGGAGACTGAGAAGTGTCTCTAACCTTGGTAAAGATGCCAGCTAGTATTGTGGAACCTGACTCCACCATAAATAATGATTTACTGATAGAGAAATGTTACAGATTGCAGCTTCAATGCCAAAAATGAACATGGCAAAAAAAGGCTTTCTTAAATGGGTGCCTAGATTACACTGATTTGGTCAAATCCAAATCCATTACCTAATAGGATTTCTTATTTTCACATCACAAATGGGATTGTTTGGCAGCCCTCTTGTCAGATAGGAGCGTGTTGGTGTTGGATATGTGTGGTGTCTGGAGAAGCAGTCTTGGCATGTTGAAAGTCTCTGTTTTCTCTAGTTCATGTGGGAGACTTACTGGATAGACATGAACAGAGTTCTCTGTGCCATTTGTCCACACAAGAACTTTGACCACATTGTCAAAATAAAACATATTGAATTCTCAGAAAACGTTTCTTTTTTTTCTTTTTCTTTTTTTTTTTTTTTTTTTTTGGTGGCTGGATGTCTTCCATGGGTTAGTGGGATTGGCAGAATGCTTATCCTCCCTCACAAAACTGTTTTGTTTTAGATTAAATGCTAACTTGGCTATGTGTCATTTTGCTGTTGTGGATCCATTGTTCCCACAAGCACAATAAATGGTTCAGAAGTACAAAAATGTACTGGAATTCATCTTTGAGGCGATGACGACAATCAGACAGTCAAGGAAGCAGTGTCTCTGCAGTAGCTGCATTTTTTTTTGTTGCTTCGTAGATGTCTTTTTTTCACCTAATACCCATTCTACCACACATCACTGAATCCTTACGCATCAGGCCCGATGTTTTCTTTAGATATGGACTGCTTAGTCTAAGTCTTGATAGCTCCATTAGGCTTCATTCAAGGAAATCAGCTGCTCTTGGATCTAAAGCACAATGTGCCTCGTTGTCATTGCCAAGATGAATGCCCCGGCATTGTGGGGCCTATGTGGGCGTGGGCACGCAAGACCTTTATGTCAATTATAATGTAGACAGAGGGGAGGAAAAAAGTCACTCTTGTCTCTGGAATACTGCCCCCTTGACTTTGTATGGTGGTGGCTGAGGGCTTTGATGGACTCCTTCATGTTGAAGAACCGCACAGCGCCAAAGGCTTCTCTCTCATGACCCGACATCCGACACCCAGCCACCGCTCCGCTGGGAGACTTTTGGATCTCTGTCAACTGGGGAGAGACACCTGTTTCAGGAGGAGGAGAGCGGAGCGGGGAGAAAAGGTTGTTTTTGCTGTTGAGGCCATCTCATGGAGCGGACTAAGTCATGGCTAGCTCTGTAGGGACACTGTATAGCGGACAGCTGTATGCGTAGGTTGGCTAAGAAGAGAAAGAAATAAAGACTTGTTTGGATTTTTATCACACGTCTGTACTCTGAATGAACTAGGGGGAAACGTTGATTGAGAAAGAAGAGGGAGGAGGAAGAAGGGTTTAGGGAAAGAGGCAGGCAGATTACAAAGACCGAGGGAGTCAAAAGATTATGAACTCTACGCATATCGTGAGAAAGGGGGCCTGTTGGAAGCGTGCCGACTGGAGCAACCTCAATGAGTGAATTACTGCCGTTTTTCATTCCTTAACCCACCTGGAACAACCAGAACAGCTGTCAGCCAATCAAGGGAAGAGACAGCTGTAAGACAGCACTGGCTCTAAGTCTCTCATCAAACTGAAGCGGTATCAGTACACTGCCTAGGCAGGTAAAGTATTACATTACCACACAGTTGGGAAAACTGTGTGCATCACGACTGGCTGCAGATCAGAGAAGATGTCTGTGAGGTGCCGGCAGCGTTGCCACTCCCTCTCTGATGAATCTGAGGAGACCAATGGGAACCAGCTGGAACTTGGCCCAGAACCAGAACCAGAGGAACTGGATTGGGACAGCTATAGCGCCACACTGGAGCACAGATTAGCAGCTGTGGGTAACTCCGCTGTGTATGTGTGTGTGTGTGTGTGTGTGTTGCACTTGTATCTAGGTATATTATTTTAGGGATGTGTGGTGTGCATCTGGGAATGGACTTGTCATGGGTACATACCTGTTAACGTCTGTGCAATAGGCGGAAGGGAAGCGTGTTAAAAAGGTGCAAATAGCTTCAGCAGAAACAAAAGCAAAAGAAACGATGTGAAAAGACTTAAAGGAAACGACGCGGAGAAGCAAAAAGCCAGGCACATTTATGGAAATAAATGCAGATGGAAATGTGATCACGTAACATTTTTGCTAGTGCCCGCATACTTGGGTACGTGTTTTGGTCGTTCCAAATGCCTTGCCCATGATGTCTAATCCATAAGAAAATAAGCGTTACCAGGGCCAGGCCTTTTCACTCCTGTTATGGACGGCGGTTGACAAAATGATCTGCTGTTTGGTGGAACTTGCTTATCAAGTCCCCTCAATACGTCACTTCTGCTGCTTTCCCTGCCACCTCTTAAAAGAAAGCGCAGGCTCGCGAGGAAAAAGGTCCTCTTTGCTTCTCACTTGAGAGGGGATACGTCCCGGCTTGTGCCATGGGCTAAGATCCCCTACATTTAGGTTTAACTGTCTTTATCTCTGCTTTGGCCCCCGCTCCTTTTCTTCTTCTATCAACCCCCCGCTTTCTTTTCTCATCCCTTTAATCTGTTGCTAATTTGCTCGGTCTTGTCCTACCCGACTCAGCCTCCCCCTAAAAGTGCAACCTCTATAGCGTTCTTTCTTTCTTTCTTTCTTTCTTTCTTTCTTTCTTTCTTTCTTTCTTTCTTTCTTTCTTTCTTTCTTTCTTTCTTTCTTTCTTTCTTTCTTTTTTTCTTTCTTTCTTTCTTTCTTTCTTTCTTTCTTTCTTTCTTTCTTTCTTTCTTTTCTTTCCTGCCACTGCCCGTTACATCTCCCCTCCAGAGGTACATTTCTGCATCTGTTGTGCTGTCTGTCCACCTCCAGGAGCAGGAGAGCACCCAGGCGTCGGAGCAGCGCTGTGCCCAGCTGGAGAAGGCCCGGTGTGGGCTGGAGCTGCAGGTGTCAGGCCTGTCTGAGCGTCTGGAGGAGGAGGAGGCGTGCTCGGCCCAGCTGGCCCTCCACAGGGAAAGGCTGGAGGCCGAGTGTGGCAGCCTCAGACGAGACCTGGACGAGCTGGAGTGCGCCGTGACTGCTGCGGAAAGAGACAAGCAGGTAGGAACAAATGGGGGAACAGTGTTCAGCTTCAAGTGATGGTTGTAGTGCTCGAGTATGGACTTGGTCTCGGGTCTGCATTTTGAAGGTCTCGGTCTCATCTCAGACTTCACAGCTTTATGCTTTATGACTTGAACTCAACTTGGTCTCGGACGGGACAGACTCGTGTTTTTGTTTTTTTTTAATTAATATCAAACTTCCCCTGAGGAGATCAAAAAAGT